>NC_081843.1:58888492-59200348 GCF_963259705.1 Myotis daubentonii
AATTAGGTTGTTTATTTGCATTTTGCACCATTGTAAGCATTCTATCTCTAGCTGGGGAACTACAAAACTACATTTGACTGAAACCTGCTAAATAACACATCAACTGTTGAATCAGTTACACTACTGCCAGCAGTGTATGATACCCACAATTTCCTACAACACTACTTGCACTTCATATTATGCAAATTTCTAATTTTGAATTATATACTGAGTGTTAAATTAGAGTATTTCATTATGGTTTTTATTTTTCAAGTAACTACTGATTTGAGCATCACTTCATACAGATATTGGATTGGTTACCTTTCTATTAATTGCATGTTCATATTTTGATCATATTTTTCTTTCCTTCTTAACTAGTGAGAATTCATTGTGTTTGTATTAATTCTAGATATTGAAGGCAAGAAAGGAAACATAATTATTGTGTCTCCAATCAAATATTCAGATGGCCATCAGTCAACATAAGACATGTAAGTAGCAGAATATCAGCATCATTGTTGATTTCCTTCTTTATTTGGGATTGATATTGCTATTTTTGAAAGTAGAAAATGTCTCTGCATATCCCAAGTAGAACCTGGATTGTATCTTCTCATTTTCAAGAACTAATGACACATTTTTCTTTGGCAACAGCAACAGTGTACATCAATATATAGAGAACTTCCTCAGTCTAGAAATGACAGGCTTTGATTAAAAATAATATATAAACTTTTGTACTTGTATGGCTCAAGCATTTTCAATAGATTTGTTGACAATGTAGCAATTCAATTCTTTTAAAAATTGTCTGATGGATAACTCATTTTTACAAGAAGTATTTATTAGGTAGAGATATGGTATTAGATTTCTTTAAAAAACATAGCAAAAAAGCAAAATGCCTTCTCTCCAAACTTTTCACTAATCCTGGACTTTTAAAAGCATTGTTTGAATACAAATTAAGTATACATTTATACAGCAAGGTATTTTCATTGCATTCTACATGAGAGTGAATGGGGGCTTAGAGAGGTAAAATTGGGCTTGTAAGATCAAAGTTACTTTGAAAACTAAATGTATCTGGTTCCAAAGACTGCCCTTTACCACTGTCCTGGCGTACTGTCCTCTTCTTTCAGAAGTCTGAGATGTGTAGGTTCTGGGTTGGCGCAAACATGGTTCAGAAAGTGATTCAAGAAAGGAAATCCATTTCATCACTCTTTCTCCTTTGGGATTCAGACTACTGAACCTTTATAGTTTGAGCAAAAAAAAATATATATATATATATTTTTGGTCTCAGACAGTCTAGGTCAGTCGTGGGCAAACTACGGCCCGTGGGCCGGATCCGGCCCGTTTGAAATGAATAAAACTAAAAAAAAAAAAAAAAAGACCGTACCCTTTTATGTAATGATGTTTACTTTGAATTTATATTAGTTCACACAAACACTCCATCCATGCTTTTGTTCCGGCCCTCCGGTCCAGTTTAAGAACCCATTGTGGCCCTTGAGTCAAAAAGTTTGCCCACCCCTGGTCTAGGTCATTTTTTATTTTTTAACTTTAAGGCAACCCATTTCCTTGTCACAAATTCAGAGCTGGAGCACAGAAAAAGTGTGAATACTGTTACTTCTTTCCATGACAATTGCGTAACTCTGAAACAATTCTGAGAAAGAAAACATGTAAAGGAGAAATGTAGATCTCTTTTATTATTTCACATTCCTAAATTATCACATCCAGCTCAGCAGAAATTTTGAGAGATAGTTAACTATATGATGGAATAGAATGCAAGAATGGGCCTATATAAAGAAACTATCTAATAAAGAGGGAATATGCTAATTGACTGTCATGCCCTCAAAGATGGTGGTGCCCAGTCTCCTCAGCCCCCCAGCCACCCAGGGCCGGCCTGAGGCGCAGGTAATCCTGGCCAGCCGAGGCTTGCGCTGCCGGCATTGGCAGCAGCAGAAGTGTGATGGGGCATCGCCTTCCCCTGATCACTGGGTCCCCTCCCGCCCCTGAGGGCTCCCGGACTGTGAGAGGGGGCAGGCCAGGCTGAGTGATCCCCCTCCAGTGCATGAATTTTCATGCACCGGACCTCTAGTATGTTATAAATCTCATCTAATCTTTATAGATGATTCAAAAAGTATTTCCAAAATATGTAAAAGGATTTCTCCATGATGTAAAGCTAGGGGTAGTTATATTTAGGTAACGGGCTGGCAGGTGTCTCTTCTGCTAGAAATGTGATTCCTCTGCCTCCTCCGGCTACCTCAAGTTTATCACAAAATATGTTACCAATGGGAATTTAGACCTGATTAGGATTGATGCTTCTTTTCAGAGAAAAGCTCCCTAGATGGAATCAAAGTGTCATAAGGGAAATAAAGCAGTAACAGAGCAGAACTCCAAAGAAAGGAAGAGAGAATCACAACTCAGGCTATGGATTGTTTGTAAGAATGATGATGCTATTTTCTAATTAGATTTGACTTTCAAAATTTGTTTTTAGAAATGAGCCATGAATTATTATTTTGAAATATTCTAATCTCAATGATATCCGGCTTACAATGAATTTTTAAATGATACTTTCTCCTATGTAGTATTATAGCATAAATATCAATATTAAGATAATGCCCTACACTTATCTAGTATCTTTAATACAAAACATCAAAAGATACTTTACAGATAAGTGCCTGACCCTTGTGGTAGAACTCAGTAGAAATTTAAAAGTAATTTTAATACATTGTAAACTGCTGTCATATATGAGGTGAAGTGTGTAATTTATTTTTCAATATAAAATCAAGTTAAAATGTCCAAGATAAAAATAATTATATAAGGGAAATATTAAAATATATTTCTTTTTATTTTATTTTTAAAATTTCTTTTTAAAAATAATTGAAATACAATATAATACTAGTTTTAGATGTACAACATATTGATTCAACACTTATATATACCTTATGGTGTGAACTCCCCAATAAGTCTAGTAGCCATTTGTCACTATAGAACTGTGACTATTTTTAAGATTCTTAAAGTGACCCTAACATTCAATAAATATTGAAATATATTTTTAAATAAACATGGAACCAAATATGAAAGCCATTACATTAGATAAAGTATTTCAAATTCAGGATGATATTCAGGATTTAACTATGTTTTAGATCCCTTATGATACACACTTAATCAGCTCTGGCTGCTACATAGCAAAATACCACAAACTGGTCTGGGGTTTAAATAACAGATATTTGTTTCTCATGGTTCTGGAGCCTGGAAAGTCCAAGAACAAGGAGCTGACAGATTCAGTTCTTGGTGGGGGCCCTTTCTCTGGTTTGAAGAGAATCAAACATTGTGTGTGTGTGTGTGTGTGTGTGTGTGTGTGTGTGTTGATATGGCCTTTCTTCAGGGCCTGCACATGGGGCATTAGATCTCTGTCTTCTATAAAGACACTGATTCCACCACGAGGTTCCCACTCTCATGACCTAATCTAAACCCAATCCCACCTCCAAATGCTGCCAATATGTTAGAGCTGAAACATATGGATTTTGAGGGGACACAAATGTTTAGATTACATTGACCACTACACAGTGTGATGTTGGAAGTCAGGAATGAGATCTTGCAATTTCTAAACTTTACTTTGTGAATTACATTGTAATATAATAAACTAACTTTTTAAAAAAGTGTTCTTAAGATGATTGTGCATATGAACTTAAATTTCTGGCTGCTCCAAGCCATAGAGCAAATTAATGACAGAATCCAGAGTATATTAAAGCCAAACTCTTTGTATTGTGTTATCTTGGCCCCCTAGTTTCTTTTCTTTTTTCTTTTTTTAAAATTTCTTAATTGATTAAGTTATTACATATGTGTCTTTATCCCCACATTACCCCCATTCCCCCTTCCATGCCCTCACCACCCTGTTGTCTGTGTCCATTGGTTAGGCCTACATGCTTGCATATAAGTCCTTTGGTTGATCTCTCCCCCTTACCTCCACCCTCCCCTACCTTCCCCCTGAGGTTTGATGGTCTGATCAATGCTTCTCTGTCTCTGGATCTGGTTTTGTTTATCAGTTTATATTGTTCATTTTATTCCATAAATTAGTGAGGTCATGTGATAGTTATCTTTCTCTGACTGGCTTATTTCCCTTAGCATAATGCTCTCCAATTCCATCCATGCTGTTGCAAATGGTAAGAACTCCTTTTTTACTAAAGCATAGTATTCCATCGTGTAGATGTACCACAGTTTTTTAATCCACTCATCTACTGATGGGCACTTAGGCTGTTTCCAAATCTTAGCTATGGTGAATTGTGCTGCTACGAACATAGGGGTGTATATATTCTTTCTAATTGGTGTTTCTAGGTTCTTGGGATATATTCCCAGAAGTGGGATCACTGGGTCAAATGGGAGTTCCATTTCTAGTTTTTTGAGGAAACTGCATACTGTTCTCCACAGTGGCTGCACCAGTCTGCATTCCCAAATGTTATCACTGATAAGGGTTTAAATCTCCAACATTTACAGGGAACTCATAGAACTTAACAAAAGGAAGATAACCCAATCAAAAAATGGGCAACAGACCTAAATAGATACTTTTCAAAAGAAGACAGAAGAAAGGCCAAGAGACATATGAAAGCATGCTCAAAGTCACTAATCATCAGAGAAATGCAAATCAAAATGACAATGCAGTACTATCTCACATCTGTCAGAATGGCTATCATCAACAAATCAACAAATGACAAGTGCTGTCGAGGATGCAGAGAAAAAGGAACACTCATGCACTGCTGGCCCCCTTGTTTCTTATTAATTTACTTATACTTTCTTCCTGATCTTCAGCTCAAACTCCCTCCTGTCTAAAGTCCTTTTTGACTTTTCACGTCAGGATAAATCTCTCAATTCATAGTACCCTGTTTAACACTTATTTTATTGTAGTAAAATTAAGTATTGGTCTCCCTCGTCAGTTAGAGCCCACTGCAGTGCGGTGACTGGTGTACTGGATGGCCTTTTGTTCCAGACTGCCTTCTCAAAGATGTTTTTATCGCAAACAGCCTTGGAAAGCAGAGCTAGTGTCTACTGACAGAGCAAGGGCATGTGTTTTTACTCTTCAGGATAATAAAGATAATGTCTCCCTCCCAGGCAAAAGATAAATTTGCTTGTAGACCATTATAAAAGATTTGACTCCCCTAAGCCCAGGGTTCCTCAGCTGTGATTCAAACCCACTGCATACACAATATCGATCTGGCCCACTTCATGTTGTCCCTAATGGGACTTGATACAAATATAAAGTTTATGCAGCTCTCTGTGCCCATGAGTAAGAATGTGCTTTGGCTCAGTCCTGGGAATCTGTCTCTTCTGACAGGATCCGTGAAACTGTCGCCTGCTAGCTTATTAACATTCAAGTAGAGTAAAATCTCACACCCTGCACACTTATTGGCATTAGATACTCAGTAGTTGTATGTTAAATGTGCTTCATTGAATTATCGATGGTAAAAGAAAAAAAATAACAGCCTAATCAATCATCCGGTCTGCAACTCTCCTTACTCAGGTAACACATGAGGAATCTGAGGTTCGGAGAGGTTAAGTGACTTAGTCTCAGAGGTGATGATTAAAACATATTTATGTAAATACTTAATCCATGGGTAATTACTAAATTTTGTCATGGTTTGTTTTTGTTTAGAATACTTAATGAATTTTAAGATCATATAGAAAATGGCTATATATGCATATTGCACGGCATGCCAGTGCTGGTATTTACTATTTGCATTTACAGTCACATTGGCACCATGATATATAGCTTTAATTACTAAGAGGGATGAGAAATGAAAAAAGGAAGTTGCAATATACATACTACATTTATAATAAGATAAAGCCAGTTCTGTAGTATTTTAGTAGGAAAAAAAAGTCTAAGAAATATTTTTTCAAATAATCCCTGGTAGAATATACATACACATTTTGCCAAATCTGTATTATCCAACACATTAAATCAATGGCCTTGATTTAAATTTTATTGACTTTTAAATTATGATAATGGTCGCTTGGTAATTTTGTGTTTTTAGTTTTTTTTTTAGAGTTGCATGATCTATGATCATAAGATATTTATACTTATATTTTTATATGTAAGTGATATAAGCAAATAACCTAAATTAATAGGGGGAACTCACAAGAAAATTTTCTAAAGAAATCTGTATATGTATATTAACTTATACTTTAGAAACTCTGCTGCAAGCTATAAAGCCAGTTAAAGACAAAAATATAGATTATATTAAAGCCAAGATCTTTCTCATGTCATTTTGATCTCCTTAGTCTTTACTGTTTCTCTAAAGAAGAATAATAGAAAATTTTTCCTCTTGTTTATTAAACACTAGAGGCCCGATGTAGGAAATTCATGCAAGGGCTCAGCCCTCACAGCCGTGGAGGCTTGCCTTGGCCCTCGCCTCGGCCCTCGCAGCCCCTGCTTCCTCTAGAAGGTTGTCCAGAAGGATGTCCAGAAGGTCGTTCGGCTGTCCAGTCTAAATAGCATTTTATGCTTTTATTATTATAGATTATTATTATAGATTGATGAAGTGAAACTTAATTTCAGAATCTGAAGTTATTTTGTTCTAAAGGATAGTAAGTGATCTAATAATTTTTGTGATTCAAATGTTTGACATTCTCTTGACAAAAGAATATGGCAAAACTATAAATCACTGCCTTATTATTACTTATTCTGTATTGCAATGTAGTTGAATGCAGATTTGTGAAAATAAACATTAGGCAAATTTTGTATGAAGTATTTTCTTGCGATAAAATCATAACAAACAATATTCTCCCTTCTCAAACATTCGAATTTTTAAAGTTAAAAGTGATTGTTTTGGACATAATCTGACCTTCTAGTAATGTCCATATGTTTTTCTTTGGTTTATTTATTTAAATTATTATCATGAGTAGATTAATTACTTCATGTTCACTCTCTGATAATAGCTATTTATCCTCATGTCCCTTCCTGCATATGTCTGCTGTCCTCTTCTTACCTTTTATTTTTACTTTATTAGGAGATGTCAGAATATAGTACAACATCCCTAGGACCAAGTCTTAATTAACATAAAATTAATAAAAGTATATTCAAGTTCTGTGTATTTTAAATTGAATTTACATTTTTATGTCATTATCACTTTTTAAATTTTTTTTCTTTATTGATTAAGATATTACATATGTGTCCTTATCGCCCCATTGTCCCCCCCCTCCACCCCTCCTCTCATGCCCTCACCCCCCTGGTGTCTGTGTCCATTGGTTAGGCTTATATGCATGCATACAAGTCCTTTGGTTGATCTCCCCCCCATAACCCCCCTCCCCTTCCTTCCCTCTGAGGTTTGACGGTCTGATCGATGCTTCTCTGTTTCTGGATCTGTTTTTGTTCATCACTTTATGTTGTTCATTATATTCCATAAATGAGTGAGATCATGTCCACTCATTAGCAGATGAGTGGATTGAATTTACATTTTGAAATTTAACTCAAGAGGTGTGTTAACACGACTTGTCCCACAATAGTGATGCCAGAAGGAATTTTGCTCTTTGCCAAATTTTAAAGTTTAAGATTTATTTTCCTAAAATGTAGTAACATTTCATTCCCAGTAATTAAAACGCTTTTTTTTCTTTTAAATAATATACATTTTAGGAGTAGAACCATGCCAAAGAAGCCTGAATTAACTTCGTGTTTTGTGGAGAATTATTCTGACACTTGTTACATTGAACTAAATCTGGCTTTCTTAAGGGTATATGTATTGGTATCAACCAGAAGGCAGTTAAAAGGAACAAACTACACTTTCTGTGTGAATAATAATGACATGATAAATTAACAGCCTCAAAGCTTAATTTTTGTGACTCAAAACCTATTGTGTGGTCCTTATTATTGTGGAAATACCTGCAATCTAGTTTCATCAGGAGTGATGGAAATAATATTTAACAATCTCAAGTTTCTGGAGGGGAGATGCGTGGAGGAAAAATCTGAATGGCCCTGGGGCTCAATTTCTTTCTCATCTGGAGAGTTTAGTGGAGAACCTGCTCAGTAGATCTGAGTTAGCTCAAGAGAAGAATAGGCTGAGACTAACAGTCCTGTTTACAGGCTGACCTAGTCTAACCAGGCTGCTTTTTTGACCAGGAAACTTCCATTGTCACAATTTACAAACATTTCTCCTTTCCACCTTATTCCTATAAATGTGTAAAACAGTATGGGAACAGGATTCTTCTCCACTAGGGCATTGGCCATGATGCATGTGGATTATTTTTGCCCAGCACAAGGTATAAGAGAGATGTCCTGGATGTGCACTATATACTTACTTCTCTGCTCTCTGTTTTATTCTAATCTGCACACACACACATACACACACACACACACACACCACCATCACCACCACCACTACCAAATACAAATTAATGTCAGAATAAGAGAATGCTATAAATTTGATCTTAATATACACAGATAAAAGTATATATTATTTTATCTAACTTTATTTAAGAAAGACATAGCAATTGATGTATAACTTACCTCTATCCTAGAGATGTCTAGACAAGGAAGACAGAACTTCTGATAGTATTAATTAGTGGAAATATTACTTTATCTTTAGAATTATTTTGGTTGAGTATTTCTAGTTTGCTCACAGTAAATATTTGGAATTAATGGATTTATGGAACATGACCTATTAGAAAATGTCAGCGTGTGTTTTGTAATTGTTTAAGTACAAAATAAAAACATTTTAATTGATGCCCTGTATGCAGCACTTAGAGTCTCAAATATTAAATCTGGGCCAGAGCTCATCCTTATGCTCCAAGGAAGGATCTTGGCAGGCCCAGATTTCTGCATGCTTTGCCTGCATTTCATTATTTGCTGTAATCTTTGCCTTTAGTCAAGTTTGATACTAGAAAGATATCTGATTATTAATAGATTTGACAATCTGAATTTTGGAAGAGTTTTTCTTTCAAAGAAGAATTGTTCTTTGTTCGGAAAAATGATTAATGTTGATATTCTAGCCAATATGGCAGCCTAAAGGGAAGCCTTCCTAAGGGGAAGCATTTTGATGTAGAGGGATAGCAGCTGCTCACTAGTGTAATCATACATGTCTTGAAAATCCTCCAACTTGTGGGAAAAGTATCTGAAGTTTATTGAATCCTTATTCAGGAAGGCATGGGCCAAGTCTTTTCTTTATATTATGTAATTTATTCATAGTAATGAACACATGAGTCATATAGTAATATTCCCTTTTGAGAGTTAAGAAAACTGAGGCAAGCAAACTCTTACTTGGAAGTACTGGTTGTTATCAATAAATAGGAAATTCTTCCATTCAATGATGTTTAATTTTAGATGACAACTTGACTGAGTCATAGGGTAGCCAGATATTTGGTTAAACATTATTTGTGGTAGTGTCATTGGGAGGAATTTAGAAATGTTATTACCTTTACACATATAAATAGTTTCATAAAATGTGGACTTGATTTTTAACATGAATTTAAATCTAAGAAATTTTTATTATTAATTTGGCATCAGTTTTTCTCTTCTGCACAAATATTTCTAACTTGGATAAAGTAGCAATTTTCAGTTATTGTTCATATAATTCCAATAAAAACTGAAATCCTACAATGAAAGGAAGAAGAGTAAACATTTTTTTGAAAGATAAAATTCAGCCCTAGCCAGTTTGGCTCAGTGGATAGAGCGGCGGCCTGTGGACTGAAAGGTCCTGGGTTCAATTCCAGTCAAGGGCACATGCCTGGGTTGTGGGCTTGTCCCAGTAGGGTGCACGCAGGAGGCAGCCAATCAATGATTCTCTCTTATCATTGATGTTTCTATCTCTCCTTTCCTCTCCTTACCTCTCTGAAATTAATAAAAGAACTTGTTTTGTTTTTTTTAAAAAAAGATAAAATTCAATCTTGGCACTTTCAACTTTACTAGAAAACAAACAAAAATTTCCCACTATAAATTATACTGAACCTTTTTATTTATAACTACTCTGAGCAGGATAGTTATAAATTTCATGGAAATGAAAACTTTATGAATGATTCATCTGGCCAAGAAGAATATCAAATGCTCTGACAATTCTTTCTAAATAAAACACACACATGAGCGTTTCAAGCTGTTTTCTTTTTCTTTTCTTTAAAATTCTGGTGAAAACGGAATGTTTGCATTCTAGCGGTTACTCTTCTCTGTCGTCTAACAGAGGGCTTACATTTTGACACATTAACTTAAGCCTTCTTCCTTTCAAGGGAGGAGCAAACAAACATTCTTCGTTGTAGGGAAGAGTCACTAACTGTCAGAATAAACCAGCAGAAATATGTATTTTTCTTCACCCCGAATATGCACAATCTCAATGCCTTTTGTGGCTGTTACCTTAAAACTTATCACAGTGGACAGGGAGCATGGGAAACTGCCCCATGTGAGATTCATGTTGCTCATATTTTTTGTAGGGTAAACCTCAAAAACAAGGAAAAACTAGTGTATTGTCAAGTAATACTTACGAATCACTTGAAAAGCTTTAAAAAAGCCCCTGGGATTTGACTTGATTGGTCTTGGGTATCGACAAGGCATCGGAATACATAAAAGTCTTCCAGGTTATTCTAGTGTGTACCCAAGATTGAGAACCACTGAAGTAATATTTAATTTTCCATTTCAATTGAAACATTTTAGATGAAAGATAATTATAACGTATCTCAATTTCACATGTTATTTAGCTTCATCTTATACCTAAAATGATTAAAAATAAAGCCCCAGATGAATACAGAGCTGTGTCTGTTCAAATAAAATATATTTAATATAACATCATTCAAATTTTTTGAAATATTAATTTTTATAAAATTGTGATCCTCTTTGAGATTTTTCCTTCCTAAGTATTGTATATTGGTTATTCATTCATACATAATTCCTTAGGTGGAAATATATTTGTGGCACACAGTGGGAAAAAAGAGAATATAAAGCAAAAGAAGGTTAAATTGGTTATTGTTAAGCATGTTCACAGGAGAGATTCTTTGTAGTTTTGTTTTGTGCAGTATGTATACCAAATAAGCATCTGTCAGAGGCTGGTAAAAGGCAATGCATTTTAATTTTGACTTTATTAAAATAAATTGGTATATTTTATTACAGTTTTCACTATACACACAGCACTTTTACTTCATTACACCCATATACAACTTTCAGTCTAAAAAAGTAATATACCATGTTTTTCCGTGTATAAGATGCCCCCCACTTTTCCAACCCAAAATTAAGAAATCAATATTTTATACATAAAACAGAACACATTTTTATTTAGTAATTACAGCAGGTAATGTTTACATACCAGTACGATGGTATTATGCAGCATAACCCTTTATTCAGCCTCTGTGGCATCACTGCTCTCTTCTTCATCATTATTAGTTCCAGACATATCAATTTTTTCAACTTCTATTATATCACTGCTGTCTTCTGAGTCACTCTTTATATATGTGAGATCATCCTCATAAACTGGTGGCTTTTTTCTGAGTTAACTTTGTTCGTGTTCTCATGGTCAACCCTTCTCTCCTCATGAAATTGAAGCACCATTTGCTTTTCCTATAAAATCAACACTGTTCATTTCGCTTGCAAACACTCTTGCCTGACATTGAATAAGCTTGATTGACACACATAAGCCACTCTGGTGCTGCTCCATAGTCCAAGTCTTAAGCCTCTGCTCCAAGTTTGCTCATTTTGATGGCTTTCCTCTAAAGGCCACCTTCTTTTTTGGCATCTTAAGGAGTTGTTCTTCCTGTTTTCTCCACTGTCTGGTCATACACTCAGTGGGAGGAGGCCCAAATTGTCTCTCTGCCTCTATTTCCATGCTCTTTTGCATAGCTGATTATATTCAGTTTGAATTTTGCAGAGTAAGACAATCGCTTTCCAATATTTATGTTTTTATTTTTTTGCATCTTTATGGTCTCAGAACGCTTCTTTCCCTGTTGCATCTGCGCACTCTCCACCTCCACCTCCAATTATGGCATCAGCTGACGTCAGTAACAATAAGGCTCCTGATTGGAGGAAGCCTTTTTGACAAGGTATGGGCAGCTACGCACCCTATTGGCTCCCTCCTTAGCTGACTTGCGTGTATAAGATGCCCCTTGATTTTCAGTCTAATGATTTTAGAAAAAAATAACATCTTACACATGGAAAAATACAGTACATTGAACAGTGCAGTTAGTAATAATTGAATATGTAATCAATTTACCCACAATTTACATTTGGTTAAATCATTTATAGATAATTTTAAATATAAAAGATCTTTTAAAGGATAGTTTTCAAAAGTTCTCTTTCTGTTGCTTTTCATATATTTACTATTAATTTCAATGTCCTTGGAGCAGAAGTAAGTTGTCAACAGAAACAAAATAAGTAGAAGTCGTGGGAGGAATAAATATACTTAGCTCTTAAAGATCTATGAACCTCACCAAGTGACTTGGCTGTCAATATTAGGAATGTGTATTCCTTAAAAATAAGCTTTCCATGATCTCCCTCTGGTAGAAATGAATATATGTAATGTACATTTATACATATACTAGTGACCCGGTGCACAAAATTCGTGCACGGGGCAGGGGGTGTTCCTCAGCCCAGCCTGCACCCTCTCCAATCTGGGACCCCTTGAAGGATGTCCCACTGCTGGGTTACAGGGATCAGGCCTAAAATGGCAGTCAGACATCCCTCCCACAATCCGGGACTGCTGGCTCCTAACCGCTCACCTGCCTGCCTATCTGATTACCCCTAACCACTCTGCCTGCTGGCCTGCTCAACTCCAACTGTCCCCCCTGCTGTCCTGATGACCTCCAACTGACCCCCACTGATGGCCTGCTTGCCCCCAACTGGCCCCCCTGCTGGTCTGCTTACCCCCAATGGCCCCACCCCCTACCAGCCTGATCACCCACAACTGCGCTCCCTTCTTGGCCTCTAACCACCTCTACCTTGGCCCCACCACCATGGCTTTGTCCAGAAGAACATCGGGAAAGTCTCCTAGGAGGTCTCCCAGTCTAATTAGCATATTACCCTTTTATTAGTATAGACAGAGGCCTGGTGCACAGATGGGGGGCAGCTGGTTTACCCTGAAGGGTGTCCCAGATCAGGGTGGGCGTTCCCTTGGGGTGTGGGGCGGCCTGGGTGAGGGGCCTGTGGTGGTTTGCAGGCCAGCCATGCCCCTGTGGGATGAGGGTCCCTACTGGGGGTGTGTGGCCAGCCTGGGTGAGGGGCTGAGGGCTGTTTTCAGGCTGGCCACAGCCCCTTCAGGGTGAGGGTCCCCACTGAGGTGCCTGGCCAGCCTGGGTGAGGGGCTGATGGTTGTTTGGAGGCTGGCCACAGCCCCTTCAGGGTTGGGGTCCCCGCTGGGGTGCCTGGCCAGCCAGGGCGAGGGGCTGATGGCTGTTTGCAGGCTGGCCTCGGCCCCCTGTGACCCAAGCTCCTAGCCCCTCCTTTTTTTCTTTTTTTCTTTTTTTCTCAGCGCCTCCTTGAGCAGTTAACTGGGATTTACTTATCTTCTATAATTGAAACTTTGTAGCCTTGAGTGGAGGCCAGGGCTGGCCAGGGTGGGCGGAAAGCTTGGCTTCCTCAATCGCTGGGAGCAACCCAAGCCTCTTGCTTGCTCCAGCTCTGTGGCCGCTGCCATTTTGGTTGGGTTAATTTGTATACTAGCTCCTGATTGGGTGGTGGATGGGAAGAGATTAACCAAAGAACTTGCAGGCATATATGCCTAACCCAGCCGTGGGCAAACTACGGCCTGCGGGCTGGGTCCGGCCCGTTTGAAATGAATAAAACTAAAAAAAAAAAAAGACCGTACCCTTTTATGTAATGATGTTTACTTTGAATTTATATTAGTTCACACAAACACTCCATCCATGCTTTTGTTCCAGCCCTCTAGTCCAGTTTAAGAACCCATTGTGGCCCTTGAGTCAAAAAGTTTGTCCACCCATGGCCTAACCCATGGACACAGACAGTAGTGTGGTGAAGGCCTGGGGCAGGGGGCAGCGGTAGGCTAGAAGGGATCAATGGGGAAGAAGAGGGGACATCTGTAACACTTCAACAATAGAGATTTTTTTAAAAAAAAAATTTAAAAAAGAATCAACCAGATGCTTCTGAAGTTAGAATTTGTTTAGGGTATATTGTGGCTGCAAATAAAGTTACATTAAAAAAAAAGCAAACTCTGTTTTTCCCCCCCAAAGCCAAGAGAAAGTATCCTAGCAGGTACAAGAGCATAGAATTGACTATATTTGTTACTTTCTGATCCATGCTCTATTCTGTCCAGTTGCAGATGAGATTTGGTCATTCTACTTCTATCCTTCATGTTTCAACTACCTCCACATTCTACATCCTATCCAGGGTTTCTTGCCTGGACCAGGGGAAGTTGTTTTCTACTCATAATGGAAAGTTTTATCTTTTGAGTCATTGTTGTCCTTTGTATTTCTCTGTGCCCACCACTCTCTCCGTTTAAGATCAAATTATATGGCCCTAGCCGGTTTGGCTCAGTGGATAGAGCATTGGTCCCGGGTTTGATTCTTATTAAGCGCACATCCCCAGTTGCAGGCTCAATCCCCAGTAGGGGGCATGCAGAAGGCAGCCGATCAATGATTCTCTCTCATCATTGATGTTTCTATCTCTGTCCTTCTCCTTTCCTCTCTGAAATCAATAAAATTATTTCAAAAAGATTAAATTATTATTGTCTTTGTATTACTTGACAAGTTGCAATTGCTTTGTTCCTAATTGCTTCCTACTGGAAACTGTTCTCTGCTTTTCTCCCAAGGTGTGGGTTAATTGATCAGCTGCTTCTGGTTTGAAAGATGTTTTCACGTTGGCTCATAAAGATTTTTCTCCTGAGCCCCAGTTGGCCCTCCTCACCTGTAAGTAAAACCCTTTTGCAATCAAAACTGTGTTTATTCTGTTCTGAGTGTTGGTGCTATTATGGTGAATAATATTTACTCTTTTATCTCTAACACCTAGCATGGAGTCTATTTGTTGAATAAATGAATTGGAGGTATATTTCCTGTTTTTAGGGTATTTGGAATCAGATGGGAGAGCTTACCGTTTGAAGCTGTGGGTCCCTGGAATTCCTGTCCTCACATTTCACCTTTTCCCTTAAAATTGCCTCAGGCCTACTCACTAGATGTTTCAGGCTTGTTTAACTTTTTCATGAGGCTCAGTTCTAGCTGACATCTGGAGGCAGTTCATGGGAGGGGACATGTGGACCAAGTCAATGCCAACTTTCCCTGTTGCCTGACTATAATAAATTACTTCCTTAAAGTAACCAGAGTCAGACTGTGCCTGGTTACGTTTCTGTTTCTGGCTTGAAGGATTCCTTCAGCTCTCTACTCATTGATAAAGGATGATTGTTCCTGAGCCCATTGGTTGGACAAGACATTGCGTTTCACTCTCCTTAGCTCTCCTTTCTCTCCTAAATCCTTTCCACGTCTTCATAGGTACATTGGAGAAGGATAATCCAAAATTATATTTCCATAGTTTTCCATTTTCAAAACTACTTTTATTCCCCCAATGAATGTGCTCTCACAGTTAATGTTTGAAATTAGAAGTTAGACCTTCTGATTCCTAGACTAGTGCCATTTTCATGTTATAATACTTTTGAAGATTTAGTGACTTTTGGAAATCTGTGATTGACTTAGTGATACTTATTATGGTACTTAATTATTAATCTTGGGACACTTAATTGTGTCTTAAATCAAATTTCTCTCTTGATGGCCTAAAAGTCTTGTAAGAATTGTCTTACACATTTTTTGGTCACTTTATCCTTGATCACTTTTTCCAGACTTTTGCAATCTGGCTTTGACATCTGTCACCTTTACTCAGGCTATAATTGCCTTAGAAATTTCTTTGTGTCCTAGAAATTGATACACCCACTGGTTTTACTGAGTTCTACCTTCCTGGATCTTTTCTTTTTAATTTAAATTTTATTTTCTTGTTTAAAGTATTACAAGTAGTAATACATATGTCTCCTTTTTTTCCCATTGATCTTCCCCTGGCCTCCCCTAAACCCCTTCACATGCCTTTACCTCCTCCCCCCGGTGTCTTGTGTCCATTGGTTATGCTTATATGCATGCATATAAGTCCTTCGATTGATCTCCTACCCGCTCCCCCTGCCCCGCTGCAAAACTCCCCTGTCTTCCTGCTTAATTTGACAGTTTGTTCAATGCTTCTCTGCCTCTGTATCTATCTTTTTGTTCATTAAGTTATAATGTTCTTTATTATCCATAAATGAGTGAGATCATGTAGTATTTATCTTTCACTGCCTGGCTTATTTCACTTAGCCTAATACTCTCCAGTTCCATCCATGCTGCTGCAAATGGTAAGAATTCCTTCTTTTTCATAGCAGCGTAGTATTCCATTGTGTAGTTGTACCATAGTTTTCTAATCCATTCATATGCTGATGGGCATTTAGGCTGTTTCCAAATCTTAGTTATTGTAAATTGTGCCACTCTGAACATAGGGGTGCATATATCCTTTCTGATTGGTGTTTCTGTTTTCTTAGGATATATTCCTAGAAGTGGTATTACTGGGTCAAATGGCAGTTCTATTTTTAAATTTTTGAGGAAACGCCATACTGTTTTCCACAATGAGTGCACCATTCTGCATTCCCACCAGCAGTGAAGGAGGGTTCCTTTTTCTCTGCATCCACTCCAGCACTTGTCATTTGTTGATTTATTGATGATAGCCATCTGATAGGTGTGAGGTGGTAACTCATTGTTGTTTTGATGTGCATCTCTTGGATTATTAGTGACTTTGAGCATGTTTTCATGTGTCTCTTTGCTTTCTGAATGTCCTCTTTCGAAAAGTGTCTATTTAGGTCCTTGGCCCATTTTTTTGATTGGGTTGTTTATCTTCCTTTTGTTAAGTTGTATTAGTTCCCTGTAAATATTGGAGATTAAACCCTTATTGAAGATAACATTGGCAAATATTTTCTCCCATGGAGTTGGCTTTCTTGTTGTTTTGTTGATGGTTTCTTTTGCTGTGCAGAAGCTTTTTATTTTGATGTAGTCCCATTTGTTTATTTTCTCCTTAGTCTCTCTTGCCCTAGGATCTGTGTCTGTAAAGATATTGCTGCGACATATGTCTGCAATTTTGCTGCCTCTGGAGTCTTGTAGGGTTTTTATGGCTTCACATCTTACATTTAAGACCTTTAGCAATTTTGAGTTTGTTTTTGTGTATGGTGTAAGTTGGTAATCAAGTTTCATTTTTTTGCATCTATCTGACCAAATTTCCCAGCACCATTTTATTAAAGAGGCTGTTTTGACTCCATTGTATGCTCTTGCCTTCTTTGTCAAATATTAATTGAGTATAATGGCTTGGGTCAATTTCTGGATCCTCTGTTGACCAGCAGTTCTCAACCTATGGGTCACGAACAATGAGAATACATCCTGCATATCAGATATTTACATTATGATTCATAACAATAGCAAAATTACAGTTATGAAGTAGCAACAAAAATAATTTTATGGTTGGAGTCACCACAACATGAGGAACTGTATGAAAGGGTCGTGGCATTAGGAAGGTTGAGAACCACTCTAATTAGAAAAGGGATCAGGGTGATTATTTCCATCCAATATAACTAGAACCATGACAGAGACAAGCACAGGATAGCACTGGGCCCCAGGGGAGGGTACCTCGCACAGACAGGAAAAGGTAATTAGAAAGACTCCTAGAGTACATGCCCTTGACCAGAATCGAACTTAGGACTCTTCAATCCACAGGCCGACGCTCTATCCACTGAGCCAAACCATTCAGGGCTCTTCTCCTCTCTTTTTTTTCCCTAGAAGAAGGAAAGGAGAAAGGCAGAGGGTTTTGAATCTGTACCAAAAGGAGGGGAAAAGAACTCTACATGGACACAGAACAATCCAAGTAAGACCCCAGAGGCTTGAAATAGTGTACAAGTTGGGGAATTATGATGTGTTCCAACCATAAAGTGACAGAAAGGATGGAAGGAGATGAGGTTGGAGAAAGGGCTCCCAGGCTGTCCTCACATGGAAGTCATTACAAAGCCTCCCTTTCCCACACTCCTCAATCTCTTTCTCCCTTTCACCAGGTTCATCTATTTGCTTTAAAATAACCCCTCAATTCAAAATTAAAAACAATTCAGGAAGGAAGACTTGCAACATAAATGTTATCTGTGAATGCTCTGGAAATTAATCCGTTAAAACAACCTCATTCTTTGTGAGGTTGTTTTATCTTCCTTCTAAAGAGCCCTGACTGGTTTGGCTCAATGGATAGAGCATTGACCTGTGGACTGAAGGGTCCCAGGTTCAATTTTGGTAATAGGATGGCATAGGAGGGAGAGGAGAAGGGAGAAAGTTTTAGGACCCAGTTATAGAACTAGAATTTCATGCTGATATTAGAATAGTCATTCTTGCATTGTCTTCTTAAATCATCCCCATTAGGTAAAACAAGAACTCAACATGCACTCACTGTGATAAATATTGGGTATTGAACAGTGGAACATAGGAGTCTTTGAGCCTGGCAGCCCTGCGTTGGAGTGCTGTGTCTTACACTTAATAGCCAGTGACCTCCTCCAAGTTGCTTAAGTATATATGCAAAGTAGGGTTAAGAATACTAACCTTGATTTTTGAAAAAGAAAACAATGAGTAAGCAATCCTATATAATAAAAGGCTAATATGCAAATTGATCAAATGGTGGAATGACTGGTTGCTAAGACGCGCACTGACCACCAGGGGGCAGACACTCAATGTAAGAACTGCCCCCTGGTGGTCAGTGCACTCCCACAGGGGGAGCACTGCTCAGCCAGAAGCCGGGCTCATGGCTGGTGCATGCAGCAGCAGTGGCAGGAACAGGCCTAAGCCACCAGTCAGATATCCCCCAAGGGCTCCCAGACTGTAAGAGGGCATAGGCTGGGTTTAAGGACCCCCCCCCTGAGTGCATGAATTTTGTGCACCGCACCTCTAGTCTGCATATTAGTTGTTCAACCTACATTCCTTTCTAATCTGAGGAGGATGTATGCCCACAGTAACCTTTTTTTCAGTCCATGGAGAGTTCTTGAGGAAAACTTCCCACCCAATTTAATGTAAATCAAAACTGAAAAAAGCCAAAAGTTCCAGGATAAGAAAGACTGAATCTCCTGTAAGTTTAGTTCTAATTAAGGATTGACTTCAATTAATTATTTATTACCTGTTTACATTTATTGTTGATATGGTCATAATTTCAAAGTGCATTTTCCCAAAAAAGATCTGAAAATTAGAAACTTCTTTGTTTTTCAGCGTATCATGAGAAAATGCTTTTGGAATATTAAGGCTATGGAATTTTGGAATTGTCCTTCGTACAAATTCCTTTCTTTTGAGTAACATTTTAATCTTTGTAACTACAGTGTGGGCTATCCTGGGAAATTATTTCTTTGATTATGGTTTTTGTTTGTTTTTTAACTAACAATGCTGACCCATTGACACTTAGGGCTTTATTTATCCATCTACACATCTATTTATGAGCTACATAGCTCCTAATTTGACTTGATGAGTCACTGCCCCCAATTCCAATAACCCCTCCTGACAGATTGCCAGAATTTTTTTCAGATCCTTTATGGGGAGGCCTTCCTACCTTTAGGGGACCCAATAAAGGCTTTGAATTGGTGGTCACATCTTGTATTTACATAATGACTCCTTAGATCACTAACCATTAGAAAGGGATCCAAAAATGTAACACTGTCAAGCCCTTCTATGTGATAAACAAGGCCAGGACTGTACCTTTTTCAGCCTCTGTCTCTGGTGGGATGGCGACTGAGGTGACACATAGTTAAAGAAGGTGCTGTCAGTCAGTCACTTTTATTAGCAAGTAAAGGAAGCAACCAGGCACACTGGAGAAAAGCAGAGCTGTCTAAACACTAATTAGTAAGATTCAGTACTTAAAGCAGGTACATGGGGAAAGGAAGGAAAGAAGAGACAGCAGATGGAGGAAGGGAGGAAGAGGGAGGTTCTGACACAGAGGGGCTGGGGACAATAGCAACAGGGGACCCCAGAGGAGGATGCAGGTTGGATTGCTGCTGGAGCAGACTGTCTCCTCAGTCTCGTTCGTTAAGGAGACTGAAGTTCTGTGGAGTGCAGGAACTGGAGATTTATGTGAACATCCACTGTATGTTCTTTAACGTTCTTGCAACTAACTGTGTGTGCTAAATTGTATCTAATTTCTATGAATTATTTCAGTCATTTTCAAATGCCTTTCTTCATTTTCATGAACGCTTTGAGTATGTTCAAATGGAGATACATGGTGAAGTGACTCCTACTTGTTACTGTTAAGGCTCGAATGTCAAGAATAGTAACATCCAGGCAATCTAAGCCTTCCCACACCCACCCTCAAAATTCTATTTTAAGGAGGCCTAATTCTCAAGATTCCTGGGTCTTCGAAAATAAAAACATAAAACCAATAGGAGCTCCCAGATATTGATTTTGGTTAATTGGTCCCTCAAGAACCTTTCTATCATAACACTTTCATTTCATTCAAGAATTTTAAATAGGAAATGGGAAGCAAGAAAGGGATATTAGTTAAGGAAGGAAGTGATCCAGATGGCACTAGGTATTCAGAACTAGCTGTTGTCACAAATAATACAGAATGGTTCAAACGCCATGGAAGTTTATTTACCTCAGTTCAAGGTAGTTGTTCCTTCTCAGTTGGAGGTTGGCTTACCTCCATCACCCAAGTGTCACTCAAGAACTCAGGCTAACGGGGCTCTGCCACCTTTATCATATAGTTTCCAAGGTCACTATAATAATCTCCATCCCAAGGGAAACAGCATGGAGGAATGTTTATGGGAGATTTCTATGGGCCAGGCCTATGAATTCAGTTCACATTAAATTGGCTAGAACTTAATCACAGGGCATTACCCTACTATAAGGGATACTGGGAAATATAGTCTTGATTATATGCCCAGGAATGTGAGGAGACAGATTACTCAATAGTTAGCAGTCTATAACACAGAATATTTTTTTCATATATTCCCCCAACCCTCCCAAAATGCAATACTAATGCTTCATTTCCAAGACCATTACAGAAAGTCAAAAGATGGTTATATTTGCTATGATAAGAGTAAGGTTAAGAGCTACCATTTACTGACCACTTAAATGCACACCTTATCTTATTTAATCCTTACATCAACCCTGATGTTGCAGATAAGGAGACTGAGGCTGAGAGAGGATGAGTCATTGTGCAAGGTCACAAACAATGACAGAGCTGGGGTTGGAACCCAGGCTGTCTGACTGATGGCCATGCTCCTAAGCACTTCATTGCATAACCATTACCACATCCCAAAAGGACCAAATTATACATTGTAATCTTCTGCAGAGTAAAGACAAGGTTCTGTTTTTAACACCAGAAAAACCTGCTCCTGCTCCATAAACCTGCTCCTGCTCCAAAAAACCCTACAAGACTCCATAGGCAGCTGGAGCTGGAGCAAGCAGCAGGCTTGGTTGCCCGGGCGATGAAGGAAGCCAAGCTTCCCCCCTGCTCTGAGCCGCCTCTGCTCATGGCAACAAAGTTTCAATTATAGAAGACAAATAAATCCAAGATACCTGCTTCCAGCCAGCCTCCCTGTGAGCTTGGGTGGCTGGGGGGTTGTGGCCAGCCTGCAAACAGCCATCAGCCCCTCACCCAGGCTGGCCAGGCACTCATATATAATAAAAGGGTAATATGCAAACTGACCCTAACAGCAGAAAGACTGGGAATGACTGGTCACTATGACGCACACTGACCACCAGGGGGCAGACGCTCAATGCAGGAGCTGCCCCTTGGTGGTCAGTGCACTCCCACAGGGGGAGCTCTGCTCAACCACAAGCCAGGCTGATGGCTGCCAGTACAGTGGTGGTGGTGGGAGCCTCTCCCGTCTCTTCAGCAGCACTAAGGATGTCCGACTGCAGCTTAGGCCTGCTCCCCACTGGCAAGTGGACATCCCCCGAGGGCTCCCGGGCTGCCAGAGGGATGTCTGACTACCAGCTTTAGCCCAATTCCCCAGGGAGTGGGTCTAAGCTAGCAGGTGGTCATCCCCCGTGGGGTCCCAGACTGCAAGAGGGCACAGGCCGAGTTGAGGGACTCCCCTCGAGTGCACAGATTTTTGTGCACCGGGCCTCTATTCTATATAAATAAAAGCCTAAGCAACCGGCCGACCATTCAACCAGTAGCTATGATGTGCACTGACCACCAGGGACAGATGCTTAATGCACAGGCATGGGAACATGGAACAGACTGATCTCAGAGGGAAGGGGGGAGGGCAGGAGATATTAACCAAAGATCTTATATGCATACTAGAGGCTTGGTGCACAGATTCAGGCACCGGTGGCATCCCTTGGCCTGGCCTGCAGGGATCGGGCTGAAACCGGCTCTCTGACATTCCCCGAGAGGTCCTGGAATGTAAGAGGGCACAGGCTAGGCTGAGGGACCCCACTGGTGCACGAATCTGTGCACCGGGCCTCTAGTTGTATTATGAAAGTGAAAGTAAGGACCAATTAAAACTTGGCAACATATAAATGTGAAGATATCTAGTCAATGAACAGGATAGAATTTCAAATGGGTGTATCTGTGGTGTGTATGTTGGGCTCATAGACAGTATTATCATTTGAATAATCATAACTATGCCTCTCCTATGTGCCCTCATCATTCCTGTTTTTTACTTTTTTAGGGCGTCAATTATCTTTATTGCCATAAATTGATAAATATGTCACTAACTGATGACTAAGATCAGGTCAGAGTGGACGACTTTGAGATAAAAGGTTTAACATCCTATTATAGATCAACCCCCAGTCTTCTTTCTTTCCATTTGTGTTTTTTTAAGCTATTATGTGCATGCCTGAGTACTGTTATTTAAAGATACATTAGTGCTCTTAAGCATTTACTACAAACTCTTGTTGCTCTCTTGTTTCCAGGAGGGTATGTGTTAAATATTAACCACCAGAATAAATAAAAACTACTTAGCCTACAATTGTGATTATTCTAAAATAAATTTTGTTGCATAAGTGTAGCAAACCCCCTGTCAGCACTCAGAGGTATGTTTTTATCTGCATAGTAAAAACAAAATTGACAATACAGTAACATTTAAAAATATTTATTCAGGAAACAACACTGTCATTTTTGAGCTAAGTTAGCAAGAAAAAGTCTGGAAAGCGTAATGTCTGTTTTCCAAAAAGTAAAGTTAGAGCATGTATCCATCCATCCATTCATTCATCCATCCAAGAAATATTTGTTCATATCTGCCATGTCTCAGGTACAGTTCTAGGTACAGTAACAAAATAAAGCCTCTGCTCATATAGGAATAATATATTTCCCATGATTTTACTTTTTGATTACACAGAGAATGTTTCTATTCTTTTTAATATAGAGAATGCTTGATGACTCACAGGGATAATGGATATTCTGGACTTATTTGACTTATCTTTAATCTTTGTGCTCTCTCTTCTCTACATCTCTTCTTAAGTCATCCTATGAGAAACATGTAAATTGACTGTCCCTTCGCTATGCTCACCAGCCAATCAGCGTGAATATGCAAATTAACCTGACTAAGATGGTGGGTTAATTTGAATACACAGGCAGAGAGCAGAAGCATGAGAGCCGGCAGTTTGGGGGAATGTGGCTCCCTCGGGGGGACATGGCTCCCTCGGTCCCTCCCAATGGAGGAAGCACCAGGAATTCAGGAAATAGTAGTTCTGATGGCAGCCCCAGGACCAGAAGTGGTAGCCCAGAGTGTGGGCAGCACCAGGAATGCTGGGAATCGTAGTTCTGGTGGCAGACGGATTTCCTAGACACCAGAGCAGTGGTTCTCAACCTTCCTAATGCTGCAACCCTTTAATACAGTTCCTTATGTTGTGGTGACCCCCAATTTCATTGTTACAAATTGAACATAATTAAAGCATAGTGATTAATCACAAAAACAATGTGTAATTATATATGTGTTTTCTGATGGTCTTAGGCGACCCCTGTGAAAGGGTCATTCGACCCCCAAAGGGGTTGCGACCCACAGGTTGAGAACCGCTGCACTAGAGCAAAGTGAGCCTGGAGCAAGTTACTGTTGCAGTGGGGGATGGAGGGAAATCAAAGATGAGAGACATAAGTAAAATCAGAGTGTCTAGGAAAATTTAAAGGGAAGATATCCTAAAACTTCCAGGAAATCTCCACCAATGAAGCAAAGAAAAAAGAATGCCTCTATTATTCTGTGAGCAACAAACCAAACTGGGTTGGGGGTCTCAGACAATTCGTTGATATGATTTCAAAGACAGACAGAAACTTCCGGATTGGAGAGGGCTCCCCTGAGGGCTCACAGATTGGAGAGGGTTCAGGTCAGGCTGAGGGACTCCCCCCTCCCTGCACGAATCTTTGTGCACCGGGCCCCTAGTTCTATTTATATTTGTCCTCTGCCTTCTGTTTGTGTCTCTCTAACTTACCTCATACTTCACTATTTTATTTTATTATTCACAGCCTCTTTTTTACTTTCAGCAATTATGTTTTTATTGCCGTAAAAGTTTTATCACAAGTATTTTAAAATTATACTTTGATTTCATTTTATTGAGAGTATAAATTGGCTATACTTAGGAAAGTTGGGGTTAAAGAGGTCACTTTTTCTGTTTTCTCTTATTGTAATTTCTAATTTTCAAGTTTTCTTCAAACATAGAAAAGGAGAAAACTATAATAAAATTCTATATGTTATTAGCTTTTTAAAATAGAGGGACAAAAATAGAGTGGTATAAAGTATTTTTCTGGAGTATAGTTATTCACAAGATTATATTATTAAGTATGGGTTGAAATTTTCTTCAATTTATGTACTGATGTCAGAAAACTGTGTTTCAGAACACTGAACTCATGTGTCTTTGCAATTGACCTTGAAGGCTGGCCAATTAAATATGAGATAAAATCCGTCAATCATTTCAGTGCCATATTCCCCTGCTGAGAATGTTCCAGCCAGGGATGACTTGATACCATATGGCATTTGATTGTTTATTGGAAAACAAATAGGAGGATTATTCTGTTTCTTCAAAAGAAACATTTAAAATAATTTCTTTTGGTACCTCTATGCCCTTTAGAACCGCAGTCCTTAATATTACTACTCTGCATTCATTCATCATTAGTAAACATTAACAATATTTCCAAAAATGACAACTAAGTATATCCAAGAAAAGTAAGAAATACCTAATTTAATTTATTATTCAAAAATGTATGCTATATTTTGTGAAATTTGTGAGAAGAGATCTTAAATGATAATACTTTGTAAGATTTTATAAGTCACATAATTCTAATTTTTAAAATGTAATGCATAGCCGAAACCAGTTTGGCTCAGTGGATAGAGCGTCAGCCTGTGGACTGAAAGGTCCCAGGTTCGATTCCGGTCAAGGGCATGTACCTGGGTTGCAGGCACATCCCCAGTGGGAGATGTGCAGGAGGCAGCTGATCGATGTTTCTCTCTCATCGATGTTTCTAACTCTCTATCTCTCTCCCTTCCTCTCTGTGAAAAATCAATAAAATATAAAAAAAAGTGTAATGCATATTCTTTTAAACATTGTTTTTATTCTAATAGAAACATACATCTATATTTTAGTATCATTCAACATTCTTCTGTTGACTATCTTCTTTAGGATGCTTACTTAGCTTTGCATAACTTAGATGTGTGGAAGCGTCAGTAACCTTTAATTATTAGGATGAATCACAAATATTTAATATTTAAAACCATAATACAAATCATTATTAGGAAAATTACATTTTGGTTGCCACTATTTTTTGTATCAATGCATTAATTCCTGCATAGCTCTTTTTACTTACCATAAACCATTATATGATGCTCATTAGCAGCTATATGATCTCCACTTGCAAGTGTGTCTACATGGAGCAAAACATTTTAATTTAAAATTAAGAAGATAAAGAAGTTGTTAGTAAAAGTCCCAAATGATTGGCAGGAGAGAACTCAAAACAACAAATGAAAATACTATTGAAGAGAAAGTAAAAAGAATAAATTTGTTCAAACACTTCCATTTATATTATTGTGAAGTAGTTTATATCCTAACAAAGTATCATTGTAATACCAGCATTTGCCCATGTCTCAATCCCTAAATTTGGTAGTCTAGCCTAGCTTCTGTAGATCAGATAAGTCTGGAAGTAAATTTTGCTATAAGTAAAGCATTATGGGAAAATCAGTTTCCTCTTCTGGACATGCGGTTAGTCACTGTTTCCTGATTTCCTTTGTAGTTAGGCATGACCATTTGACTGAATTTTTATGATTAAAATGTGAATTGAAGTGGTGATCTAAAATGTCTATTAGAATAGATTGATTATACTATCCAGCAAAAAATTCATTTTTATCAAGGTAGGGCTACTACTGTAACAATTATACCTTCCCAAAACAATAGAAATTTAACGTCATTTCAAAAACTTCCTACCTGCATTCTTTATTTCTCACTTCCAACTTGATATAGATAATAACAAGTCCCATGGGGTAGGGCAGTGGTCGGCAAACTCATTAGCCAACAGAGCCAAATATCAACAGTACAACGATTGAAATTTCTTTTGAGAGCCAAATTTTTTAAACTTAAACTATATAGGTTAGTACATTGTTATTAACTTAGTTAGGGTACTCCTAAGGCTTAGGAAGAGCCACACTCAAGGGGCCAAAGAGCCGCATGTGGCTCGCGAGCCGCAGTTTGCCGACCACGGGGGTAGGGGAACACCACTTGAAAAGGGCATGGTCTCTGAATTTCTTCTTGGAAAAGAACCACTCAAAGATTTATAACACCTGTTTTGGATGGTTTTTAATAAATAATCTTCCACTTTGTTTAAAACATTGTGCATTCTTTGAGTAGTTTTTTTGTTCTGTTTCCAACTTTATATTTGTATATACTTTTTTTAAAGATTTTTTATTTATTTTATTTTTTCCCATCACCATTTATCCCTGCTATACCCTTTTCCACTTCCACCCAGCCCCTCTCCCTGACAATCACTACACTGTTGTCCCTATCCATGAGTTCTTTTGTTTTACCCTTTTTTGCTTAATCTCTTCACACCTCCCTCCCCCTCAACCCAGAGCTGTCTGCCTGCTTTATCTATGAGTCTGTCACTATTTTGCTTGTTAGGTCAGTGTTCATTAAATTCCACATGTGAGTGAAATCATATGGTGCTTGTCTTTCTCTGACTGGCTTATTTCACAGCATAATGTTCTCCAGGTCTATCCATGCTGTCACAAAAGGTAAAGTTTCGTCCTTTGTATGTCCTAGTATTCCACTGTTAAACGTGTGATAGCTGCTTTATCTACTCATCTACTGATGGACACTTGGGCTGCTTCCCAATCTTGGCTATTGTAAATAATGCTGCATTTAAATAATATTTCTGCCTACCTAGGTGAACACGCATCATTTTGGCTCAGGAGAGGTTTCCTTGCAAGTTCGACTTCATTGTTGGTTTAATCGGCTTTTGTAGTTCTAGTTGTTTTGCCAGCTCCTGGCCTTGTAGAAGGACTTCGTCTGTGAAACCTTCTTACCTAGTTTCTGATTACTTTTCTGGTTCTTAAAAGACTGTCTTTCTTCATGTCTAGCATGCTCCTGGCTGCCTTCTAGTAATGATTAATGGTGTACTGTACATTAATAGCTTGACTCTTGACTCTTTAGCTAGACTCTTACTCTGAACTCCACAGTAGCTGCAAACTTTCTGAGACTCTCCTGAGAATGTTTGGCCAGCTCCTACATCTATCTGGTATATTTGTACCCCACCTACCATCACAGTCTGATTTTCCCAACCTGTCTTGGATTGAGAGTTAATGTATCATTGTATAAAGTCCTATTGGAAGACTGGCAATGCTCACAGCTAAGGTTGGTGTGTCTAGTAGAGTGTATCTGTGGCCATATACAGGCATGAGGAGGGACTCAGGTTAGCATTCTGCTTCAGAGGGTAAGCATCCAAGTTAAGTCACCGGATTTCTAATCCTACTTTTATCACTTACTAGTTGTAAACTAAAAGTTGGAAGTGACCCAGGGAAAGTTTTCAACTTACTTGGTTCTATAACTTTGATACATATCTGAGTTTATCATCTGTAAAATGTTGTCTTTTTTGTTATAAATGGATCACCCCCTTATCTTGTGTCTGCAAAAAAATGTGCCTAGAAAACTGCTTTAGGCACTAAAGAAGCATCTGTTGAAAGAGTTCAATGAATATACAAGATCTCCTCCAGCTCAGCATTCTTAAATATATTTAATTTGAGCCATTTTAATGATTTTTTAATGTTTTCTTTCTTTGTAAGAACAGTGTTTATCAGCTATTCTAATATTTTACTCATTAAACGTTTGGGTAAAATAATAACATAGTAATTAGAAAATAACATAAGAAGAATTGGAAATGCACATTTCTTTTTATTGCTCTGTAATCAACATATAACATTATATTGCACATTTGGATTTATAATTCTCAAAATATTATTGCATATCCTTTGGAGTCTTCCTAAGTATTTAAATGAAGTAACAATGCCTCTGAAA
Organism: Myotis daubentonii; assembly: GCF_963259705.1. Classification (NCBI taxonomy): domain Eukaryota; kingdom Metazoa; phylum Chordata; class Mammalia; order Chiroptera; family Vespertilionidae; genus Myotis; species Myotis daubentonii. The sequence goes on from NC_081843.1 coordinate 58,916,873, forward strand.
CTCATCAGAAAATTGATTGACTTGTAAGTGTTACCCATTAGACTATAGACTAACTTGCTGAGAAAAATAAAAAATAAAACAAAACGATTTCCATAATGTGGCTTGAAAGTTATACAGCTTTATTCCTAATTCATGTAACAGGGCTGGGCAAGTGAAAGTGATGGTAGAGTGGTCCTTCCTCAGGTAATCATGCATTGGATTTCAGGGTCCCCCTCAGAACTAGCTCCATTCCAGTTACGAGAAGGCAGATGATCATGGAAAAGCTTCCAAAAAAGGTTTTCATTGTCTATCCTGGAACAGCTCTCTGTTACTTCTGCTCATATTCCAACTGGCCAGAAGTAAATTCAGTGGAAATATACTCTAACTTTTTCCAGGAAAAAGAGAGAAGATCCTGGATTTTGAAGCAATTTCTGTCACAAATATCTTTCCATCTTAAGTTTATATTCTAGTGATTCCTGCTCCACAGAAAATTAGTCTAATTAATATGCATGTTACTAATCTTAGATTTTTCAAAAAGTTCACAACTTGTGAATCCAGTAATCAAACATAGAATTATTTAAGCAAATTAATATGCTAAACAATAATGCTCTTTACCTCATTAAAAACCTATCTATATATAATATTTTAATTATGGTAATCATAAATTATGAATGAGTGATAACTTAAGCAAGTCTCCCATATTTACTGTTTAACTATTTTCAATCATTGTAAACAATTTGAAGTTGTATAACACTTTTAAAAGCCCTTACAATCTTTTTATAATCTTGAAGAGATAATTTTCTGTTTTTTTAGCAGTGTTACTAAACCATGCATGTCTAGGTAACAGTTCAGTTTAATGGAAAAATGAGTTATTTAATAAAAGTTGCTGATGCAAGGGGTTAGCCATCTGGAAGAAAATATAGTTTGACCATTAAGTCAGTTATATTCAAAAATAAATGTTGATGGATAAGAGACTTAAGTTAATAAAACAGAGGAAACTCTGGGAGGTAAGTTAAATAAAAATTAAAAAAACCTGATCCTGTGAAAAAATATTTTTATGTAAAGTGTACTATTAAACAAAGTGAAGCAAAAGATAAATTGATAGAAAAACAATGCAACTGTAGGTCAGATATATAGTTTACAATGTGGAAACTTTTGCAATTAAGTAAACAAACAAAAAAAACCTATAAGATGTTTGGTGGAAACAAAACAAACTCAAAAGATAGGCATTCAAAGAACAGCAAATATGATCAATAATCATAAAATCATTTTCAATAATAATAGGGAAATCCCTTGTAAAGTCTTTTTCACTTATGTCTTTTTCACTTCTCATAATTTTTAAAATTGTGGTGTGAAAATACTTAGAGTTTTGGGGGTCTAATACATCATGGATGCAAATGCATATAGGTACAGATATTTTGGAATATTATCAATCTATTAAATCAAAAGATGCATATGCTCTCTGACCCAGGAATCATACTCCATGAACTTCTATCTTATGCAAACTAAGAAACCAATATGTAATATCATAGGAACAGAGCTATTTATTAAAACATCATTACTAGTGTAAAGAAACTGGAAAACATGAATAAGGAAATAATAGAATGGCGTGCCATACAGTGAATACTTTGCAGCCAAAATATATGACTTAGAGGTTTCTCATATTTTCTCAGAAGGGTTCAAATGATGTATTTTTTGAGTGTGAAAGCATAGATGCAGAGGGTTGTGAATAAAATAATCCACTTTTGTAAAATAACTAATGATACATTTCTACTGAATGCATAGTTTAAAGTGTACATATTTAAATTGTCTTATACTCCATTTGTGGGTATTGTGGGCAGACTGAACCTGTAAGCAGCAAAATGAGAGATAAAAAATTCTATTCCTGTCAATATCTGCTGTATTGATTTTCTCTTTTGCACAACAAATCACAATAAATTTAATGGTTTAAAATACCATAATTATATAATCTCACAGAGTCTGTGGTTCAGTTATTAGGGTATGGGATAGCTAGGTTCTCTGCTTGAAGTCTCACCCACCTACATCAAAGTTTTGCCTGGTTTCCTGTTGTCTTCTGGTTGTTGGAGTCCTGTTTGAAGACTGTAACTTAGTTATTGATAGAATTCAATGCCTTGTGGTTATAGGACTAAGGTCTCTGCTTATTTTGTTTATGTTGCTGGTTGTCATCTGGGGACACTCTCAGGTCCTAGCTGTTGCCTAAATTTCCTTGCCAGAGTCCCCATAGGAAACTCACAACAAGGTGGCAGGTTGATCCTTCTTTGACTAGAACAATATCATCCACTGAAATTCTCTCTCTTTGGCTTCACCCAAAATCAACTAACTACTATCCTAATCACAGAAATGATATCCCATCACATTCATTGGTCTTGCTCAGTCTCAAGGGGAGGGAATTGTAGAAGGTATGTAAACAGAGGACAGAAATCATAAGGGCCATCTTACTCTGCCTACCAAAACTGCCCAGAAAATAAAATATGTTTATATGATCCAACTTTGATAGCAATGCATATAGATGGACATATAGTTAGATAAAAGTGCATGAAGGATGGCTATAAAATGTTGTTGGTAATTGATTTGGAAGAGTGAGTTTTCTCTTGGTTTTCAGGTAATTATTGCTTCTCCCCTAAACTTTAATACATAACCTAAAAGTTTATTTTGCTTTACAATGAATATATATATAATTTATATGATAAAAATAAGGTAGTTAATTTTAATATTAAAGATAGAAATAGCCCTGTGTGTTATGCTTACATTTAGGCTACAAAGAAATATTTTTGAAAAACATGTCATGAGTATAAATGGGACTATTTTGAGTAACATCCTTTGGTAAGTTATAAAATCACATAGTTATATTGCCTTTTTATTTCATTCAGAGGAAATGAAGAGTTCTATCAAATTCAGTGCTGCTATTTAATCAGAGTAGTACTCTTCCACATCAAAAATTCTGATCCTATTCTTCATCAATAATTAATATATACAATTCAAGCAACATTAAATATATTCTTAGTTTGCTTTGATACTTTTTTGCAGACTGGTGCTTATGTATTATTTCTCTAAAATTGTGATAATTTAGTTATTTATCAACAGACTAGAGGCCTGGTGCATGGATTTGTGCATGGTGGGATCCCTTGGCCTGGCCTGCACCCTCTTGCAATCCAGGACCCCTCGGGGGAAGTCGGATAGCTGGTTTTGGTCCGATCCCCGAAGGCCAGGCCAAAGGACCTCACCAGTGCACAAATCCATGCACTGGGCCAGTTTTGGCCCCATCCCCACAGGCCAGGCTGAGGAACCTCATTGCACCAGGCCTCTAGTATGTATATAAGCTCTTTGATTAATCTCTTCTTTCCCTCCCTTCTTCCCCCCTTCCCTCTAAGATTCATCTGTCTGTTCCATGTTTCCATGCCTGTGGTTTCTGCTCCTGCATTGAGTGTCTGCCCCCTGGTGGTCATTGTGTGTCATAGCTACTGACTGGTTGGACGGTTGCTTAGGCTTTTATATATATACTAGAGGCCTGGTGCACAAAAATTTGTGCACTCAGGGGGGAGGCGGGGTTTCTCAGCCCAGCCTGTGCCCTCTCGCAGTCTGGGACCCCTCAGGAGATAACGACCTGCTGGCTTAGGCCTGCTCTCGGGTGGCAGAGGGCAGGCCCAATCCCTAGGTGCAGCCCCTGGTCGGGCTCAGAGCAGGGCCGATTGGGGAGTTAGGGCGCCGCTCCGTCATGCACAGAGCAGGGCAGATTGGGAGGTTGTGATGCCACCCTCAGTCATGCTCAGGGTAGGGCCAATTGGGGGGTTGGGGCACCGCCCCCTGTCACACTCAAGGCAGGGTCGATGGGGAGGTTGCGGCGCCACCCCCTATCATGCACAGAGCAGGGCCCATCAGGGGGTTGGGGCACCACCCTCTATCACCCACAGAGCAAGGCCGATCAGGGGGTTGGGGCGCCACCCTCTATCACCCACAGAGCAGGGCCGACCAGGGGGTTGGTGCGCCGCCACTCTCACACTCAGGGCAGGGCTGATGGGGAGGTTATGGCTCTACCCCATCACACACAGAGCAGGGCCCGTGGGGGGGGGGGTTGGGGAGCTCCCCCCTATCAGGCACAGAGCAGGGCTGCTCAAGGGGTTGGGGCACCTTCCCCTGTCATGAACAAAGCCGCAGGGCGATCAGGGGGTTTGGGCGCTGCCCCCTGTCACGCTGATCCCAGTGCCAGGAGGCATATTACCCTTTTACTATATAGGGTAGAGGCCTGGTGCATGGGTGGGGCCGGCTGGTTTGCCCTGAAGGGTGTCCTGGATCAGGGTGGGGGTCCCCACTGGGGTGCCTGGCCAGCCTGGGTGAGGGGATGATGACTGTTTGCAGCTGGTCACACACCCTTCAGGGTGGGGGTCCCCACTGGGGTGCCTGGCCAGCCTGGGTGAGGGGCTGAGGGCTGTTTTCAGGCTCGGAGTGACTGAAGTTCCCAACCGCTCCTTTTTTTCTTTTTTTCTTTTTTATTCTGGGCCAGCTTTACCTTGAGGCTTGGCTCCAGCTCTTAGGCCTCCGTGGCTGAAAGTAGGTTTCTGGCCTTTGCTTATAATGTTGCAAATCTGCTGGCTGAAGTCCGGCAGTATTTGTTACAATGTTTCTTAAACTGCCTGCTCAGAGGCCTGCAGCCGCAGGCGGGGAACGTTGGTTTCCTCCAACGATCCTCCGTCACTGAGGCAAGCAAGCCTCATGTTAGTTTCAAGCTGCCTGGCTTCCGGCCGCCATCTTGGCTGACAGTTAATTTGCATATCTCACTGATTAGCCAATGAAAAGGGTAGCGGTCGTACGCCAATTACCATGTATCTCTTTTATTAGTGTAGATAGATGGTAATTTAAACATAGATACATATATAGAATTATAGTTATCCGGTTTGCTATATATTTGCAGGTTTAGTAAATTTTAGTTTGCAGTTCCTAAAACTTTTATTACTATAAAGACATTCTATTTATTAAACTTGGCCCTAGTAACATATTTAGTAATAAGTATATTTAGGATGCGATGTAAAGTGAGTGAACTATTTTTCTGAGATGAAATGATTCATCTTTCTGAAATAGATAAGATTTGTGGTTGTATTTAAATATAACATTATTTGGACCAGAGCATGTGTGTGTGTGTGTGCACGTATGTGTGTGTGTATTTGCATGTGTATGTATGCACACAAATGTAGTGTTCCTAGGAGGAGACAGACAGATAATTTTTAAAAAAAGAGTTAATGTATATATTTCAGGTAAAAATTTGGCATTTATCTTGTCTCATATTATTTTCAACCTGTATTTGGAATTTTATTTCCTTTATGCTGATCTAGAAAGGAAATAACCTGAGTAGTAGAAGAATTTCTGAGCACCTATTGTTTTTATCTGCTCAAGAGCTATTCTTCACTCTCCTGGTGGTAGAACCTCATGTTCAGCTTGAGGGCAACATCCCGCCATGGAGATGGTTGGAGGGGCTATAAATCAAAATGCTCACTCCTCCACTTGTCAAGGGATTCAAAGGGCCAACCTCCACTCTATCAAATTCACCCTCAATGCTCACTTCAGGATAACACAAGAGCCGAAGATCATGAGAATTTTTTATCCTGAAGACAAAGGGCACTGTCTACTACTTCTTCCTTCTCTAGTTTCTATATTTTTATGAAAATCCATGATCTTTATCTCTTCCTTCAATAACCCCATATCAATAAGTTCTACTTAGCTTTTGTTTTGTAGTCTATTATTAATAAAGTCCATATAAAAGCCAAGCAACCAGAACAACTGGTGGCAATGACACGCACTGTGGCCAGCCGGCCAGCCAACCAGCCCAATTGGGGGCAGCGCCGGCCAACCTCCCATGGCCCTTCCCCCTGGCCAGCCCCCATCGGCCCCAATTGGGGCAAGCTGGCTGGACCCCACCTGTGCACAAATTCATGCACTGGGCCTCTAGTTATTAATAAAAAGTTAATAAAGTTATTAATAAATAATCTTATCTGATAGAATATGTTGTTCAGAAGATACTTGCAGTTAAAAAAAAAACCATATCCAATTGGAAAAACATGTATTTCTGAGCTTATTGAGATCCAGGGATCAGTTACAGTTACCATACTATGTGTACCCCCAGTCGTAACTGAGCCTGGTGTAGTATTTTTTCTCCATAAAACTGTGCATCTTAAATTCAACTTAGTCATTCGTTTCTTTATCATATATGGGAATTAAAAGTAATACTTGGACTTCTTCATCTATAAGCATTGTGGTTATAGCTATGTGCAGCCTGATTTGATTGCATTAGTGTTTTTTTTTAACTATGCTTCAGGATATTTTGTAATCATTCAGCAGCCAGGCAATCTTCAAATAAGTCCCTAAGGATGCTTTCAAATAGCTTGTTTTGTCTTTTACATCCCATATCATTCCTTAGATGTAGCATTTAGTAAAAATCACGATGTCCCCTTTTAGTTTTGCATATTGGAAAGAATAAGGGCACCTTTGGAAAAGAGTTACACTTCAAATACTACTGACAGTATTTCAGATTTTCTCAGGAGGCATACCAATGGACATAATTATTTCAAACAATTATTTACTTCAAGCACTTTTACAATCAAGTCATGTATAACAACAATATTATTTAAGTAAGAATTAAACCATGAAGAGAAGCTCTTTTGAAAATCAGTTCCTCAGTAACTTTATAGTGAATCATTGTTTTAGCCAGACTCAATTATAAAAAGGTATATGGACATTTCAGCTTAAAGTCTGGGAAGATATACCTACTAACAAGAGAATGTTAACTTTGTATTTAGGAAAGAAGGATGAGACATTCTGTAATGTCACAGAAATTACAGAATAATTTCTTTGTATAATATTATATCTCGCCCTTCTGTTATTTTCTTATAGATGGTCTCATAAGTCATGGGATCAGTTGATTAAAGAAAAGACTTGATGTCGAGATAGCTGAGATCCACTTCAAGTCCAGACTTTTCTTGTTGTGCTTAACCTTGATTTGAGATTCTTTTCTAATATGCAGAACAGCCCTGCATACATCTTTATGAGAAAAATCTTTTTCAATAACTTATCAATCATAAGATAAATGCAATTTGGGTGGGGAAAGGAAAATAAATACATATATATCTGTGCACTTTTAAAAATGTTTGCTTTGAGAGGAATAACAACTCTATTTTACAGTCTGCCTTTCCTCTATCATTTATTTATATCAAAGATTCCTCAAGAAGCAAGAAGTTAAAGGAAGAACAGAGACCATGAGCAAAATAGTTTTTTAATATATTTCAAATGAGAAGGCAGGAATAGTCTATATGTTGTAAATGAATAGTTAACATGTACCATGTTTTTATATTTCATTTTCATTTTTTATTATTGTTTTACTATTTTATTGAATTTATTAGGGTGACATTAGTTAATAAAATTCTGTAGATTTCAGGTGTGCACATCTATACTGCATCATCTGTATATTGTATTGGGTGTCCAACACCCCAGGCCACATCTTCACACTTTTAAAACAAGAATGTGTGTCATATTCAGAAAAGACACTTTATTCACTCACAAAGTTGTTTTCCATGAGCCTGTCCTGAACCCTCCTAGAATGACAATATTTCTAGAAAACCAGGGCACAAAACAAGAGATAAAGAGCAAATATTAAGTAAACACAGGTGATAAAAAGGTGTGGACATCTTGAGAACTCATTGTAATGACATTTCCTCACTCTAGGTAACTGAATCTATATTCTTAGTGGGTTTTATATTTAGAGAGTTATATTAATTTTTTGGAATTCCAGAATAATTTAATAATGATAATAATAATAATAATGATGTACAATAATTCTACCTACCTTTTCAGGTATGTATAATATGAGTAACCTGATCCAGAAAGTAGTGTATAAACCCAATATTTGTGGCTAGTTAGAAAAAACAACCTTCCATTTTTTTATACGCTATTCAGAAGAGTTGCTATCTTAGGTGTGTTTAAGCACTCTTGAATGCATACTTTACTGTTTCATCAGCCAAACCTAAAAAAGAAAATTCAGAAATATTTAAATAAGTAGATTTTCAAAATTATGAGATAATTGGACACCACAATTTCCTGTTTTCAGGCTATATTGGTAATAATTTTTACTGATAAATATTCAGAATGCTATTTTAAAATTTGACCCTACTCTGTTACCTCAGAAAGGCCAGATCATTTCACATAGCTTCGTGGTTCTGTAATGATAGGACAAAGTGGCTCTTCTGCCGACCTAAGCTGCACCCAGTGAGTAGTGATTAGGCTCGCCATCAGAGAGGTCTTTCCATTCGAAAGCCACACACAGGGGCAACTCTTTAATGTCCTGCTCATCTTTCTGAAAGGCACAGATATCACACTGCAGCGCACAAGGAAGCCACCAATATGAAGTATGTAAATATTGGTTAGAGCCAGGAGCAAAAAATTAGGGAACAATGGCAACAATGATAGAGAAACCTGACGAAGGAGTCTCTCATACTTTGTAAATAAGTAATATAGAACAGATTACCTCCCACTGCACTATATAAGGTCCTATGTTACAATATTTTAGTCCCCTTCATTGTGCAATGCGATGCAAAGAGCTAAGTTGATGAACTAAATTAATTTCATATAAGGCTGTGGGAATATGGGTGAAAAGAATTAAAGTACACAAAAGCTTTGAGCATCCTTTAATCTTTTCTATAATTTATGGAGAATTCTTTAAAATGTTTGCTGTCTAAAACTGCATTATATAGTAGTTAATACAAAGCAGTATGAAATTCTTGTGGGTTCAAGAGTAAATATCTAGAATAGTGCTCAATAATTATTTGTGAATTTACATTAATTTTCACATAGTCAATGCTAAGTTATAATAAGCTTTTAACATACAATAATAATAATAATAATAATAATAATAAAACATATAATATCTGTAGTAACTTAAATATTTTTCATGCAGTTTTCACTCTAACAAAATTAACTGTTCCCCAATTATACACACAAATATCCAGTTATCAACCTTCACTAGAAATAAAGACTGAGAGTACAGCAGTGGATTCACTATTTACATGGCTGTCCAGTACGGTTTTTATTTGTGGGTATGTTTCAGGGAGAATACCAGAAGGAGTAAGTCTGATGACTATCTTTGTAATTATGTTTCTAACCTTGTATACATGTATATATATCTTTTTGATATATGAAGCAAGATTAAAATGTTAGCTATCAAACTGGAAAAAAAAAAGAATACATAGAAAGAAGTAAGTTGTATTAACCAAATGCTATTTCCCTTTGAGAGGTAGTTTTGGAGTCTTTGCATCTCTGAGAATAGATTTTAAAATGTGTTTATGGTGCTTTGTGATCAGCATAGTTTTCCAGAGATGAGAAACTGTTTCAGAGTTCTGTTCTTCTTTTGCAAGCAACACTTTGATACCAGTGACTCTCTCACCACTTGCTTTATATTTTATTATGGAACAGTCTCCTGGCTACTGTCACCTTGTGACAGGGAAGCACAGTTCCTTTGCTTTGCCACATAAGCCAGCCTTGAAATTCAGTCCGAGTTCATTATGCTGCTTCTGCCTCATTTAGGCCCAGGCGTGGAAGGACATAAAACTCAAAACTTAGCTTGAGGCACAGATGAAATGGATTTCAGTTTTGTAAGGAATTAGAAATTGCTTTAGGATAGATGGATTTTATACAGATAGGAAATAAATGTCCTTAAAGAAAAACTAGCCATAGAGGGAAAGATTGTAAAGCACAAGGAGAATGCTGGCAGAAGGGACAAGCACACAAAGAGAATGAAAATGACAAAGAGGTGTATGTGAAAAACCATTAAGAAGGCATATTATGAAAGCGTGCATACTATAACAAACAGCAAATGTAGCACCAGCAGTCTGAAAATAATGCTCATATATCTGGCCAGAACTGAGAAAGGAAATAAATTTGAGAAAGACAGTAACTATTGAGCATGTATACAAAACCAAAAAAGGCAACAATATAGATGTGGTGAGGAACAGAGGGAAGGGCGGACTGGGTCTGGGTGGAGGCAGGCAAAAGGGGTGGGGAGGATAATGGACATCTATAAAAATGTCAAAAATAGAAATAAAATATAAAAAGAATTAAATATACACATATATATTTAAGATTTGGAATGACATGTACATTGTTCTAAGGGTGATGGAATAAGAGTAACTGAAAATTGACAGAAAAAATGTATAACTGGAGTATCGATATAGCAAAATATAAGCAATTTTTGTTAATACTCAGAGATAATGAGAAGATATAATTTAAAGAAACATACTCCTCTTGTGGCTATTACTTTCATAGAAGAAAGTACATTATACATATATTTTATACTCAACTGATTGCCTTACTGAATAAAAACTGAAGTTAAATTAAATTGATATTCTTTGTCAAGGTTAGGTAATAAAAGGAACCCTAAGCTGCTGGGGTCCAACCCCAGCAGGTCGAGGGGTCCCCAAAGGTGTGGATGGAGTCGGCGAAGAAGGAATGACACGGAGACAGTGTTCAGTTGATCAGCAGCCTAGCCATGATCTCTAGCCGGGATCTCCAGCAAAGTTCAGGTGTTTATTGTCTTGTTACATCTGTATTTATACCAGTTGATTTTAATTCTGTCAATTTCTATTGCAAAGGTTAGGGCGTTTCTTATCTCCATTCCAGGGAGTAAAGATTATGTAGTTTAAGCGTGATTGTTCCTGGTTAAAGTGATTAACTACCCGCCTGGCACTTAGTTAAGGAGTTTTATCCCCTCCCTGACTTCAGGGAAAAATCCCTACCTGGGGAAACAACCTTTCTCGGAGAGGTGACCTTGGTTAAAACACACAGTGCTAAGGGGAGCAAACATATTAAGAACAGTATACTATATACGCCAGGTCCCTTGAAACATATGCTGTGCAGATGTTTCTTTCCTGCAGCGACTGTGTCAAGCAGCAAGAATGGACCGGCTTCCGGCACTAAGCATGCTTTTAATGAGGCTGAGTTTTTAGTGCTTCCCAAATGCACACTGTAATTTTTCTTCTGTAATTTGTAGATATTTCTCTTTTCTTTTCTTTTCTTTTCTTTTTTTCTTTTCTTTTCTTTGTTTGCCATTATCGCCTCTTTACCCACCATTTGTAACATCACAATCACTGCCACTTTTTCATGGTGGTTTGCTTTCTATTTTTCTATCTGCTCTCTTCTATCTATGTTTCTATGTATCTACCTGTCATTTTTCTAATTCTAATGCTACCTATCATCTATCTAATACTATTTAATAATTCTATACATACACACAATACATATATGTGCAACACATATATGTTTATTATTTAAAATTTCTGTTTGTTCTTGTGCCGACTGAGAAGGTTTTAAACACTTTCTGTAAGGAATTTAATGATATGATTTGAGAAATTTCTGGGGACTCTGAAGCCACCTTATGAATGAGATCCTACTCTACTTTACCACTCTCTTTGTATTTGTCCACCAAATAGTTAAACTTATGGTTAGAGGTCTACAAGTAGATAGCCTGGTTTTTATTGTCACACTACACTTTCTAATTTTCTGATAGTAGATCTTTAAACATCATCCACAGAAATCCATATTGAGTGCTACCTTTGGATAAGAAAGTTAAAAAATTATATATGTAAAACACATAATGTGGTAAACTCTGGTGTATAGCTTCCAATCCACCATTTTTAGTTGTCTGAATGAAGCAAATAACATCACACATCTACGTTTCTGGTTTCATTGTGTGTAAAACTGAACATATAATAAGAACTAACCTGAAATTGTTTTTATAAAATAAATGTTATAGCACAATGTTTGCAATGTAATGTGCTCAATGAAAGCTAGCTGTTATTATTATGAGATGATAATATACATATATGTATATATAATTAAAGAGATATATAGTAAACATAGAAGGTGTTTTATATTAAAATTTCAGAACATTTCACTTAGCACATGAGTGAGGAAGATGTTGAGGTGGTTTACAGAGCTTGGCAGAAGGCCATAGACAATAGGGTTGATGGGATTGATACAGTAGAAGAAGAATGTGGAAGGTTTAATAACAGAAATGCAAGGTGGACAATGCCACAGAGAATTTAACATCCCGAGATTCTAGACTAATGAGTATGCAGAGTGTTTTGGTTTTGCAACGTATGTGATTGCTTTAGATACATGAAGTTTTGAGTTTAGTGACTATATGTATCCTGTCAATCTTAAATTTTTTGGAGGGCCAAGGTGGAATCTTTTGTAGCATGTTCAATAATGTGCTTTGACCCAAAAGACAGATGAAGCAATTCTTCGATTGTTGCAGCAGTAAGGTTTTTCTTTTAAAAAAAAAAAAAATTACCAGTGTGGCAATATTTCCAAAAACAGGTTATTTGTCTTTGCAGTATTGCTCACCCCCCAAATTTAAGGAAAAGGTCCAGTTTAAGTTTTTTCTTACCATAATTTGTTTCCTGTCTTCTTGAAACTCTCCCAAGACATGTCTTACAGTTTCCTTGAATTTTACTATACTGTGAAAGGTGATCTTTGTCAGAAGTGAAACACAAGAATGTGATGCTGTGTGCTAGCAAATTCATGGATATTCATAATCTCATCAGAGTTGATAGACACTGTTGAGAAAAGATGTAAACAATATTTCAGCAACACTGTGGAATTTTCTGCTTCTTTTGTGATATGAAAAGAAGTTTCTTGTTTCTTCAAAGCAATGGTTATAGCATATACCCTTCCCCTAAACTCTGGAGTTGTTTAAACTTCAGAAGTTTGTTTCTCTGTGGTTTGCACTCTTGTGTTGCATTAGTTGCAAAAGCCTTAAAGTTGAAAGCAAATCGAGAAGTATTGATTCAGCGTAGGCTTACAGAGAGAGTGGCTTAGAAAAATAAAATTCATTTGATTGCATCGTAGATCTTTGTTATAAAGCAGTAAGTTCTTTCTTTGAACCAATGTGCTTTCTAAAACAAGTTTGAAATAATTCTTTTTTTTTAAGTGCAATATAAATTTATTTTTCAAATATTTAAACAATTGTACCTGTACCATTACCAAATAATTCTATTCCTTCCACTAATTTAGAAGGTCATATTGGTTATATTCTAAATTTTTTTTTTATTGCTTAAAGTATTACAAAGGGTATTACATATGTGTCCATTTTTCCCCCCGCCCTAGACAGTCCCCTAGCCTCCCCTACCCCCCAGTGTCTTATGTCCATTGGTTATGCTTATATGCATGCATACAAGTCCTTTGGTTGATCTCTTACCCCCCTACCTCCTGCCCCCCAGCCCTCCCCGGCCTTCCCGCTGCAGTTTGACAATCTGTTTGAGGCAGCTCTGCCTCTGTATCTATTATTGTTCAAAAGTTTATAATGGTCTCTATTATCCATGAATGAGTGAGATCATGTGGTATTTTTCCTTCATTGACTGGCTTATGAAATAATTCTTGATATAGACTTCATAGACACAGTTTTTCTCAAAATGTAGGTACACTGTATTATACTAACTTGAGTACTAATGTTTAAATGCAGTATTTAAATTTTCAGAGTGATTTTTATTTTGTCTTTAAAATAGAAGTTCTTTGTAGAATACATGGTGACCAGCAGTACCAGTTTACCTGAAACTGAGAGGTTTCCTGGATTTGCCTTTTAGTGCTCAACCAGGATAATCCTGGGCAAACCTGGGTGGTTAGTTACTCTAGATATTTTGCACACAAAAAAACATACAGAGTATATAAAGCAAATAAACATCTATGTGGCCTGCATCTGCCATATAACCACAATTTAAATTCAACTGGTAGTAATTGGTTCATATTCTTAAGATAGGATTCAATATATTCTGATTATTTTTTTGGCATGAATATCAACACTAATAAAAAAGAAAAATGGTAATTGGCATACGACGATACCCTTTTCATTGGCTAATCAGGGCTATATGCAAATCAACTGCCAACTAAGATTGGCAGTTAACTGCCAACCAGATGGCGGTTAATTTGCATATGTAGGCACAATGCAGGGAGGCGAAAGGGAAAGCAGGAAGAAGCCCCCTGCCACTGACAGTGATCGGAAACCCAGCGCGGGGAGCTAAGAGCTGGGGGGCAGGGCAAAGGCGGCCCTGGGGCCGCCTTTGCCCTGCCCCCCAGCCATGATCGGAGAATCAGGCACCTTTGCCGCCCTGGCCAGTGATAGCAGGAAGTAGGGGTGGAACCAGCGATGGGAGCTGGGCATGGTCGAAGCTGGCAGTCCCAGGAGTTAGGGGCCCCTTGCCTGGGCCTAAAGCGGAGCCCACGATCGCGGGGCTGCTGCAGCTGTGGGTCCCTGCTGCCCAGGCCGACGCCTCAGTCAGAGGCATCCTGAAGGAGCAGGGGCCGCGATGCCCCTGCAGGTTCCCGCTGCTTGGGCCGGACGCCTAGGCCAGAGGCGTCAGGCCTGGGCAAGGGACCGATCCTGCGATTGGAGGGTGATGGGGGTCAACGCCTGAGGGCTCCCAGTATGTGAGAGGGGGCAGGCTGGGCTGAGGGACACTCCCCCCCCCACACACCCAGTGCACAAATTTCGTGCACCGGGCCCCTAGTATTTCTATAAAAAGCAACTACTTGGAGTATTATGTTCATTTTTAAATGAAATATATATGCCCCAAGGAAATCACCATTTAGCATTAATGATAATATTAATAAAGTTCTTCTATTTAAATTAAGGTGAGATAATTATTGAATTATGAGTCAGATTAAAAGGGAAAACATATGTCATATGAAACTGAGCAGATGGTGGTCACAAATACTAAAGGAAAAAAGAAGTAATAAGGAAAAACATATAGCTTAAATTTATCCCTTTCCTGTTTATTTCTAAACTCTCATTTTATTTCCAGAGTCCATTAAAATTTAAGGTAGCAATTTAAGAAAGGCTAAGACAATCAGTTGCTAATCTCGGATAATTTGTTTCAGCTGGAATATTGATTGAGCCATCCAATATTTGTAGGTAAATACTTTGCATTATTTATGAACATTAGCTAGTAAGCATTTTTTGTATTGCTTGAACTACATTAACAGCAAAAAAACCCAAAACAAAATAAAACAACACCAAGAACAGTTAACAGATGCTTAGAAAGTTATTAAAGTCATTTCAGACATATTTTTTATATATGAAAACTAATTAATTGACATAATTAATGATCCAAATAGTGCTCCATTTCTTTGGTTTCTATCACAGCAAAACTTTGCATGTTTATAGAAGATTCAACATTGTAAAGATATAAGTTCTCCCTAAGTTACCTTGTAAATTAAACATCATCCTGAAAGATATGCCAAAATTGTTGTATATAATTGGACAAATTGATAATAAATTTCATATTAGAACACAAGCATGAAAGAGTTGTTAGAACACTCAGAAAGAAAACCTGAGAAGAGGCACTAGACCTAACAAATATTAAAACATACTATAAAGTCTCTATAATTAGAATTTAAGTAGTGATACACAGAAAGAAAATATACTATTGGATTTACATAAAAAGCCCAGAAATAAAAATATATGAAAATTTTGTATATCATATAGTGAAATCTCAAATTATTAGACAAAAAATCTGTTCAGCAAATTGTGTACCAGTATGATTCATATCTCAAACCACACAAAGGATAAACTGCAAGTGGATTATAGATCTACGGTAATATAATTAAACTATACAGGTATAACATTAATCTTGGGTGAGTGCTTCTTTAACATTGATGTAGGAAAAGGATTTTTTAAGCTATTACTCAATATTCAAAGACAAGAAAATAAAATATTGATGTATTTTACTGCACTCAAAGCTTGCATTGCTAATAACACCAACAGCAAAATCACAGTATGGAAAATCACAGGAGAAAATAAATATAATATTAGCCACAAGGTGGGGGGCAATGGAGCAATAAAGACACATATTTAATATCTTAATCAATAAAAAAGAAAAAGAAAAAAGAGTCCTAAAAACTGATGGACATAGGAACAAAATACAAAAATAAAAATGAGGGGAAAATGTACGAACAGGAATTTCATATATACACAGAAAAAAGTTGTAGAAATGGTCCTTAAATGAAAAAATCTCAAACTCTCTCACCTGTCATATTGATAAAAATTAAAAAGTATGTCAAGAATGAGGTTGTAGGAAGTAAAAATGAGAATAAATATAAACTGAGAAATATAATATCAAGATAAAACTAAATTAAAATGGCAATGAATAAAATAATAGATACAGAACAAGACTGAATATGGCATATTTGTTTAATAGAAAATATTTTATTTATATTTCATTTAATTTATTAGATTTGCTTCATAAACTATCACACTGCATTCATTATTTCTTGTCAACCTCCTACCATAAAAATGGCTAAATCACAGATTTAATGCTACTCTGTCCCTAGTGAAAAACTCGTAAAGCTCAACCTGTCCTGAACAGGCATAGCAAAAGGTTTTCATTCTTGGGTTAAATCCATTATTTGTTCAAGAGACCATCTTGGCTCAGTGAGGAAGTGTCCTTTGATCAGTGAGAAAAATAAATCTATGTGGTTTATTTGAGTGGGTAGTGGTAGTAAGAATACAAGTATATGCCATCTTTATCCTTCAGGAATGGATGTTAGTTCCTTACCAAGAGATATATAGTCTGTCACATGTTGGTGTTCGCCCTGTCCAATCTCCCAGCTTCATCTGCAGGAACGCTGTGTTAGGAACTCCATCACTCTCAGCACCCCCCACCTATCCTGCTTCATGGCTTGGCTTGTGATCTTTGCTCAGCCTAACATAGCTTTGTCACACATATCCTACCCCTGCCCTTCTTTTACTTCCACCTTCCCCTTCCCAAGAAACATTTTGCCCAGCTAATTCAACTTACCTTCTAATGACAACTTCAACAGAACTCATATTACTTGTGATTAATTTAATGAACAGAGTGCCTACTGTTGTTAAATACCATTCTAGAGCCTGGAGGTAAGGCTATCACAATAGAGTTCTTCTTTTTGTTCTCATGGACCTTACAATCTGAAAATAATACATTTATACAAGTAACGATACATTTTTACTTGAGATAGCTTTTATGTATGAGAAAAGGTCATATAAAAAGCATTCTGAAACCTTCCAGGGTCTGCAAAGAGTCTCTCTTCTATGCCCACATATTATTCTGTTTTCTCACTAGAATACAATCTTTGGGGGTCAGATATAAAGTACTGAGTAGAGCATGTCATCACTAGCAAGTGTTTAATAATTATTTAACTTAAAAATGTGAAATGATCAACCACTAATCATATGTAAATGTTTTCTTTGATATTTTTTAAAATAAAAATATACCTTAAAAAATCTTTGCAGCCCTAGCTGGTTTGGCTCAGAGTATAGAGCATCGGCCCATGGACTGAAGGGTTCTGGGTTCGGTTTCAGTCAAGAGCATGTACTTTGGTTGCAGACTTGATCCCCAGCCCTAGTTGGTGTTCCTGTGGGAGGCAACCATTCCATGTGTCTCTCTTACATCTATGTTTCTCTCTCTGCCTCCCTGCTCCCTCTCCCCTTCCCCTTTCTCTAAAAATCAATGGAAAAATATCCTCTGGTGAGGATTAACAAAAGAAAAAATCTTTGCAAATGATGCATTCAATTTCACTTAGGTGGATTTTCACTCTTCACTGAATCCTGTGTGGAAAAAAAATGCCACTTTACTCTACGCTGTTTTCCCCATAAATGAAACTTACTATCGAAGTTCTCAATATATGGACACCCCAGAGCATGCAAGAAACAGAAAAAGCATGTCAAGGCATAGCAATATCTGAAATTGCTTTTTTGAAAAAGTATTTAAATGTGATTTTGTTATTGCCTGTGGCATTAGGGAAAAAAAATCTGAAAGAACATGGATGAACTCTGTTACTGAGTTTTCTTCACTAATTCATTAGAAGATATCACAAAACAAGTCTCCCTATAATTACTAAGTGTATCCAAGTTTGCCACTAGCTATTATCTGTTTACTTACACATAAAATAAAGATCATTATATACATTTGTACATGTCTCTTAAAAATCAGCCCTAACCTCCACTATGCCCAAATTCACAAGTCTATACATGCAACTCAACAAGAGAGTGAAATAAAGTAAATTTAATTTATTAACATTGCTCAGATATGATCAAATATTTGCCTGATATTTGTTGGTTCTTGCATCTATCTCCATATTTAAAAGAGATCCCAAACCAGGACATATATATTGTCTATTAGATTAGAGTAGTAGGTAGAAACTAAATATATGGTATTTGAGACATTTCCCAGAATTATAGGACTAATTTTCTATGCTGTTTTTATTTCAATTTAAAATTGAACTCTTAGGACACACCAAAATTTGGTACCACAAAAAATACAGACTACAACATAGATGCAAACGTAAACTGTCATACTGGGGTTACCAGAGGAAAGAGGGTGGAGGGGTAGGTAGTAAAGGGCAAAGGGGCCAAATACTATGGTATTGGAAGAAGATTTGATTTGGGATGCTGGGCACACAGTACAATATACAGATCGTGTATCATAGAAATATATACTTGAAACTAATATGGTCTCATTAACCAATATCATCCCAGTAAATTTAATAAGAGTGTAAGTTATCCAATTTAGCTATAATTTCAAATATTTAAAAAGTATTGGGTATTAGGTGAAAATGTTATATGATAAGTTTAGAATGTTCTGATTGTAAGTGGGAGGTAATATATTTAGGTACTGCTATATTTGTGGCTCCATTTATAATTTTCCTTTCTTATATGAATATTCTTATATATTTATTATATATTTTTCTATAGATTTAGTTGTTTTAATTATGGAATTTAATACAATTATATTTTATAACTAAAGTGGGTGGTGTTACATTGCTGTTGAATTGGTTCATTTGTGTCAGAGTCCATTACCAAACTAGATTGCTAGTGTCTTGCAGGAGAGAAAATGGCTTATACCACTGAAATACCTGAAAAAAATTACCATTCTATTTTACCTTTATAATTTTTCTCGACTGATTGATGCACTCTTTTAATAAGGAATTATATTACCCTCCCACTTCTTTATCCAACTTGACACTCATATGTAGAGATTAGCACTCTGTAAGGACAGTAAGGATATGCTGCCTTGGTAATTAATTCTAGGCAAATTTTCAGGGGGAAGAGACCAATGACTATTGATAATCACCCTTAGAATACGTAGTTGATGTCCACAGTGTTTAGAGGTCATGCACTAAGAAAACAAAACTATGGTTCTGTTACTATGGTTTAAGTATAATTGGTTAAAGGTTACTTTTATACTAGTGAATACAGAAACTCTGAAGTTTTTTTTTTTTTTTAATTTTTAAAGTGTTCTCTTTCCATCTATGATCAGTCAGGCAGGCAAGTCTGTTCCAGTTTGCAGATAGTAAACTCTTGTGATTACTATTACAAAATCATTTTCAATAATAAGCAATAGCACTAATATTAAGTTCAAATACTCAATGTAAAGTTCAAATAGTAGGTACTATTATAGCTTTTATGAGTGTTTGCACATATGTGATATGGACATGAATTTTATGATGATAATTGGTCATAAGTTATAGATTCTTTGAACTCATTCAACAAGTATTCAATGAACCCTCTTATAAGTAATATATGGAATAATGGTTGTAGGTTCTTGAGGCACCCTAAAATATGTTTAATACCTTTTATCTCACCAATTAGGCACCATAACAGCCACAATATTGTGCTCATAAAGACAAGCAGAATGGTGATTTATGTTGGTAAATGTCGCTCACTTCATTTATTTCAGTCCAATAAGAAAAAACTCAGAATTGACATGAAAACTGAACATTATGATAAATAATTATAAAAATTTGCAGGTTAAATGTTAGGATATACAAATATATGAAAATAGTCTGGTAGGGTGATTGGAGAAATTAGGTGGGGATTTAGTTGATGCAGTATTGGCCATGACTTATTAATTGTTGAAGCTAGATGCTTGATATATTTATATAACTTTATTTTTTCTTTATTGTTAACAGTATTACAGATGTCTCTTTTTCTCCCCCATTAACTCCATCCACCCCTCCCCTATATACTATTGTCTGTGTTCATGGGTTATGCATATATGCATATAAATTATTTGGTTAATCTCTTCATAATAAAATGTTAAAAAAAATAGAAAAAAAGATCATTTTGCAATTTAAAAATTAGTTCACATCCAGCCAAAGTTTTTTGTCTTAATATTATAGTTCAATTCAGCAAGTACCTGAACTTCTTTTTCTCAAACAAATTGCATGTAGTATTCATAAAATTGCACAATTTTATATTTGCTTTTGCCCACTTAAAATAATTGTGGCTAACGGCCATTTAAATTATTCATTTCATATCGTGAAAAATGGATTATTCTTAAAACAGGTCCTGTGCTCCTTTAAATTGCTTTTCTTCATTCTCCAGTTGGCCCAGACCATAACTGACTTGTGTTCCTTAATGAAGAACACTGCCTCACTGAACTTTGCTTTGTCTGCAAATCAGAGGAATAATTTGGAAATCCTAAAGTCCAGAAATGAAGTTCAAAATGAGACAGCAAAGTGCTAAAATTTTGTATCTCTTCGCTAAAGGCCATTTTCTGCAGTGTGCTTTTTCTTTTTTCTTTAGAAACAATACGGTGTCAGAAGGTGTATTTTAATTTTATAAACCTGGATATAAATAGTCTGTGTGAAAATTATTCTAGAAGATATATTTGAAATCTATAAACCCGGATACAAATAGTCTGTGTGCTATTTAATATTCTAATTAATTAAATATAATTAAGATTTATTTTAAATCTATAAATTTGGATACAAATAGTCTGTGTGCCATTATTCTAGGGAAGTTGATTTTATCAATTAATACATACATGAACTTATGGATAGAAATATACCATATGAGGGGAGAGGGGCAAAAAGGGCATGGAATAGTGTTTCTGCTTTCTATTCCCACCTCTCCCCAGCACTTTCTTTGTAGAGGAGAAGCTGCTAATTGAATTGTCTGAGTCCAAGGCACTGATAGGGTTATACTCTTTAGGTAAGATCACTGTCCTAAAGCCAATGGGCTTCTTCCATTCTCTTCTATTTTCTACTTCCTTTGTGTATCATCCACTTTATATCATTAAGGTTTGCCGAAGACTATACACATTTGATGATCTCACTTGCCCTTTTTCTTTGATTTTCATTTAGGGAGGCAGATGAAGAAAATAAAGCCAAAGTTTAAGGAACAGGGAAGTAAGGGTTTTCATTATACTATGTACTGCCTTTAGCAGAACCTATGTCATAGTGTGGGTTTATTCTATGTGCTGATAATTTGGAATTTAAGTTGGATATTTTTTTCATATATCCCTCTCTTCATGATGCGTGTGTGTGTGTGTGTGTGTAAGTGAGGGCCATCTGAGGTGATTGGTGAAATGTTACTAATATCCTAGTTCAAAATAACATAAAACTACTACCAGAAACCTTAACTCTACAAACTCTAAATGCACACTCATCAATAGTATTAATTTAACACTATGTTAATTTTTTACTTAATGGCTGAAGATACGGATTATATTATTCAATTATTTAGGTGAGCAAATAACAATTCTTAAACTTGTGGGCTTGACAATGGCTATATAAATAGTTGGTGCAAACATACCAAATTAGAAGTTGAACCTTACAAAATCCAGAAATATTTACTTTAATTTTGCCTGTGTTTGCTGGAGCTTCTGGTTGACACAGCCCTTCCCTAAGACATGGAAATCCCTTCTCCTTCTTTGCTCCCTTCAGGTGCCAGAATTGACTTTGCAGTCAGCAGGAGTATGATGCCCAGCTGGGCCCTTTTCATTTCTGCCTTTCCCATGACTTCACCCTACAGTTAGTCAGAAAGCAGTCATTTAACTCCGACAGTGTCAATACTGTAGTAATCCAAGGGCTCAGCTGTGCATCTCCATGCTTCCCCGGACCTCCTGACTATTCTTATGATCAAGGACTCATGTATGCCTAATCAAGTGCCTTTGTACAGAGACACTCATTTAGCTAAATTCTCATGCATTATAGTAAAAAAAATAATTATTTTAATGCAAAATTTTTCACTGTAGTGGTAAATATTCATATAATATTTACATATGAAGTGAAATTAAATAAACATGTAAACACAATTTATTATAACTGATGAATGTAATAAATTAGCATTCTTATAGTATACAATTTTTAAATGAGGGTGTTTTTTTTTTTTTCATCCACTTTGGTTATACAGGTAATGAATTTAAACTTAATTTAAAATAATAAGTATGGAGGCATAATCAAATATAAAGTTTGGATTCCAAATGTGAAGTTCTTTTATCCACATTCATTCTCACTTATTTTTAACCAGAGCAATTGCCTCAGTAAGTAGAGCTGAAATAAATAATTTATCAGCCTATATGGATAATAGTTCTGAAAATCCTGTGGTGGTCAAATGTATTGCACTATTTAAAGTATTTTTAGACTCATTTGGAGTGGGATGTGTTTAAGGGATGTGGATACAGCAATCAGGTTTTATATCTCAGATATACTGAGGCCAGGGGTGAGTGAAGTGTGTGAGTGGAAGGAATAAATACAGGCCAAAGCGAGCCTCAGCTGGTAATTCCAGTGCTTCAAAATATGCCAGCAAGTATTCATCTCTAAGCCTACTACAGTTTCTGAGTAGGAATTCATGTTTCCTGTTTATATATATTCTGATTTTTAAAAATAAAAAGCTATAAATCTGCACTTTATTAATTGTGATATAAGAGCATACCTACCTTTGGCTTGGAGTATCTGGCTGTTCTCAGGGCAGTAGGTATGATGGAAAGTAAGAGAACTAATTGTGTAGAGAGTATTTATAGAAGGCTGGACACTTAGTTTTATTACTGGGAAATAGTCAAGTTGTTTTTGATAAAACAACTAGTGTACTTAAGCTTTAATAATGGATATATTTTCCAGGAACTCTCTATCAGATAAATTATACTTGATATATGCACCTCATATCTACTCATTTACATATTGTCATACCTATGTGGCCAGCTGTACTCTTAAGTGTTAAAGGTACAACTTTTGGCTGTAATATGAAAAACATGAGTTGTCCTTGGTTATTTTACTGAAAACAATTTTACGCCTATTGTTTATGGAAGGGGCAGTATCTCCAAGGATCATCTCTATTCTGTGCTGTAATTGATGCTGGCTCCACCAGCTCCCATCGGATCAAACCACTTGCTTTTCCTGTCTTAGCATCCTTCCATTT
The DNA here is from genome assembly GCF_963259705.1 of Myotis daubentonii. Lineage (NCBI taxonomy): Eukaryota > Metazoa > Chordata > Mammalia > Chiroptera > Vespertilionidae > Myotis > Myotis daubentonii. The sequence goes on from NC_081843.1 coordinate 58,940,082, forward strand.
ACTCCAGGCACAGGTTCCAAAACCATCTTTTTAAAATACATATTGACCATGCTACTTCTCTGCTCTAAGGCCTCTTGTGGCCGCTCATGAATTTTAGAATGAATTCTAGTTCCTTACCAAGGCGTTTAAGAATCCACATAATCTGAAACTAATCTATCATTATTTCTCTCCTACAATCCCACTCTGTTGGACAAATTCAATGCTTTGCCCAAAATATTTGGAAGCTTCATCAGTCAGGGTTGAACTCAAGCGATAGAAAACTCTCTAGGTATTTTAGTAAGAAAGACATTTAGCCCTAATCGGTTTGGCTCAGTGGATAGAGTGCCGGCCTGCAGACTGAAGGGTCCCAGGTTCGATTCAGGTCAAGGGTATGTACCTTGGTTGCGGGCACATCCCCAGTAGGGGGTGTGCAGGAGGCAGCTGATCGATGTTTCTCTCTCATCAACATTTCTAACTCTCTATCCCTCTCCCTTCCTCTCTGTAAAAAATTAATAAAATATATATTTTTTTAAAAAAGAAAGACATTTAATACGGGGAATTAAGTGACTGCAAAATGGATGATGCCACACCACAGGAGCTAATGTTAGAATCCGAAAGCCTGTACCACAGATGACAATGACTCTCAGAGTACTGAGAAATGGGCTATGGAACAGAGCTGCAAAAATCCTGCCACTGAAACTGGGCTGGAATGTGGTGTCTACTTCCTGGTGTCCTTTCAGTTGTCCTTTCCATCATGGCTTGGGGGAAATCAGCTTCCTCCTGTGGGCACCGAACAATCTCTGGGAGAGCGTGGTTGTTCTTTCCTAAACCCTTCTTTCTAATTGAGGGAGTTTCTCTTTCAGGCATATCAGCATTTGATTGAGTGAGGTCCTCAAATGGTCATCATACAATATCAGTCTTCTAAGAGCGAGAAGGTGTTCTCTGGTAATCTAGTTAAAAGGTAAATAAATATAACAAGAGTGAGAGATCAAGAAACAATTCATACCTGAAAATTTGAATGTATGTTAATGGATTCTGTTTCTATCAGTAATAATAAAAGGGTAATATGCTAATTAGAGCGGATATCCTTCTGGACAACCTTCCAGATGAAGCTGGGGCTGCGAGGGGAGCCCAGGTCCCGGGTGCCAGAGGGAAGCTGGTTCCGGCAGCCGGGGGAAGGAAGGCCTACTCTTGCAAGAATTTCATTCATCGGGCCTCTAGTTTCCTACTAATTGAGCACTATAAGAAAGACCATTGGTGACTGGGACACTACAGTTTATCTCAATATTTTAACCACTTTCCATCCACCACTATTGCAGGTATTCTTATCCCAATTTAATAGATGAGGTAAAGAGATTTTCCCATTTGAATAAAAAGAGTAGCATTTAAAGCTCATTATGACTGCTACCACAGCTCTTTTGTCTGTAAAATGACACCCATTTTTATGTTTAAAATTTATGCCAGTAGAAAACATTAAAAACTTGTAGTTTTTGCATTGTTTAAAACTATGAGAGGAAAGTAAATGGAAATAAACATGCTTCAGTTAAATTTAATATAAAGGTAATTCTAAGTATATCATTGTGAATGAATTATTTACATTGTTGTATTTCTATAAATATTACATTAAATATTTAAATGGTGTAGAGAGGATTATTTGGCAAATACTTCAATTACTCACAGGGGAAAAGCAATAGTATTTCACATTGTGGACAATTATTGGTACAATGTGTACTTTTTCCCCCTTAATAATTACATGTTCCCTTTTTTCACATCTGCACAAGACAGACTAATTAAAATACATTAGCTGCATTATGCAAGGGACATTTGGCTTTAATTAACATTGGACAATAGGAAAGGCAGTTTGCTTTATATGACCATTAATTATTTGATGCATACATACACACAGAGATGCATAGTCTGTGCATAGAAAGGCAACCATGTGAAATGTTAGAAAGCTTCTCCATTTGGAATTACACTAAGCCTATCTAAAATATATAGAATGTTTTATGCACAAAAATTCCTTTCTTCTCTCTGACATTTTAGACAATTGTGTGGTATTCTAATGTAAAATGATTTAAAACCAGAAGCCAGTTTTATAATGATTATTCCAAAGGTGAATTAGATAGTCAAAGCCATCTGGTGTTCATATATCAAGAGCAGAATTCAAAACTCAATGGAGATCAAAATCACAATGCATATTTATTTTAAGTTAGCCCTTAAAGAAGCAAGACTGAAATATTGAACTTGATTAATACATTTTGGGAGAAAAGTTTATTTTATAATTGAGTAAACTGTCAATTAAACCTATTTTATATAGGGTAGGAATGCATTTAGATTACTTGTGTGATAAACTAAGGTAACCTTATTCCCCTGTCAGGTGACTATTGACCATATGTACCAGTTAGCTTTTGCTGCATAACAAACCACTTCATATCTTAGTAGTTTAAAATAACAACCATTTACTTAACTCATTCTGTGTTTTGGAAATTGATCTATCTTTACTGGTCAGGTTTTCTTCTCTCTATGGGGCTCACTCATGTGTCTGAGCTTGACAGTATAGCCAGCCAGGAAGTGGTTATGTGTAATGATTGCAGCTAGAAGAATGTCTCTGCTCTCCATCATCTCTCTCTCTTCAGCAGGCCAGCTGGAACAGTTTATCTGACAGTTGGGCAGAGTTGAAATGACTCTGAAGTCCTGAGCCCTAGGCCCAGCATTGGCATGCTGTCCCTTATACTACATTCTATTGGCCAACCAAATCACATAGCCAGCTCATATTAAAAAAAAATGGAAAATGTCACTCCTTGATGGAAAGAAATTCAAAGCCACATTGAAAGGGCATGAACATAGGAAGATTGAAGGATTATGGCTAGTTTTTCAATCTACTATAGAACACTGGGAAACAAATTTTGTTGGTGAGGTAATTCTCTTGGTAATAAATTGTCCTAGGGAAACATGAATGTGAGAGAAAATATTTATTAGTTGCCTCCCATATTTTCCCCGACCAGGGATCAAACCCAGGACCATTTTGGTATAGGGGAAAACGCTCCAACCAACTGAGCCACCCCACCAGAGCTAACCTCAAAAAAAATTTAAGTGTATCCTTTCTGCCCACCCCCAAAGTTGATTCCCAAGAATCTCTTATGAAAACAGATTATTATGTATTTTTCATGTGGTGTTTTCATGTAGTATTTTGTTTATCACATCTGTAGTTTTCTTTTCAAAATTACTTCATACTTTGATATATATTCTCTACATCAAAGTCTTCCCTGCCTAAGATTCATTGCCTTGAAAATGCCTTCCATGATTAGCAACACTTAATTGTTACCTGCATTTGAATTCACTTAAAAAGTATATATTGTCGAGACACAGCGGACTCTCATAGCCAGTTAGCCTGGAGGTCAAATCACCCCCGGTATTGCCAACAACAATCAAGGCTTAACTACAACAAGACTGTGCACAAAGACCACTAGGGGGTGCACCAAGAAAGCGTAAAAAATGCGGAGACAAAGAAACAGGACAAAACTGTCAATGGAGGATATTGAGTTCAGAACCACACTTTTAAGGTCTCTTAAGAACTGTCTAGAAGCTGCCAATAAATGTAGTGAGATCCTCAAGAAATCTAATGAGACCCTCGATGTTGTGATAAAGAACCAACTAGAAATTAAGCATACACGGACTGAAATAATGAATACTATACAGACTCCCAACAGCAGACCAGAGGAGCGCAAGAATCAAGTCAAAGATTTGAAATGCGAAGAAGCAAAAAACACCCAACTGGAAAAGCAAAATGAAAAAAGAATCCGAAAATACGAAGATAGTGTAAGGAGCCTCTGGGACAGCTTCAAGCGTACCAACATCAGAATTATAGGGGTGCCAGAAGATGAGAGAGAGCAAGATATTGAAAACCTATTTGAAGAAATAATGACAGAAAACTTCCCCCACCTGGTTGAAGAAATAGACTTACAGGTCCAGGAAGCGCAGAGAACCCCAAACAAAAGGAATCCAAAGAGGACCTCACCAAGACACATCATAATTAAAATGCCAAGAGCAAAAGACAAAGAGAGAATCTTAAAAGCAGCAAGAGAAAGAAACTCAGTTACCTACAAGGTAATACCCATACGACTGTCAGCTGATTTCTCAACAGAAACTTTGCAGGCCAGAAGGGAATGGCAAGAAATATTCAAAGTGATGAATACCAAGAACCTACAACCAAGATTACTTTATCCAGCAAAGCTATCATTCAGAATTGAAGGTCAGATAAAGAGCTTCACAGATAAGGAAAAGCTAAAGGAGTTCATCACCACCAAACCAGGATTATATGAAATGCTGAAAGGTATCCTTTAAGAAGAGGAAGAAGAAGAAAAAGGTAAAGATACAAATTATGAACAACAAACATGCATCTATCAACAAGTGAATCTAAGAATCAAGTGAATAAATAATCTGGTGATCATAATAGAATCAGGGACATAGAAAGGGAATGGACTGACTATTCTTGGGGGGAAAAGGGGTGTGGGAGATGCGGGAAGAGACTGGACAAAAGTCGTGCACCTATGGATGAGGACAGTGGGTGGGGAGTGAGGGCGGAGGGTGGGGCGGGAACTGGGAGGAGGGGAGTTATGGGGGGAAAAAAGAGGAACAAATGTAATAATCTGAACAATAAAGATTTAATTTAAAAAAAAGTATATATTGTCATCACAGCATGATGTCAGTAGCAGCAAAAGTCTTTACAAGGTATCAACTTCCAGTCACCAGTAAATGATAAGCCATACCAAACTGCAAAATCTAGACTCATACCAAGGACTCCTGATCATAAAATATAGAATCCCAAACAAATAAGTTTTGATTCAAGATTAAGGTTTGGAGAGAAAGCTGAAATGTGAGGACAGCCTTCTTCTTCATGGAAATCAACAGCTGACATCTCGTGGATCGTGGTGTCAAGTTCCTGAGGCAGTGGGACACAAGATTTGCCACAGCACAACTCAGAACATGCACGACTGCAGGTCACTATCCCCAGAAGTAGATCATTCTCAGAGGAGATGTGAATGAGCAGAGTTGATCCAGGAAAAATTTTACCCACATTTATTTCAAATAGCAGTGAACACGTCCATTGAAGGAAAAAGATTTTGCAGAATGGACATCAAAGTGGTGGACTGCCAGCTCTGATGTGCCCTGCTATCTAAATGGAAGACCAGTTTAATCAGATGATTTTCACAAAGTGATATTGCCTTAGAAGGGTTTTCATCACTCATTTTTGAAGTGGTCAGATCTTCAGAAGCTGGGAATTACGTATATACTGCCATCAACACAGCAGGAGAAGTCACCTTTACTGTGCAGCTGGACATCCTTGCCAAAGAACATAGAACACCAGTGTTTATCTGCAAACCTGAAAGCAAAAATGTGTTTGAGGGAGACTCAGTGAAGCCAAAGTAGAATGCCAGATCTCAGTTGTACCTCCAGCAAAGCTGTTCTGGAAAAGAAATAATGAAATGGTGCAATTTTACGCTGACCATGATAACTCTAGACTTGTTACTTTGCTGATAAAAGGTGTAAACAAGGAAGATGCTGGGTGATATATTGCCTGCATTTAATGAAGTGAGTGACCACCTGTGACACAAGATTAGATGCTACAGCTCCTCCAAACCAAATTCTTCCAACTTTCAGCAAAAATTTAGCATTTAATAGGAAAGGTTTGGTGAAACAAGCTTTTAACCCAGAAAAAAGATTTTCAGCATCTGGCAGCTCAATCGGGACTCTATAAAAGGGAAATATTTGTAAAAATTTATCATTAGAAAACACACCTGCACTATTAGTAATATACATACATATATACATATATGCATATGATATAGCTTATTATACACATATGTATGTGTATAATATGTGTAATATTAAATTTTAATATTAAATATATAAATGTGTATGATGATATTTATCTTTGACTCTGGCACATCCTAGCTACTTCTCTGGTTTGTGAAGCCAGCAGAAAATCTGAGTTTGTAATGGTAGAATACTATATTCAAATAAGAGATTTTAATATTTAAGTCATACGCATTTAACAATTGCAGTTTATGAATTAATATCAACTTTTAAAAAAATATTTAACACTTCTGATAACGTTTACTATTGCTTTTTAAATGCTGTTTAACCCAATTTCTGTTATGCTTAATAACATGGTATAAGTTATATGAGTATTCCATAGTTTTATTTCAAAAGGGAATAGAATTTCAAATATTTGAAATAAGCAACAGACATTATTTCTTACACCAAAACAAGTTGCTATTTATCTAAGTGAATTTTTTTAGGAAAAAACTTTCCAGAAATGAATTATGATTAATATTAATCCTGAGTCTGAATTTTATCTTCTTTCATCTCTATTTATATTTTTTTCTACTACTTCATTTTCCATCAGACTCATTTTTTTTAAGCAAAGTATATTTTAGAGGCCCTTATAAATTTTAACATTTAAAATTAGGAAAGCTAACAATGAACTTCAGGAGGAGACTAAGTATAAAGTCAGTCAATTAGACATCATCTGATTCTTAGATTTGTTGATTCGTAGGAGCTTTTACATCAAGATGCTAACTTTTTTTCTCTCTCTCTTCAAAATATTATATGTGGTTGGCTTGCTAAAGTCAAAACATACATAGTTCTCCTTAAATTTCTAATTCAAAATGATATGTAACGAACATAACTTACATTTTAGCTGCTAGGATTGAAGGTGAATACCATGTTTCGAGGGTTTTTTTAATTTTATATTTAATGGGTTGGACATTATGATGCTTTTCATTTATTATCTTATTTAGCTTTCAAAAACTATTGCTAGGTAAATGTCATCGCCACTTTACAGATGAAAAACTAAGACTTAGAAAACTGAAGTCACTGTTCAAAAAGATGTGTCTGTTACTGGAAGTACTACGATTGTTTCCTACTTGGCATGATTCAAAAATGAATGTTCTGATGTCATGCAGCCTTCTTAGGACAGACTTTTTGATTTTTTATTTGAGTTGTTAAAGTCATATTTTCAAAATATGGTTATAATAGTCAGCTAAAATTCAAAGGGCATTGACAACCAAGAGATTTATGCAAACTGAGTGTTGTAAGTCATATTTCTGGGTAATGTAGGAAGCTATCCATAGCTTCATGAATGACAAGATAATCTGTTCCATTTCATTTGGGTACAGTACAAAACTAATCAAAGAAGGAGTAATTTTTACTTTAAAGTATTTCTCCCTCATTTTCTTTTGTATATGAAATGTAAAATCCTATTTCTCATGCTCAAGTAGATGGAGTTCAAGTAAGGTGAACAAGGCCTGCAGCAGAGACAAGGAGCTTTATTAGATTTTTCAGAGCCTTTGAAAGAATTGTTAAATGTTCCCAAGGTGACCAAAGTCTTCAAATAAAGATAAAATGGGTGAAGGTCAGTATTATAAAAACCTTCACAAAGATAAATGTTAATTGCTCACTTTCAACTAATAGTTCAATCTAACTAAAAACTGAATTTCAAAATTAGCTTAAAAGTTAAGGTATTATACAATATAATGTGATATATTATAATATTTTTAAATAAATAAAAATTGAAGAACTTATCTGCATTTTTATGATATTCTGCTTCATTTTGTGACATAAACAGGAGATTAAAAAATGAATAGTTCCTATTAAATGTTGTACTACTTTCAGAAATATCTAAGAGTATTTAGTACAGATGGCAGTTGGATTTCTCTTTCGCAATGGAAAACATTTGTATCATTTTTATTTTCAAGTGCATTATAATTTTTAAAAATTGCATGTTAATGTTCTGAGTAAATCAATATTTGTTAAAAGTTATTATTAATGTAAAAACACTTTTCTCAGAAATCATAATTTTTTATTTTTATTGAATGCTTTTGTAGCATATAGTTTGTTCCTGTCTGTGGTTAGCTTCCTTTTATTCAAGTCTCTAAAAGGATGTGGGCAAATGAATTTTAACCAATGTAAGTTTATGGTTGGTTCACTATAGCCGTTACTTCCTTATGTAGTTGGCCTCCAAGAGTATTATTTGAAAAAATATCCATTACATTTGACTAAAAATAATTTCATAGATGGACGTATTTGCTTTTATGTCACCTAATTTGTACATTGAGCAAAATATTAAATGGTTAACTAGTTTATTATTTTGCATTCTTTTCAAAACTAAATCCCTTTTCACTTATAGGATTCTAATTTTTCCTTTTCTTTCCTTACATTTCGTTCTTTACTCTGTGACCTCCCTTTCTTATGTCTTTCACTTTTTTTTCTGAAATAGATATGCAACTCTAAGGATATTTTTAGATTGGTAATTGTAGTTCACTAACTTCTTTTTTAACTTACTATGGAGATGGCAATACCTGAAAAAACCTTCTGTGGTAAAAATGGGAGTCCTCTAATTATTGAGGTTGAATTTAATCACAGACTGCTATGAAGAATTTTGACTGGTGCTTCCTGTGTATTCATAGTTAAATGAATTAATAATGGGCCTTGATTTTAGGCATGCCAATTTTGGGGTATAATGTGTACAATGGTAAAATATTAAAAGGTGAAAGCTAAGCTAAGAGTTCATAGGCCCATTTGATATCATTTATTGTCATATATTTTTCAATATCAAAAGTTGACATATTTTATTAACCAATATAACCCCTGAATCATCTGCTAGCTTTCAGCTACAATTTTCTCTTTGCGGCTATCATTGCTAGCACTATAATAATAATCTATGGGTTTTGAGAAATTTCTTCAAATTATAATTATGACAAACTAAGTCATGGAACATAGGAGACTATGTAATTTAATGGTTCAGTGAACACTGCACATAAAACCTAGTTTTTAAAATTACCCTTTTGAAGTTTCTTTTAAAGTTTATGAAACCATGTCCACATGTATCTGTTATAAAAATGAATGGTTTCTGCCAATCACATTATCTAAAACCTTGACCCATTTGAAAAATTCTTGTACTCTTTGATCCCACATTACCTTCAATTTATTTGACCTTCCTCCCAGGCTCATGAGAATAAATTCTTATTTTTATTTCAGTGGAATGTTATAGATACTTCTATTTGTATTTATATCATTGTGCTATTATTATTTATGTATGTTCTTTTGTCACATTTTTCAGGGTGTATTTATTGAGGGCAAGAGCTTTATGCCATTTTTAATGTATTTACTTAAAAGCTGAAATGTACTGGAAGAATTTTTCACTTTTCCTAAACAATTTTTGATCCATGTTAGGAGCTCAGTTATTATTTGTTGAATTGACTGTATCCCTTTCTTTCATATTGTGCAGGCAGCTGTCAGCCTGGCTTGTGGCTGAGTAGAGTTCCCACTGTGGGAGCACACTGACAACCAGGGGGCAGCTCCTACATTGAGCGTCTGCCCCCTTATGGTCAGTGTGTGTCATAGTGACCAGTCATTCCCAGTCGTTCTGCTGTTAGGGTCAATTTGCATATTAACCTTTTATTATATAGGAAAGAGGCCTGGTGCACGGGTGGGGGCCAGCTGGTTTGTCCTGAAGGGTGTCCCGGATCAGGGTGGGGGTCCTGCTGGGGTGCCTGGCCAGCCTGGGTGAGAAGCTGAGGGCCGTTTTCAGGCTGGCCACACCCCCTTCAGGTTGGGGGTCCCCACTGGGGTGCCTGGCCAGCTTGGGTGAGGGGCTGATGGCTGTTTTCAGGCTGTCCAAGCCCCCCAGTGGGGACCCTCACCCCATGGGGGTATGGCCAGCCTGGGTGAGGGGCTGAGGGCTGTTTTAAGATTGCCCAGAGCCCCTTCAGGGTGGGGTGTCCTGCTGGGGTGCCTGGCCAGCCTGTGTGAGGGGCTGATGGCCATTTTCAGGCTGGCCATGGCCTCAGGCTGGAAGCAGGTATCTGGGATTTATTTATCTTCTATAATTGAGACTTTGTAGCCCTGAGCAGAGTGCAGGGCCGGCCAGGGCAGGCGAGAAGCTTGGCTTTCTCCATCACGGAGGCAACCCAAGCCTCCTGTCTGCTCCAGCTCCGTGGCTGCCACCATCTTAGTTGGGTTAATTTACATATCCACTCCTGATTGGCTTGTGGGCATGGCTTGTGGGTGTAGCAGAGGTATGGTCAATTTGCATGTTTCTCTTTTATTAGTGTAGATGAAAATAAACCAGAAAAAAATGGTATAATAAATAGGGCATGTAATAGAATGAAAAATTTCCAAATCTATTTTATAGTTAAAAATAATATTTCTAAATGATTTCAACCTGATTTAGTAAGAGATATATTTCGGTTATGATTTTATATTTTGTAATAAAATATTGCCTCATATTTTTAAGGATATTATTCCTAGTATTTAATAATAGGACTCAGTAGCATAAACTTTATATTAGAAAATATTTAAAATGAATACATATAGATATTTAATTTCTCGAAGTAATCTAGCACAAGTAATGTGGAAAGGATGAAAGTTAGTAGTGATTTTTACTTAGCAGAAAATAACCAAAAAGGCACCAATTAACATCATAAAATTAAATTCTGCAAAATATTACTTACAATGTAGAAGCTATTCCAGTAGTTGTGAGGGGCTGAAATTATTATAATAATTGGAAATTTTCAAATTCCATAGGAATAGAAGGGGAACCCATGTAGATATCATATTATATGTTATCTGAAACATGGACAGTGGGGTGACTCTCTAAAACATCCCAAAAGATACTGTATTATTATAACATATTCCCTGAGATGAAAGTTTTACAACTTCCCTCTGAAGCCTGTCTAGTACTGAAAAATTATCAGGAGTCTATTAGTCTGTCCTTGCAGAATATTCTTTATATTATTTGACCCCATTGTCATATAGGAACTATGAATGAGTCTTTGTTTTCAAAATAAGCCATTTTGAAAATTATAAATTATTATTTGGTCTCTTAAATATGTTGTTTCAACAAATCTAAATTAATTTTCTATTAAACATTTTTAAATTATTCTAATGTCTGTTAATGTTCTCTTTAATTTTTAAACATGAAACTTTATTAGGACTGTGTAAATTTTAACAAAATTTAATTTTAGGCTTAAATGTAACATGAAGGATCATTTGAATTAGCCCATCATACTATCACCAAAAATTATTAATATGTAGTCTCCAGCTTCTTCATTGATTAATTAATGATTATTTACGGTTCTCAATTCTAAATTAACCAAATAAACTTTTTGCCCATTGGTTCCTACATCCTGTTTTACTCTCTTTTTCACATGCTAGCCCTCTATCTATTTGAAGAGTTGTCATGCTCCTTTTGAAAACTTCTTTCTATTCTTTAGGCTAAATCCCAAACAGTCACCTCAAATGTCTCTAATATGAAGAGGGTTTAAAATTTTTTCAATGTAGCAGTGGCCCTTTTGAAACAACTATGCATTCTTAAGACTTATTTTTTAACTATGTCCCCTCCCATCTCCAAGACTAGAAAGACTGCATGCTTACAGTTGATTGCTTGATCCCAAAGGTGGTACTTCACATGAACCACAATTTTGTTTTTTGAGAACTCTAAATTCTTACTCTTGCCAGAACATGGAAAGCCATCAGTAAACATTGCTGAGCAGAGAAGTGAATGGGTGAAGGAATAAAAACAATACATTAGTTTTCTATGACCACTTCCAGATAAAACCAAGTTGGCTTCCCTTCATATTTGCAACCCTTTCCAAAGAGACTACTTTAAATTATTTATTACAGAATTCTCCTTGAGAATACTAGAAATTTTAAACTTTATGTTTTGGAGGTGGTACTCTGTTTTAATCAGGGTTATTTTTCTTCATCTCCAGTCTTCCTTTAGCTCCCTCACTCCCTATTAGTATCTTAGTTCCCTGACCTCAGTTTAGACATCTTTTGTCTAGATCCGTGGTTGGCAAACTGCGGCTCGCGAGTCACATGTGGCTCTTTGGCCCCTTGAGTGTGGCTCTTCCTAAGCCTAGGAGTACCCTAATTAAGTTAATAACAATGTACCTACCTATATAGTTTAAGTTTAAAAAATTTAGCTCTCTAAAGAAATTTCAATCATTGTACTGTTGATATTTGGCTCTGTTGACTAATGAGTTTGCCGACCACTGGTCTAGATGATAATAATCTTGTGGGAATGTAAGTTGCTTGTCAATGTGTTTAATCCATATGTCTCTTTCTTAAGGCTCTCTATTCTGATTTGGACTCAAGAGTCCCCAAATACCATTTGTTATGTTCTTTACAGCCTTATGAGTATTCTTCTGGACAGAATAGTCAGAAATAAAATGGAAGCTGAGGAGTTAATTATTTTTTTCTCTCTTGTTTCATTAATTGCAGCATTTATCCTAAGCTGTAGATAGATGAATACCTTATGTTTCTGCTTTCCGGGAGGGTAACTCATTATACACTTCAGCTTTCTATTAAATTTTCTTATATGTTAATGACACTCATCTATCTTGCATCTGAGACTCACCATCACTTTACATATTCACTCAAGTTGCTCAACACTGGTATGGAAGGTTTCTCATCAATAGCCGAAGTAAAGCATACAGTACCTCCAGCTTATGTCTATATTGTGATTTTACTTCTCTTTTATTTCAACTCAAATAGTCTTTGGTGTTTCTCCAAACTCCTATTTTTCTCATGCATCAACATCACTTCCAATAATTTTATTTAACATGGTATACTTCTTTATTGCTTAATTTTTCCTATTTTTAATCTCTTCTTTGCTAATTTACATTTTCATTCAATGTATATCTTATTAAGTAAATACTGTTTTTTCATATTTGCACACTCAGTGACTAGTTGCATGGATTTATTTATTTGACATTTAATTTATTTAATAATATTGATTAAACACCGTGTGTAAGAATTTTACAAAGTCAGAGACATAAAAATAAAAGTGACAAAATTCCTGACCTTAATTATCTATTACAAGAATATTTAAAATTTGAACAAATATGATATGTTAAAAGAATGTTTCCTTTCCATTCTAGATATTATTTTTATTTTTCTGACTTGACTCAATTATAATATAAACTCTTAGGATCCATTTCTCTCTCAGACTGAGTGTGGTAATCAACCTTTGTGGTATGACAACACCCCATGCACAATATAGCTAAGCTACTTATGAATTATAATGTCCTCCTTGCTTGTCCATCCCCCTTAGGGCTGTGGGTTCCTGGAATGCATAATACAGCTCTGTATTCCCAGTGCTTAGATGGCAGTGAAGATACTAATACATTACTTTACAGTGCTCAAATGAATTAATGATTATTTTCTGTAATAAAGGTTTTAAGTCCACACTTATTGGCAAGATGGATGGATTATTTTCATTTGCATAACATTTTTGTTTTTTATTAGAATAGGTTCTTCATTTTCCTCATGATCATACTTTTATTTGTCCATGATAAATTTAAGAAATATCTTTATCAAATTTAAGAAATGTATTTTGTGCAATATAGATTTGAGGATGATTTCTATTCTTCTTCTTAGAGTTATAACATATTCTAGCTGAATTAATCCTTAGAGATTTTGTATATTATTGTATTATTCTACCAAATTATGATTTAAAAACTAGATGCCTATTTTTACAATTACATATGCCACACCCAAATAAAATTTTCTCTGTTGGTTAGGTAGATATCATGACTGTCAGTCAAAGGCAAATGTTCTCATATTGATATTATCATATTAGTTTTCATTTAAGAAAACCTTCTGCCCTGACCGGTTTGGCTTGGTGGCTAGAGCGTGGACTGAAGAGTCCCGGGTTCGATTCTGGTCAAGGGCATGTGCCTTGGTTGCGGGCACATCCCCCGTGCAGGGTGTGCAGGAGGCGGCTGGTTGATGTTTCTCTCTAGTGAATTTTCTAACTCTCTATCCCTCTCCCTTCCTCTCTGTAAAAAATCGATAAAATATATTATAAAAAAAAATAAAGAAAACCTTCTTAGCAATCTTCATAAGAAGCCCTTCAGATAAACACCAGGCCCATCATACTCTGTCCTGAATTGTATAAATCAGTGGTTCTCAACCTTCCTAATGCCACAACCCTTTAATACAGTTCCTTGTGTTGTGGTGACCCCCAACCATAAAATTATTTTCGTTGCTACTTCATAACTAATTTTGCTACTGTTATGAATCGTAATGTAAATATCTAATATGCAGGATGTATTTAGGCGACCCCTGTGAAAGGGTCGTTCGACCTCCCAAAGGGGTCGCGACCCACAGGTTGAGAACCGCTGGTATAAATGTTTCTTGCATACTTTATATACCACTAATAGGATCATTAAGATGCTGATTCAAACTTAACTTGTTGCTATGCATTATTTTAAATGTCCATTGTGGTATGTGCTTTGTCATTTTCTTTCAATGAGGTACCTAAATAGAGAAGCACCCAGGAAACATAAGGGTCTAAATGGTTTGATATTTTTAGAGATAAAAATGAAATGTTGCTAGGATGAACAAATTAGTTTTAGCTTTTTATGAAAATAAATATAGGAAATATATTTTAATTTCCAAGATTTAATTTCATCACTGAGAGTTATAAAGTTATAAGCAGAGTCAAATGATGCTGATTCATCCTAAAATTCAGTTGTGCTCCAGATTTTAAAAAGAAAGATATTAAGATAAGAACAGCTATTTTTTGTATCTATCCTCTTCAAATATTTATAGTTATATATCTAAATAATGTCATTTGCAAAATGAAGTATCCTTATATGTTGAAGCTATCACTGAATTAACCTAGTTTCTGCCTATCTTAATTTGAAAATCAATATGCAAGTTAAAAATCAGTAAAGAAAGGTAACAGGCCCTGACAGAATGATTTTCATCAGCTCAGAGGTTGGAGGAACTACTGGAATACCAATAACTCTTGAGCACTTGATTCATGTGTTGGGTACTGGGACTTTCTCCTGCTATCACCAGCCCCTTGAGAAAGTCAATAGTATTTTAAGAGAGAGATTGCAGGAGAGTTAAATTACACATTAGATTAAGAAGCAGAGCTGATGCAAATAGATTGTTTAGATGGCTAATTCTTTATCCAGCTCTGAGTACAATGTTCTATGTAGCAGAAACGGGAGATCAAGTTTGAGGATAATTAAACATTTTCTGCTGTCAGAAAAATGATCAATTAATGGGATAAAGTGCCACAGAGCATGTTCCTGTCTTGAGGTTTTTACAAATCTGAGACAGTACATTTAGGAAGATCGCCTACACTGTCTTTTAATTAAAAATAAGCATGAATAAAATTGGATATCATTAGCCTTCCTGCCCCCACTGCGTAGAAATAACACCAATATTGCTACTACTACTAACACAAAAAATTAATAATACTATAGAGCACCTTTATTTATGGCAGAATTACATGAAGACATATTTTTACCTGATGACATTTTGCTTGATAAACATAAGCACAGCAGATTTTTACTCATTGGAATCATAAATTTTAGTAGGAACTTCTATTACGAGGTTATATATATATTTTTAATATTAAATGCCACGTTTCCATCGGTAATGGGATATGTTTTATTTATTTATTATTTTTGATTCTATTGGGGTGACATTGTGTTATTGGTGGGGTATACTCCATGTCCCTTCTGGTTGGAAGTGGGCTTCTTGAGGCACCTCTGGAATAAGAATTTCCTGAGGCCCCCCACAGGAGGATGAAGTATCATGGAAAGTTTTATTTCTGTGAAATTAAACCCTTGACTTTCCAAGGCCCCATCTTCCTATGTCCCATCCAGGAAAAAGTCCCATTTTGTCTTCAACAGAGCTTGGATTAAAGCCACTGCCCAGAGCCTACATTCATAGTGAAGCACAGTCCACCTGGCTTCACTTGTGTTCCCAGGAACAGTTGCTTGCATGAGCCATGCGACTTCTAAGGCCACATGGATGTGGAGGGAACAGGGGTGAGTTCAGAGAAGCAGGAGTGAAGAAGGAGGACCGAGAGAGAGAGAGAATTCCT
Source organism: Myotis daubentonii (assembly GCF_963259705.1). NCBI lineage: Eukaryota > Metazoa > Chordata > Mammalia > Chiroptera > Vespertilionidae > Myotis > Myotis daubentonii. The sequence continues at coordinate 58,955,974 of NC_081843.1, forward strand.
TTGTGTGCAGATTTTAACATTCAAAGATTTGGAGCACTTGCCATGGCTCCACCTCTCTAGCCAATGACCTGTGTTCCCAGGTTAGAATGACAGGCAAGTACCTTCCAGAAGTCACCCCACCTTCACTGCACATGAGCCCATCTTCCTCCCCCAGTGATTTGCAGGGAATGGACCAGTGGTTCCCTGGGGAGTGTAAAGTTGCAGCTTCCTGATGAAACTGCCCAGATAACTTTACTTGTAATGTTTAACCTCCTTTTACTTTTTTCCTATTATTAATAGCTATCTAATTACAATGATAACAATTGGTTCACAAAACCATACATGTTTCAAGTGTACAACTTAACAAAATATTATCTGCACACTGCATTGTGCACCCATTGCCTAAAGTGAAGTCTCTTTCTGTCACCATTTATCCCCCTTTTGCTCAACTCTACTTACCCCACCCCCTTTCCTTCTGGATAGCACCACACTGTTTTCTGTGTCTATTGTCATTTATATATACACTAGAGGCCCGGTGCACAAAAATGTGTGCACTCCGGGGGGAGGGGAGGTTCCTCAGCCCCGCCTCTGCCCTCTCGCAGTCTGGGACCCCTTGGGAGATAACGACCTGCTGGCTTAGGCCTGCTCCCAGGTGGCAGAGGGCAGGCCCAATCCCTAGTGCAGCCCCTGGTCGGGCTCAGAGAAGGGCCGATTGGGGAGTTGGGGCGCCGCCCAATGTCATGCACAGAGCAGGGAGGATCGGGAGGTTGTGATGCCACCCTCAGTCACGCTCAGGGTAGGGCCGATTGGGGGGTTGGGGCACCGCCCCCGTCACACTCAAGGCAGGGCGAATGGGGAGGTTGCGGCGCCACCCCCTGTCACGCACAGAGCAGGGCCAATCAGGGTTGGGGCGCTGCCCCCTGTCACGCACACAGCAGGGCCCATCTGGAGGGTTGGGGCTCTGTACCCTGTCACACACAGAGCAGGGTTGATCAGGAGTTGGGGAGCTCCCCCCTGTCACGCACAGAGCAGGGTCCATCAGGGGGGTTGGGGCTCCGTACCCTGTCATGCACAGAGCAGGGCCCATCAGGGGGTTGAGGAGCTCCGCCCTGTCACTCACAGAGTAGGGCCGATAGGGGAGTTGGGGCACCGTCCCCTGTCACACACAGAGCAGGGCGGATCAGTGGGTTGGGGCGCCGTCCTCTATCACCCACAGAGCAGGGCGGATCAGGGGGTTGGGGCACCGCCACTGTCACACTCAGGGCAGGGCTGATGGGGAGGTTATGGCTCTACCCCGTCACACACAGAGCAGGGCCCGTCGGGGGGGGGGGGTGCCGCCCCCTGTCACGCACAGAGCAGGGCCCATCAGGGGGTTGAGGAGCTCCCCCCGTCACTCACAGAGTAGGGCCGATAGGGGAGTTGGGGCACCGTCCCCTGTCACACACAGAGCCGGGCGGATCAGCGGGTTGGGGCGCCGCCCTCTATCACCCACAGAGCAGGGCGGATCAGGGGGTTGGGGCACCGCCACTGTCATACTCAGGGCAGGGCTGATGGGGAGGTTATGGCTCTACCCCGTCACACACAGAGCAGGGCCCGTGCGGGGGGCGGTGTTGGGTTGCCGCCCCCTGTCACACACAGAGCAGGGCCGATCAGGGGATTTGGGCGCTGCCCCCGTCATGGTGATCCCAGTGCCGGGAGGCCTCGCGGCTCTGCCGATCCCGGTGCTGGGAGGCCTTGTGGCTCCACTGATCCTGGTGCTGGGAGGCATATTACCCTTTTACTATATAGGGTAAAGGCCTGGTGCAGGGGTGGGTGCCAGCTGGTTTGCCCTGAAGGGTGTCCTGGATCAGGGTGGGGGTCCCCACTGGGGTGCCTGGCCAGCCTGAGTGAGGGGATGATGGCTGTTTGCAGCTGGTCACACACCCTTCAGGGTGAGGGTCCCCACAGGGGTGCCTGGCCAGCCTGGGTGAGGGGATGATGGCTGTTTGCAGCTGGTCACACACCCTTCAGGGTGGGGGTCCCCACTGGGGTGCCTGGCCTGTCTGGGTGAAGGGCTGAGGGCTGTTTTCAGGCTGGTGTTGACTGAAGCTCCTAGCCACTCCTTTTTTCCTTTTTTTTATTTTTTTTATTCTGGGCCAGCTTTAGCTTGAGGCTTGGCTCCGGCTCTTAGGCCTCCGCTGCTGAAAGTAGGTTTCTGGCCTTTGCTTACAATGTTGCGATCCTGCTGGCTGAAGTCCGGTGGTATTTGTTACATAGTTTCTTAAACTGCAGGCTCAGAGGCCTGCAGCCGCAGGCGGGGAACGTTGGTTTCCTCCGTCACTGAGGCAAGCAAGCCTCATGTTAGTTTCAAGCTGCCTGGCTGTCGGCCGCCATCTTGGCTGTCAGTTAATTTGCATATCTCGCTGATTAGCCAATGGGAAGGGTAGCGGTCATACGCCAATTACCATGTTTCTCTTTTATTAGTGTAGACTAGAGGCCCGGTGCACAAAAATTTGTGCACTCAGGAGGGGGGTCCCTCAGGCCAGCCTGTGCACATTCACAGTCCAAGACCCCTTGGGGAATGTTCACCTGTCGACTTAGGCCCACTCCCCAGGGCATCAGGCCTAAGCTTGCAGTCAGACATCCTTCTAGCAGCCAGGGAGCCCTCGGGGATGTCCAACTAAATGCTTAGGCCCCCAAGGGATCAGGTCTAAACCATTAGTTGGACATTCTTAGTGCTGCCCCGGAGGTGGGAGAGGCTCCTGCCACCACCACTGTGCTGGCCAGCCATCAGCCAGCTTCTGGATGAGTGGCACTCCCCATATGGAAGTGCACTGACCACCATGGGGCAGCTCCTGCATTGAGCATCTGCCCCCTGTTGGCCAGTGCGCATCATAGCAACCAGTCATTCTGCTGTTCAGTCAATGTGCATATTAGCCTTTTATCATTATTATATAGGATGTCCCTCTTTCCCCCCTTTCGCCCCCTCTACCCAGCTCTTGCCCCCCACTTCTCGCTGGCCATTACCATACTGTTGTCTGTGTCCAGGGGTTGTGCATATATTTTCTTTGGCTAATCCCTTCTTTAAATTCACTTCTTTAAATTTGTATTTTTAGATAAGTGCTTATAACTGCACTATTGTATATTTTTCTATTATATCATTTAGAATTAAGATATTTTTTCATTGAACCCTTGTAAATTTCAGCGCAATTTGATAAATTATGCTAGAAGCAATTAGGAGATTTTTCATGTAATGCAGATACATTTCAATTAATATTTTATTAATTTTTATTTTTTTAATATTTTAATTTGAAATAATCTCATACATCTAAAAAAAACTATAAAATACTACAGCATATTATATGTACCCTTCACCCAATTTATTAGGTGTTAATAATTTAAACATAACCATTATACAACTAACAGAATTTGGAATATATTTTTCTTATCTCTTTATTGTTACTTAATCCATTTACTTTGTTTTTGTTAATTTTCACCAAGGATATTTTTCCATTGAATTTTAGAGAGAGTGAAGGGAAAGGGAGAGACACATTGATTGGTTGCCTCCTGCACATGCTCTGATAGGGACTGGGGATCAAGCCAGCAACTGACGTACATGTCCTTGACTGGAATCGAACCTGGGACCCTTCAGTCCATGGGCTAATGCTCTATGCACTGAGCAAAACAGGCTGCAGCTTAATTCATTTACGTTTAATCTATATGTGTCTTTATATTTAAAGTGGGTTTTGTTTTTGATTTACCCTCATAATCTGTCCTTCAATTGGTGCATTTATGCCACTGACTTTCAGAGCGCTTACTGATAGAGTTACTACCATATCAGGCAGCTTCTGGGTCTTCTGGGTCCCGCCCTGCCTTGCCTTTTTTTTTTCTCGTTTTTTCTAAGACATTTCAATTCATTTAAAAGAAGCCAATATACAGGATATAAAGGGTATGATATTTACAACAGTACAGTAAATAGGTTGGTTTTCCGGTAGAATCAGTAGACTTTCAGTGAGTATTAACCCCCCTTCCCCTTGATGCTCAACCCAGCTGGCAGACAAACAGCAACAGTGGGGTGGGGTGGGACTGCAGGATAGAAAGGCTCCCTGAAGGGATTAAAAATCACATGGATGCTAAAATGTCCACGAAGGGGTCTTGGGAGTGAGGGGTGCCTCTGCCTCATTCCTTTGAGGGCTTGGCAGCAGGAATGCTGAGGGATTTGCACCAAACTAGCACACGACCCACCCTGAGCCTGTAAATCTTCCACGCATGGAATATTCCCTTCCCGAGAGAATCAGCCCTAATCCCTCAGCCAGGGCCTGGAGGAGCCGCCCAGGCTGTGGGCACAGCCAGGACTGTGGACATTTCATGGCCTTTCCACTCCCACTCCAGCTGCCTCACAACTCTGCACTGCTCCCCTCGCCCACCTCCCCCGTCACCCCATCAGGACGCCCGTGCACAGGAGGGGACACTGGTTTTCCCATGCCCATTGGGAACTGGCTGTTTCTGTTTTCTGGAGTAAAAAGGTTCCTGTGGGTCAGATAAGGTCTCTGCTTGGCAGGAAGTTCTGAAGCAGAGCCACTGACCACACCCACCTCCTCTGGGCATGGAGCAGCTCCGGCCCTCAGAGCTCATCTCTCCAGCAGAACTGAAGGGAAGACCGTGTGTACCCATCTGTCCCTCACCCTTCACATGCCCAGAACCATCAGTGTCACACTTCCTAATTCCTATCACTGTATTTCATTAGTTCCATACTGTTTTACTAATCCTGAATCTAAACAGATTGGTTCAAAAGGAGATCCTTCTATTTTTAAAGTAGCTGGGGCTTCTGGGGGAGGGCCTTGCCTTGCAGCCTGAACCCGCTGATGGGCTGTTCTGGGCCTCAAGGCAAAACCTGCTGCTGGGGCTTCTGGGGGAGGGCCTTTCCTTACAGCCCGGACCCCGCTGATGGGTGGTTCCAAGGCTCAAGGCAAGACCTGCTGCTAGGGGAGGGCCTTGCCTTGCAGCCTGGACTTGCTGATGGGCGGTTCCCGGGCCTCAAGGCAAGACCCACTGCTGGGGCTTCTGGGGGCGGGCCTTGCAGGCTAGGGTGCTTAGCTAAGAAGCCCCCCGGCCCGTGGTGCATGGGCCCCCCGCTTTGCTCTTCGCTTGCCTCCCTGCCTTCGCTCGCTGCTCCTGTCCCGGGCCAGCCGGCTCCGCTCCATTGCTAGGCGCCTACGTGTGCAAATTAACCGCCATCTTTGTTGACGGTTAACCGCCATCTTGGTTGGCAGTAAATTTGCATATTGCCCTGATTAGCCAATGGGAAGTGTGTTGGAGGTACGGTTAATTACCCTATTTGTCTATTATTAGATAGGATATCTATATATAGATACAAAATAGATATGTATATATATAATGGACATGTATATATATAATGGGTATATAAATTATGTATATGTATATGTATGTATAACTCTTTTTTTTTTTTGCTTAATCCCTTCACTTTTCATCCAGCCCTCAAACCTTCCTCTCCTCTGGCAGCTGTCAGTCTGTTCAATTTGTTAATGTCTCTGTTTCTGTTTTGTTTGTCAATTTATTTTATTCATTAGCTTCCACATATAAGTGAGGTCATTTAGTGTCTTTCTCTGACTGGCTTATTTCACTTAGCATAATAATTTCCAGGTGCATCCGTGGTCCAATAATGCTCCATTGTGTAAATGTAACACTGCTTTTTTATGCACTCATCTACTGATAGGCACTTGAGTTGTTTCTAGATTTTGGCTATTGTAAATAACGCTCTATGAACATAGGGGTACATATAGTCTTTCGAATTAGCATTTGGGGATTCTTATAATATATTCCCAGAAGTGGAAGCAAAGGGCCAAAAGCAGTTCCATTTTTAATTTTTTAAGGAAATTCACAGTGTTTTCCACAGTGTCTGCAGCAGTCTGCATTCCCACCAACAGTATAGTGGGGTGCCCTGTTCTCCACATCCTCCCCAGCACTTGTTTGTTGGTTTATTGGTGATAGCCATTCTGACAGGCATGAGGTGGTATCTCATTGTGGATTTAATTTGCATCTCTCTGATGACTAGTGACATTGAACATTTTATCATTTGTCTATTGGCTCTCTGTATGTCCTCTTGGAAAAGTGTCTATTTGGATTTTTTGCCATTTTTAATTGGGCCATTTGTCTCTCTGATGTTGAGTTGTATAAGTTCTGTGTATATTTTGGAAATTAACCCCTCACCAGATGTATCATTGGCAAATATGTTCTCCCATTCAGTGGATTCCCTTTTCATTTTGTTGATGGTTAGTTTTGCTGTGCAGAAGCTTTTTAGTTTGATGTAGTCCCATTTTATCCTTTGTTTCCCTTGCCCTACGAGATATATCTGCGAAAATATTGCTACAAGGAATGCCTGAGATTTTACTGCCCATGCTTTATTCTGGTATTTTATGGTTTTTGTGATTTACCTTTAAGCTTTAAACCATTTTGTGTTTATTCTTGTGTATGGTATAAGTTGGTGGGTCTAGTTTCTTTTTCTTTTTTTTTTTTTTTTTTTTTTGCATGTATCTGTTCAATTTTCTGTAATGGGATATATTTTTAAAACAGTAAAGCAACTTGGGGAAAATGTCTTAAAGGATTTAAAGTGATAACTTTTTATCTATATGTACTCATACTTTCCATTTTAATTCTATCTAGCCTTGTCCCTTTAATGCCCTCAACTGAGCAATCACTGTATTTCCATCAGGATCCACCTTTCATAAATACTGCCAGTCCTGACTCTCCACACGAAGCTGGAGTCTTCACTTGCCTCCTTACCAGCTAAAACTCCACAGTTAATTGTTAAAATCACTTCTCCCCATTTACTCACAATTCCCCTACCCTTTTTATCTCATGTCAGTATCTGGCAAAATCTCAACTCTAGTTAATTCCATGTTCTCTCTATTTGTGAATGAATCTTCTCAACAGACTTTGCTGGTGAAAATTACTGTTGGTCTCATTCAAAATTTATAAGATCAGAAATATGTTTTGCTGAAGAACAAGTGCCCAGAGGAACACTTAGAATATAGAAAGAGCACAATAAATATTTGTTAAATACATCCATGTCGAATTTTCCATTAGTGTAGCCCAGCAAACCCACTGTTTCCTTTGCCTCTTTTCCTAGCCAAGTATGTCTTATTTTTTTCTCTCAAAACACTAACAGTTTCTTTTCATCCTAACTTTTAGCTAATGACATTCTTATCATTTCTCTGAGAAAAATAGGACACATACAAGAGAACACATATAAGCTCCCACTACTTCTAAACCTAAATGCAATGATGGTTAAAAACAAACAAACAAAAACACTAGAAATTATACATGAAAGTTTGATGATATTAAAATTATAGACATTTTTAAATATAGAAAATAATTTTAAAGAATAAATAAAAACAATGTTAAAAGATATATAAGTTTACACAAAAGCCTTTGAAAATTGTGCACAATAGAAATAATAAGCTAAACTACGTGAACATTTATATGAAAAATAGTTCAAGATGATAAATATGCACATAAAGAGTTATTTAACCTAATAATCAAAGTAAGTTTAAATGTTTCTCTTCATTATATTGATGATAATTAAAAATATAAATAATGCTCAGATTTTGTAGGGGGTCAGGCTGTGAAAATGCTCAGGCTGTGGTGTGGGGATCATGGGGGTTACCTGAAGTGCAGTGATGCAGTTAGTGTTAACTTTGCTGTATGTAAAGATCATAATGTCGAGACAGGCATAGTTGCTGCAAATATGGAAGGGAATAAATAAGAACCATCTGGGTAGCCAAACTTTTTGAGCTTGCCATTAAAGTAGATCTAAAGAATAAAGGATAGAGAAAGTATAAAAACGTTTTTTCCAAGAGAATATTTCATACATGACAGATCTGTGATTTGAACCCAGCTCTAGTTCAGTGTCCCATGTACATTCACAGTGGTAGATATATTGGGATGGGAAGGAAACAAACTTAAACTTCAGTAGCCTTCACTTAGGCAGGTACCTTCAAATGCACAGAGGTTGCCCTAGCAATGTGTGCCCATGGCACATGCTTCTGTAAAAATATTTTTAAAATGTTACAGTCCACTGTCTTTCTGTTCAGACGCCTCCTCCTTCCCTACTCTCCTTGGAGTGGGTGTGATCCAGATAGCCTTAACACTTCCCCTCAGCTTGACTAAAGATTAGACAATCTTCTCCTGACTCTACACACTCAACTCCCTTTGCTAGAGCATTTCTTTTAGAACTTGTAGGTTCATTCTCTGGCCCTTTGAAATGTAAACTTTTCTAAGAGCCTATTTTACAACCCATGAATGCCTTTCTCAAGGACCTAGGACCATTCTCTATTTGGAATGCAATCACCAAGGAAGATGGTATACCTGTTTCTTCATCTTTGTTGGGGGAAGGAGGGTTTGGATCCTTACTTTGGTGGACATTTGCTCTAAGGTGTAAAACTACTTTCTGTCATGCAGATATGAGAAAGTTTACTTTGCCTTTGGGGAAAGCCAATTAACAAACATGGATGACCTTCCCACCTCAGCGCTGAAAACTTCTTGTGCCACTTGTTGACTTCTTGTGAAGTCAAGTTATGTAATCTCATCGTATTTGTAATTTTCGAATTTTGCGATTTATTGTGATTTATGTAGTCACTTTGGAACTTAATTTAACAATTGTCATTATTCTTTCTTTTTCTTTCAGAGGATATGTCACATTTTATAAGCTTCAGACCTGTATATACCTCTGATTTTTCTTCTAAAGCATTGTCTTAGTATATCAGACAGCGTTTTAGAGAAGTGGACAGCTTATAAGAAGGAAATGGAGAAGGTTTCTGAAATTTCAGGGGGAAATGTTAGCATTTCAAACTTACAGGGCTGGTCAGAGAGTAGACATAGTTTTAGGATCAATGAAAGTGTGTGAGGAACACATAGTGGCAGGATTGCAGGAGGACGTTAATTAAGTACCTGAGGACTTGCAGCAGGACATCACCTGAGGCTAGTGTGGATGAGGCTTGAAGGCTGGACTTCATATCTAGGATAAAGAATAAGCATCTCTAATAGGGACAACATGGAAAGAGGGGGGGGGAGGCAACACAATTATTTATCATTTGAGTCTTTTCGGTTGCTTATTGCTAACAATAGATATTATAATACTGCATATAATGATCCTTTAGTGACTTGTTATAAAATGAAGCTAATACACTTCCCAGAAGTTCAGCCTGGCAAAGACAATAGTTTGAGATGGTCAAAACATTGAAAGCAGTGTTATTGGGAAAAACTTAAATGAAAGTATCACTTTCACAAACCATATTTGCCTTTAAAATTCAGTCATTTCTCAGCTTAGATATTTCCATATTGTCCATTTCCATCCAGGGACAGGGAAAGGTATAATAACAACAGGCTCAAAGTTAATATCATCCTAGGCATTAATTGACCATCAGTCTGTTTGTTCATGAGGAAAACTAACACAATATTATAATATAGTAATAATGATCACAGCAAGAGAGAGAAGACTGGGGAGAATATTAAATTATTCTGAGAAAACTCATTATAATTATATTTAAAGAAGATTAAATTTCCACCAGTTAAATTATTTATAGAGCCAAATTTATTGTTTTCACTATATCTGGTATCATGGTGACAAATAAGTTATTCTCAATTTTTAATGTATATATAGCATATAATAGCAAGAACAGTTCATTCCATGCACTGTTTTATGTGCAAACTTTATGTCTATTAAATTGGCATTTGGATAATTGTGCTCTGATAATTTGGACTTTTTATATTCATTGGAAAAAGAAACTTTAGCATTTAAGAAATAGCAGTAATGATCTCAAAAAGATACCTTATTGCATGGGCATATATTTTATTTCCCTTATTAGCATGTATTTTACACTCGATTTTTCTTAGTTGAGGCAAGTCTTGTTCGATCTGAAGATCCTATATTATCCTCAAACTTATATCTTGTTTTGAGCTAAAGATTGCATTCTTTTGAGCATCTTAGCACACCTTGTATTGCATATTGACTCTAACATTTGCAGTATCATTTAGTTATGTGAACTAACAACTTTTGAAATATAAATGAATATATTTATTTAGAAGCCTAGAGAATTGTTGGTGAGTTTATATCCAGCTACATCTATATCCCATCATATAAGCCTTTCCTGGTCATAAGCTATTTTTTTTTCATCATTTATTTATTTTTAAATATTTTTGTAAATTTATTTCAGAGAGGAAGAGAGGGAGAGAGAGATAGAAACATCAATAATGACAGAGTCATTGATCGTCTGCCTCCAGCACACCCCCTACTGGGGATGAGCCCCCAACACAGGCATGAGCCCTTGTCCAGAATCAAACCCCGGACCCTTCAGTCCGCAGGCTGACGCTTTATCCACTGAGCCAAACCAGCCAGGGCGACAAGCTACTATTTTTAGAGCTATAAGGCAAAAAAGACCTATGTGAGAAGTGGTCAGGATTCAAGGAAAATCAAGCAGCTCGCTCAGTCTTTTGTTTTTCTCACTTTTGATAAAAATATGGGAATAGAAAGTGTTAGCAGTCTAATTGTGCCACCACCCAAAGGAAAGCCCTAACACCCAGTACCTCAGAATGGGACCTCATTTTGAAATATGATCATTGCTGATAAAATTAGTTAAGATACATTTGTAATGGGGTAGGGTGGACCCCTAATCCAATACCTTGATTTCAAACTTCTAACCTCCAGAACTGCAAGACATTACATTTTTGTGGTTTTAAGCCACCCCAGTTTGTGTTACTTTGTTATGGCACTCCTAAAAACTCTAATAAAGATTTTGGTCCTAGAAAGTGGAGTCCTGCTGTAACAAATACATAAACATGTAGAAGTGCCTTTGGAAATGGGATATGGGTAAAGGCCTGAACAGTGATGGCGAACCTTTTGAGCTCGGCGTGTCAGCATTTTGAAAAACCCTAACTTAACTCTGGTGCCGTGTCACATATAGAAAATTTTTGATATTTGCAACCATAGTAAAACAAAGACTTATATTTTTGATATTTAGTTTATATATTTAAATGCCATTTAACAAAGAAAAATCAACCAAAAAAATGAGTTCGCGTGTCATAGGTTCGCCATCACTGGGCTAAAAGAATTTTTAGGTGCATGATAGAAAAAGCCTAGGGTGCCTTGAAGAGACTGTTTCAGAAATATAGATGGTAAAGGTGATTCTGTTACAGGATCAGATGGAGTAGAAGAACGTATTATAGGAAAACGGTTGAAAAGTGATCCTTGTTCTAAAGTGGCAGAGAACTTGTAAGCAATAAACCTGGGTATTTAGCTGAGAAAATTTCCAAGCAAAGTTTTGAAGGCATATCTTGTTTTTTTTTTGTTTTGTTTTGGTTTGGTTTGGGTTTTTTTTTCCTTGCTGAAAAATAGTAAAGTGCAAGAAAAAAAGAGATAAATTGAAGAAGGAACTGCTAAACAAAAATAAACGAGCACATGATGATTTGGGAAATGCTCAGCCTATTCAAACAGTGTGCTCCGGAAACAGTGCAGAGTGTGGCTAGCAACAGTTTCCTAGAGAGATTAGGTATGTGCTTTATGGGTCCAATCAAACATCTCAGCAGAAGCAAGGGATAGAGATGTGGTTATCTAGGAAAGTTCTGTGGAAATCCCTCTTGTCTGATGGCTTGGACTCCCAGGGATTTTACACAGGAGGCTGACAAAAATGTTTGAAACGTTATATCAGAAGAAACACTGCCAGCCTGGACTGAAAGAAACAGAGATGGATGAAATGAAGAAAGGATGAGACCAAGGCCATCACCAATGCAGAGGCCTGGGCTGTTAAGACCTCTCGTTTCCTGAAGATGAGCTGCTGCCCAGGTACAGAGGCGGGGCCACCCCTGCAGGCCTAGAGAAGAGCCATCCAGCCACAGACAATTATTTCTAAGCCTTAAAACCTCATTGAAATTGACATTCTATGTTGCCAACTTGCTTTAAACCAGTGACCTCTTTTTTTCCTTCCAATTTCCCCCTTTACGGTATGCCGGTAATTTGTTTTCTGGCTTCAAAGGTTTACAGATAGAGTGGAATTTTGCCTCAGGATGGAACATAAAATTTGACTCACCCACCTGGTTTAGACAATATTTATTTAAGGTTTAGAGTCATGCAGGAAAGAGTGAAAACTTTGGTGGTTATTGGGACAGGGTGCATGTATTTTGCAATGGGAAAGAAATGGATTTGGGGAGGCCAAAGGGTAGACTCTTGCGGATTGAAGTATGTGCCCCTCTCCCCCCCACAAAAAAAGAAGATATGTTGACATCTACCACAGATTGTGACCTTATTTACAAATTGGCTAATTTCATGTGTAATTCGTTAAGAAAAAGTCATGTTGGGGTAGGCTGGACCGCTACACCTATTATGACTAGTGTCCTTATAAGATTATGACTATGTGAGAACAATGTCACCTAAGGAGATTATCATAGAAGAACAAAGGCAGAGAGATTGGGAGATCTGCAGCTGCAAACTAAGGGATGCCAAAAATTGTCAGCTACCCACCAGAAGCTAGAAGAGGCACGGAAGGATTTCTCTACAGGTTTTAGAGCAGTGATGGCGAACCTATGACACGCGTGTCAGAGGTGACACACGAACTCATTTTTCTGGTTGATTTTTCTTTGTTAAATGGCATTTAAATATATAAAATAAATATCAAAAATATAAGTCTTTGTTTTACTATGGTTGCAAATATCAAAAAATTTCTATATGTGACATGGCACCAGAGTTAAGTTAAGGGTTTTTCAAAATGCTGACACGCCGAGCTCAAAAGGTTCGCCATCTAATTCCTTGATTCTGGACTTCTAGCGCCCAGAATTCTGAGGCGATACATTTTTCTATTAAGCCACCCAGCCTGTAGTACTTTGTTACAGCAGCCCTGGGAAAGTAATACAGAAACTATACTCTTCTATTATGAAAAGAAAAAAAATTCATGCAAGAAAGTTGATGTGTGCCAATAGGAGCTAGTCTTAGTAGAGGGAACCAATAGGGATACTGGTAGATGTAGACTGTGGCAGTGAAGAGAGCAAATACCCTGTCTAATGGTTATAATCTTTATTAACCTCCTGGAACATGAAAGTTTGTCAAGAAAAACTGAATATTTTGGAGGTTTTAAATGAGATGTTCTTAATTGTAAATTATCAGTTTAAAAAATTACCACAGATCATGTCAAATAAAACAGAACTCGGTGAATATTTAGGTCATAGATGAATGACTGGCATCTTCCAAAACTAGCGTTTCAGGACTAGGTAATCAAAATAGCCCTAGATCATGACCATAGCCATTAGAATTTGCTTTTGCTATACCGCAAAGATAATTTTAGCCAACCCTTTAAGTCACCTTGTCTGAAGTTTTTCTACCTGTGTTTATTATTACAGGCTTGTACCATTTTTATTAAAATTATTTCATCATAATTTTACTATTATTTTCTGCTGATGGAAGCAAGATATATGTAAGAATAACAGTTTGTTAATTATCAAAGATAACTATGGAAAGTAAATTCAGTCCTTAATTGTTCTTATTTAAAGCAAAGCTCAGCAATTTTATTTTGAGCAATAATGTCCAATTCAGGCTTTACACTATTAGATTTTTGTAGTTTTGACATAATTTCTGCTAAGGGCCGGTAGAATACACTTTGGCTTAATTTAGGTCAGCTGGACTCAGGGGGCCGGCAGAGCCACTGCCTGGGGGCGGGACTGCCGGGGTCCAACCCCAGCAGGTCCAGGGGTCCCCAAAGGTGTGGACGGAGTCGGCGAAGAAGGAATGACACGGAGACAGCATTCAGTTGATCAGCAGCCTAGCCAGGATCTCTAGCCCAGATCTCCAGCCAAGTTCTGGTCTGGATCTCCAGAGAGGTTCTGCTAGTTTCTGTACAGGATCTTTTGCCATGTTCTCTCCAGCGAAGTTCTTCTGTATGTAGGTTCTGTGTAGGTTCTGTCTGTAGGTTCTCTCTTCTAAGTTCTGTCTTGCTGTAATGTTACATCTGTATTTATACCAGTTGATTCAATCCTATCAATCTCTATTACAAAGGTTAGGGCGTTTCTTATCTCCATTCCAGGGAGTAAAGATTATGTAGCTTAAGCATGATTGTTCATAGTTAAAGTGATTAATTACCCGCCTGGCACTTAGTTGAGGGGTTTTATTCCCTCCCTAACTTCAGGGGAAAATCCCTACCTGGGGATTCAACCTTTCTCGGAGAGGTGACCTTGGTTAAAACACAGCGCCAAGAAGGTGAGCAAACATATTAAGAACCATATGCCATATATGCCAGGTCCCTTGAAACAGCAAGGATGGACCAGCTCCCGGCACGGGACCAGTCAAAAGATTGGACACCACCCAGTTTGACTCTCCCGCCCAGTGTTAAGGGGATGGATCTCATGATGTCAAAGGCCCACACAGATGTGATGTAACTTCCTGTAACTCAAGTATATAATAAAGCAGCTTTCGGAGCTGGCTCTCTTTCTCTCTGTGTTCTGCCCCTCCAGGAGGGCAGACTCTCTTTGCCTGTCCCTGCGGAGGGCAGGCACCACACCAGCCCAAGCTTTTCATCTATTTTATGTCTGTCTTTCATTATTTCTCCATCCCGAAAGCGCCTCCTAGATTGCATGAACCAGTTCAAGTCTCCTTCTCTGTGCGGCGCGGGAAGAAGACAGCCCCAGGTAACCGCCTGGTATAATTTCTCTTTTTTTTCTAACTCCAGTAAATTCATTGAATTTTCTGAATTGTCTATATCAACAACTTCAGAAATGTTGAAAGTACTGTTTAAACCAGTGTTCCCAACTAGGGGCACATGCCCCACAGGGGGGAACTTTGACTTTTAAGGGGGGCAATTTGAGAATGAGTTATTAACAGTAAATTTTTTGCATTTCTTATGGTTTTAGGGGCCTCATATAGAGTATATAAATATATATTCTGACATATTTATGCATTCAGTTATCTATTATATATTTTGAAACTTTATTTGCCATTTTTTCTATAATTTCATATTATTATTACTTTTTAAGAATTTCTTAGTGATTTCTTCCTCAGTACTTCAACTGTCCTTACGTTCTTTTATTTTTCTCTTTCATGGATGCCATGTTGATGGAAGCTTGTTTAGGCCAAGTTAATGGCCTTTTAGGCTTCCTCCATGTGAATAGGAGTTTACTTTTTGAATAAGAATTATATGGCACAGGGAGGGCATCAGGATTTTAGAGATGCTTAGGTAGGGCATAGCCAAAAAAAAAAAGGTTGGGAACCACTGATCTACACAGAAGATGGTCATGATGATATGATTTGTCGATGGCTTCCTATTAAACACTGCCTCCTGTCCATTGCAGCCTCATTCACAACCACCTTGGCAAGTGATTTCCTATTAAAAATCACCTGCTGCATTTTGTATGCCTGCAGAAGGCAAAATGTATTTTTTAACCGATAAAAAATGCATACTGGTTAGCAATGTGATTTTCTGCAATGGGATAATGTTTATTATGAGTAAATTTGTAGCTCTTCAAACATTAATATTCAAACTGGCCATAAAAATGAAAGGTTAAATATTAATTCAGTGTTCTCATTTTGAATTGTTAAGGAAAAATCCAGTGTCTGGCAGCATTTCATTTCATTTGGTTTCAAATCCATTATGCTAATAAATCAGCTTTTATTTGTGTAACATTGATTGGTCTTTGTTTTTGGAAAGAGAAAATCAAAGAACTTACAACCCCCAGGAAAAGAGAGAAAATAAATGAAAATAATGTAAAACCAAATCCCAGCGCAAAAGCCATTTATACTACGGTTGAAAAATACTTTGTAAATGAAAACATATTATTTATTACACCTGTAAAAAGAGAACAGCATTTATAGAAACTATTTATTTGCCATGTCTTAATACTTACTGAAGGAGAAAGATTTATGGATTTTTCTCATAAGGTTCCAGCAGCTCTCTGTCTGTCCTGCTATGAGCTGTTGGCAATTAGCAGGTGGTCAGTAACTCCTCTAACACTTCCATTTCCCTAGTTCCATGAATATCACCCACTATAATTCCCCTATTACAAAGACCCAGATCCCACTATAAAAAGAGCCATGTTTACCTGCCTATATATCAGGCTCTGATTATCAGCACTTCTAAAATGCTCATTTGCTTTTGATTGCAAAAACATCCATAGATATAAAATCCTTCTAAAAATTAACAGTTATGTATATTCTGGGCTCATACTTATGACAAAGCATGATATCTTTATTCTACAACTATAAGAATAAAAGGGGATCTTTCTCAAAATTCTATACTATTTACTTAACATGTTGATTTTTCCCAGCCCACCTCAGGGTACAGTTATCCTCTAGCAAATATCTCCAGGAACTGTGTACTATCATCTCCCAGTGACCATCACAGGAGGATTCTAAGGGCACCTTTTGCAGTGCTTTGCTTCTTGATCATACAGAGCTTACAATTCAGATGTTTGACAGTATCTCTGAATGAGGCTCAACTCTGTGTGCTTGGGTTTGCATGTCATTATATAAACATTAAGATAGATTACAATATGTACAATACTCTTTAAGAGATGGATGGGTGGATGGATGGATAGATAGATAGATGATAGATGATTGATAGATAGGTAGATAGATAGCCTTCAAAAAAGGAAGAGGAAGGAAGGAAGGGAGAGGGAAAAAAAGGGAGAATAGGAGAGAGTGAGTGAGGGAGGGAGGGAGGGAGAGAGTGAGTACATAGCTCAGGTCATTTTGACTTCTTTGAGGTCTTGCCCATTATATTAATCTCTCATTGCATATTTTGTTTGGTATCAATTTTTGTTTTTTATTTCTTTGGTTTCATCATGGAGGAACAATTTCTCCTCTACCATTCTAAGTTCTTTGGGCTGGTTTAAGAATTAAATTGGCATGAACAGATTAACAATCAAACAGAGCTTACATTTTGTACATATGGGGCCTCCATAAAAATAGGAGTCCCATAGACAGTCAGGCAGTTGAGGCTTTAATGCCATTCTGAACTAAAGAGAAAGGGTAGGAGTATGGTGCTTCAAATGCGAGAAAGGCAACCTGCATGGAGATGCAAAGACAAATGTTTAGTAAATAAATGTTTGCTGGGACACAGAAAGTTGGTCTCCAAACCCTGCAGAGCTCCCCCTACCACTCCTAACCCATTTTTTTTTTTTTTTTTTTGTATAGTTACCTCTGCTGATAACTCTCTTTCCTGGAATAGGCCTTTTATCTAAATTCTTTTAGGCAATTAAGGGGAAGTTAAAAAGCTCTTCCTGAGATTTTTATTTCTTGAAAATAATTAGCCTAATACAATCCTCATGTCAAAGAGAAATATTTTGGAGTGGAAAATCCTGCTCCTTTACAGTTTTATACCCACAGATCCTGTTCTCCCAACCACTTTGGATTGATATGCGTGTCTGCAGGTGGTCTGTCAGAATGGTTGGAGGAGTTACTTCCCAAGCTGTCACCTCTCAAAAATACAATCTATCTGTTAACTCAAAGCAACACATGAGCATGTGTCAGGTTCTTCCCTTGTGTTGTAAATAGACTTTCAATAAAGTGCAATGACTATAAGCCTTTTCGGCCCATCTAGGGATGTAGACCTGAAACTTCATTAAGAAATAACAATAAGAATCAAAGTATAAATCAAACTTTAGTTTAAAAAATGATCATTCTATCTGAAAAAAAATAAAATTTTCTTAATCCTTAAATGGAGAAGAAAATTGAAAGCACTTTATGCTGAGAAAGCACAGAAAAATTTTGTTCATTCAAGTTAGAGCTTATTCTTTAGGGGTTCAAGGTATAAATGTGGAGAAACAAGAAAGAGGTGAGAGCGGCTATAAATGAAACCCTCATCTTGTTGCATTACTGATCTTTGTTTCAACTTTCAGTCATTCCAGGGGCCATAGAAGCAATATTGGATAGTTTCACAAGGCAAATATAGGACGTGTAGAGGTTACAGGTTGAGTAGAGATCAATTAACATCCTACCCTAAGTCAATCAGTGATTCTTTGTTCCACTTTCATTACGTTTTAGGAATATGGACTACAATGCAAAGAGAAGCTTATGATATTGAAAGGAATTTTTAGGGGTAAAATAGGAGTTTTTAGGGGTGAAATAGGCTGGTTTAGGAAATTTTAGAATTTAAGGGGTCCATGGGAAAAAAACACAGGGCTACAGAGTTGCAAAAGGGTACATTTCCATAAGACAAGGGAGCTGGGAGAAGTTACATTTCCATAAAACAAGGGAGTTGGGAAAGGCAGCAGTTATGTTTCCATAAGATAAGGTAACTCTGGGCGCAGCAAAAGGTCTACTAGTATATTTACAAAATAAAGGAGGAAGAAAGCCCAGAGGGAATAGGAGAACAATGAGGGAGGATGGCCTCATATGTCCCCTGTGAGTTTTGACCTTTGAGCTCAGGAGTTGCTATAGTGACCAAATCAGAAGGGTATAGTGACCAAACATAGGGGATATCAAGGCACAAGGATCTGCAGTCTTTATAAACCATAGGGAAAAGGGTTGCAGTGGGACTCTGTCCCCCTCCCAACATGGGAGTCTGTGCTGTGAGATTCTTTCCCCCTCCCCATGTGGGAGTCTGTACTTGTTCTTTGATAAATTTCCACCTTTGCTATACCACCTTCCATCCATGGATTCATTCCTCCTCTCCATCAGACAAGAGCTGGGGAGACCATCCTGCCCAGGGAAACGCTGCACGTTTCCAGTCTAAAATTCCCATATCAATATGATGAGGCCATCCATTTAAAAACAAACAATTAAGCAATGAGATATAACTCCAAATGTGAACATAATGGCATAATTATACTCCGAGAACATTTTCAAGGCTTGACATGTACTAAAAGGTTCTAAACCTTAGGAGAGTGATTAATATATTTTGCATTATAATCTTTTCACCATTGGAATCATTTCAAAGATATGAAATTATTAGAAATAAATATTATACACAGAGTTAAAGAGGATTGTTAGGCAGTAAAAAGGACTGCATAAGAATTTGAGAACCTCAGTATAATATTGCTAAGTGTGGATTTAATTGATTTGGTGTTAGAGGATACACCTTCCCATTAAATTGTGCTGTCATTCACATTCATAAAAATGTGAGAATCCTGCCGAAATTGTTTAATTAATAGTCTAAAATTCCACTCTTGAGAAACACTCACTTTCCCTCAATTCCACTATAATATCATGCTATTATATACAGTTGCCTTAGGATTTAAAGTCTGCTTACTGAGAAAATTGTAAACTCCCTCCAGCTTCCTTATTACAAATCTTTCCATCCTATATAGAGCGTTTCTCATGCTTCTAGGCTGTAAAGCACTCTTGGGGGAACGGTAGAACACCATATAAACAAACATATGTTTTTCTAAAAGAAAAGTCCCTGAAAGTTTTTGAGCAATTTTCCTACTTATTTGTGCAGATTTATCCTTTACTATTACTAAGGACTATAATTCACAAAGAAATAAAACAAAGTGGTTTAGTTCTTTTAATTCATTTCATGTTCGTTCATCCACAAGCATTTCCACTGTTCTGTATAATTCTGTAGACATTAAATAATAGTTGTGATTAAATAATGCATCCTCAAGTGGACTGTACCCATGGGTTCTGGGAGCCTAGGATAAAAGAAGTATATTTTATTGATTTTTTAGAGAGGAAGGGAGAAGGATAGAGAGTTAGAAACATCGATGAGAGAGAAACATCACTGATCAGCTACCTCCTGCAGGCCCCCCACAGGGGATAGAACCTGCAACCCAGGCATGTGCCCTGATAGGGAATGGAACCGGTGGCCTCTTGGTTCCTGGCTGCACGCTCAACCACTGCGCCACACCTGGCCGGGCCAGACATAATGATTCATGGGCAAAAGGCTAAAGAAATCTAATTTTTAAGTACAGTCCTTTATCTGAAATATGAAACTTCTACAGCTTCTGCTATTTCTGATAACAGTTTTCAAATACTAATGTTATATATATTACTTTAAGAGTAAGCTATTGTGGAGGCAATTCAATTTATTGGTTCACGTCATCTGGTGATATTGGCAAGCTCAGTTATTGTAGTTGGTAAAGGAAGATTAAGAAAGGAATATTATCTTACATACTGGAGATCAAATTAAGATATATGGCAAATTGGTGCAAAGAGTAAAACAACTTTTGTTGTACTTATATTTTCACTTTTGTTACTTCTGTTTGTATGTGTGTATTTTGTCCAATTCTTTCAAAATATTTCATAGAAGAAATGTAAGAGGTAATGCTGTTTAATAGATTCTGAAATTGTATTACTGAATGGAGTCATATTCAAAATTTTCAGAGGTGGATTTTTGGGTTCACTGCTTTCTGAAATGAATTCAGGGCTGTCTTGAATCTCAGGCAGGATAAATGAAGCCGGTACACTTGAGAATAGATAGATGACAGCAGGTATTTACTACCTGAGTAGTTAAATAGATATTTGTAGACCAATTTTCTTTTCACTGTGCTTAACCAACAGTAATTTATAAAGTGTAGCCATCGATTAATTCAAATTGCACATGTCAGGTTGAACAAAATATTATTTTAACAGCTTCTAACACTGACATTTAAAATGTGGACTGTCTCTTAAAGAAGCCAAGTGGATTGGGAGGCTATTTTAAGGTATTTTAAGTAGGAAAGAACTTTTATATCAGAATCTTTTAAAAAGAGATTTTAAACATATTTAAACTTTAAATTGATTTTTAAAAATACAGACAACAAATTATATTAACTATGTAGTGTGATTATGCTCATTTCTCTTTAATGTGTTAAATCAATAGCCCTTGTACATATACAGTAATATGTATTTATATGTGCATGCTTTCATTATATACATTTTATGAATATGTTTTAAAAGTTTGATATTTTCTCATCCTTTATAATAAAAGAGAAACATGCAAATTAACTGTCCCTCCACTATGCTCAAGCCATGCCCACCAGCCAATGAGGAACAAGTATGCAAATTAACCCAACTAAGATGGAGGCAGCCAGGCCAAGGAGCTGGAGCAAGTAGGAGGCTTGGGTTGCCCCTGGCAATGGAGGAAGCCAAGCTTCCCACCTGCCCTGGCCGGCCCTGGAATACACTCAAGGATACAAAGTTTCAATTAAAGAAGATAAATAAATCCCCCCCAAAGAAAAGAAAAAAAGGAGAGGCTGGGAGCTTGGGTCACCAGGGGGCATGGCCAGCCTGAAAACAGCCCTCAGCCCCTCACCCAGGCTGGCCAGGCACCCCAGCGGGACCCCCACCCTGATCCGGTACACCCTTCAGGGCAAACCAGCCAGCCCCCACCCATGCACCAGGTCTCTAGCCTATATAATAAAAGGGTAATATGCAAACTGACCCTAACAGCAGAATGACTGGTCACTATGACACACACTGACCATCAGGGGGCAGATGCTCAATGCAAGAGCTGCCCCCTGGTAGTCAGTGTGCTCCCACAGGGGGAGCTCTGCTCAGCCACAAGCCAGGCTGACGGCTGCCAGCACAGCAGTGGTGGCGAGAGCTCTCCTGCTTCCTCAGCAGCACTGAGAATGTCCGACTGCAGCTTAGGCCTGCTCCCCTCTGGCAAGTGGACATCCCCCCCCCTCCCCCTGAGGGCTCCCGGGCTGCCAGAGGGATGTCTGACTTCCAGCTTATCTATACTCATTATAGGCCATGTAATTTTGATAACTTTGGTTATTTTAATTTTATTATAATAACTACATTTTTGATATTGTGATAGTAAACTAATATGGTAATAAAGATTAACACATAGGAACTTAAATACATGGTATAAATATTTGAGAATGATAATTATAATGTCTCATAGTTGTATAGTAAGTTTGACTTAATTTCAGACCAACTATTTTAATTTGTTTTTTACTTCTAATATTTCTACTTCAGTAATTTCATGTATAAAAATAGTATGTGAAATAGTAAAAAGCTGATAAAATTGTTCAGAAAATACTGAAATGCATAAATAATTTGTTAAAATAAATAAATGGTAGTATTAAAAATCATTTTCTAAAAGAACATGAAGACTAGTTCATTGAATAAATTGTAAGGAACTAATTAACTGGTCACAATATCTAAGTTCAGACTAAATCTCAAAACTGTTTATTCAAGTTGTAAAAGTTTTTGATCTTTCATATAAAAATATATGACTTGACATTACATGTCTCTCTGTTCATTGATTTCTCCAGTAATCCCAGTTTAGATTTTCATTCTGCCATTTATCACCCAACACTCATTGGTCTAGAGGTCACAGATGGTGTGCTAAACTTAGAGCCACTAGCTGTGCCTACAATGCCCACAGCAGCTAACTAGATCATTTGGCATTAACCTATCAACAGTAATGTACTCTATTCAGCCCTGTTAAATATAAAGTCCAAAAGACATGTTAATAAGATTTATCTCTAAATTTAGGCATGGTTTAACAAGGCCTTGATTGTATTTATAATGTGGTCTGATTTGGCTTTCTTGATAATCCACTAATGTTTTATGGCACTAGATAATTTTATTTAATAAAATTATTATCTTGATAAGGAATAGTGATTATATATAAGGTAATATATATATATTAGGTAGTTTGTCTCATGATGGCCTTTAATTCTATTAAATTGGTATTTTTAGTAACCATGTTCTAAGAAGCTAATAAAATTCTGTGCAGTTTATCCAAATAATGCAGAGCAAACTTTATCTTTAAATGAATGGCTATTGACCTTTAACATGAAAATCACTACTCTGAGAAGAGTAAATGTGACAGAAAATGAACATATGAGATTTTGTTGCTCAAAGTGTTTATCAAAATGTTATATTTTTAAGTGGAAGCACAGGGTCAAGCACAGATAACAAATTTTATCACATTATTAGACATAATTAATTTTCTCTTTATATTGTAAATAAAATATAAATGTATTCATCTTTTATTTTAATGATAATACATTTTTAGAAAGTCACAAAATGGCTAAAGATATGGCAAAGTTAAGAAAAAATCAAAAAGTGAAAGTATTCATACAAATAAATAGGTCCTATTTCTTTAGACATAGTTTTCAGTATATAGATCCTTCACATTCTTTGTTTTAAGGCTGGTCTCTATTTTTTTTATTTTATTTTGACAATGTTTAATACTTGATTTTTTGAGAGATCTACATTCACAAGATTTGTACATGTAAATGAAGCATTGCTCTCCAAATATCCTACTTCTTATGATTCTTTAATTTTTTTTAATGTCTCAGTCCCCATCATACAAATCTTCCCTGAGTATCACAACTCCTATCATCAAAGTGCCAGAGAATGTATCCTACCGATCCTTTCTCAGAGTGTACCTTTGTTTTCATGACTGGGATGCATTAAAATTGTAGCATAATAATCTCCAGGTCCATCCATGCTGTTTCAAAGGATAAGAAATCCTTTTTTTTTTTTTTTTTTTTTTTTTTTTTTTTTTTTTTTTTTACAGCTGCATGGTATTCCACTCATCTACTGATGGGCACTTGGGCTGAATTGAACATAGGGGTGTATGTATCCTTTGTGACTATTTCAGAATTCTTAGAATATATTCCCAGAAGTGGAAGCACAGGGTCAAAAAGCAGTTCCGATTTTCCATTGTATAGGGAATTATATAATTCTCTAGCCCATTTCTTTATTGTTGCTTAGGAACTAAGAATGATTTACCTTTCCTCTGAGTTGAACTTTCAAGTTAGTAAGAAGAATGTAAGTAATATTTATGGCTTCTCACACCACTCAATAGAGTTATCATTAAGCTTGAATTTATAACTCTAGTTTAATGACAGATTTGTTATTTTCAGAATGAGATGTCAAAAGAGTGAGTTGGGTGTTATATAGGAAAGAAGTGATTAACAAGACTTCAGGCAGTGCTCTTATGAAGTCTTCAGTTTCACAATGTCGTGTGAAGCACATTATATTCTACTGATTGGACTCCTGTGATTGCTGTGAAACCATACAGAAAAAAAAAAATATATATATATATATATATATATATATATATATATATATATATATGTATATATATAGAAATCCTTTTCAATATATACATATATATTGAAATCCTTTTAACATCTACAGCTTTTTCTGAAGAGCAGCTGCTTTGATTCTATTCCTCTCTAATTTTACTTTGCTTCTGCATTGGAAACCTCTAAATCTCTGCCTAGAGATTTTCCTGGCATCGTGAATATATTTAGCAGATTTTGGATTGCTTTGTATGGAGAATTTAGAATTTCTGTCATTAATGTTTGTCAGCCATATAAGAAAAATAATTTAAGTTGGGAGAGAAAACCTAACCTTTGTGTTATTAAAATATTTTTACTGTCAAGGATATTTGTGTGCGTTTTGATGCCCAGATGAAATTTTTTATTTTCTACTGTAACCAGCACAATTGAGCAAGCATGAATCATGGGATATCATAAAAAAACTTTATTCTTTCCCACTGACCATTTAACATTTATTTAATAGAGAACATTTTTGTTATGATAGTGAGTAGAAAACTGTGGGACAAGTCATTATGTGTTTTTTTTTTAATTTTTATTAAGATATAATTAACAGATACCATTATATTAGTGTCATGTTCACAGCATGATTTGATATTCATATGAATTGTGAAGTGATCACCACAGTAAGTAAAATTATGGATAGAAAATAGGAGGCAATAAAATATTTCTTTGACTTTGTAGTAGCCCAAGATAGCCTCAGATACTCTGCCTAGGCAAGGGTTTAAACTTGACTCTCAAGTAAGACATTGTCTGCCTTTGCCGAGACTCCTCACTATTCCCTTCCACCTGTAACTTACATTTCACAGACAATTAAGATTTCGTTACTCTAGCTGCCGCTCTTTCCTCAGCTCTTCAGGAAGTTTTTCATTCTCCTTTATCATCTGAAGATTTAAGGGGATTAAATAGTAAGTCTGAAATCTTTTTTATATGTTTCATGTCTGTCCATGGGAAGTATAATTTGCCATGATGCTGATAATGATACTTTCTAAAACATTCTCTCTCCTTTCTCCCCTCCCTCCCTCCCTCCCTCCCTCCCTCCCTCCCTCCCTCCCTTCCTTCCTTCCTTCCTTCCTTCCTTCCTTCCTTCCTTCCTTCCTTCCTTCCTTCCTTCCTTCCCTCTTTCCCTTTCTCTCTCCCCTTCTCTCCACCCCTTTCCATATTACCACATCCCAATAGTGGTAGAAGTTAGTCTTAGATTCTTCTGGCCAAAACCTAAAGCATTCCACTGAACGTGGGAGATGAGTACCACTCTTTCTGAATTGTCTCACTGTGCCCTCTCATTAGCTGTGAGGTGGGCATACATTCCTGTTTCTCCTCATGAATGTTGAAACACACAAAGTAATTTTCTGCAAATATATTTTTCTTTAACTTTCCCTACAAAATCTATTTTTAAATGATTTTTATATGCATGCAGTTAATGAGAGAAATCAAATCATCTCAATAGTTTTAACTTTTTGTTTCTAAATCTGCATATTGGTTCACCTCCCAACTCACTTTGATATCTTATATATGACACATTTTAGGTACCAGTTGAAACTTTCACTTTAACATATTGTAACATTATCATGATAATTCTTTTGTTTATGGTGTGGTTAACCAATCATTTGAAGTCATAGAAAATTGCTGTGTGTGCTTGATTACAACTCATGTCGACACCCTTCTTATGTTATCTATAATAATAGAAGCATAATATGCTGAATGACCTTCCAGACATCCTTCCAGATGACCTTCCGGACAAAGCTAGGGCTGTGAGGGCCAAGGAAAGCTGCCACAGCTGCAAGAGCTGAGCCCCTTGCACAAATTTCGTGCATTGGGCCTCTAGTCTTCAATAATATTATATGTTAAAGTAAAATTGTTTTATATTTAAACCAACTTTAGTTTTATAAATTTCAATCATTTAAATATCTTAATGTAAAGATGGACATTTTAGGTCATTAAACAACTAGGAATTACTGAATTATGCATAAAAGCAAAGAACATAAACTGAGGAGAGTCCAAGAAATTATTATAACTTTACTTCATTAAATCCAATATTATTCATTAACATATACAGCACATTATGCATCTAAATTCTGGTGTTTCTGCTACTAAGCAGGAGACCTGTCTCTTTGCTAGGAAGCTGTACCACTTCGAAAAAGTATGATTTAATGTGTTGCAGTCAAAAAAGGTAGTTCCTGTGAAGCTTCCATTATTTTGTGAACATTACCTAATGGTATAAAAATCTGAATAGAATATCTACAGGAAGGGAACAGAAGTCCAAGGAAAATATTAAATATTTTCCATCTTTATATGGATATTACTCATTTTCAAAAAAATTGTCATTTCTATGAGACTGTGGATTTCATAATACACTCATCTTCCTTGAGATAAGAACAAGTTTGGGCATTGCCCTTGGGTAAGGTTATCAGCCTGTTTGTCATTGTTACTGATTTGATATTTTGCTGCTTTTATGCAAAATATTTTCTGTTTCCCTAAAATATATTTTACTGGTGAACATAACTCTTGCAAACTAAGTTTATACTTTGCTGGGGAAGAATTTCCTAGTTTACAAAAAGCATTACAGGTATTTTTGCTTTGTCATGAAAATAAGCTGAGATCCATCCCCAAATTATGAGGTGTAGATGCTCCAAATGGAAGGATTTTTCTGCAGGAGAAAGGGTTTATTAGCCTATTTTGCTTACTATAAAAGTTTGACTAAAATATTTAATTATGATATTCTGACATTCTAGTCATTTTGTGTATATTAAAAATAAACAATTGAGCTGTCAATTTGTTTTTGTGGGTGGGGTTCTGTAAAGCAATTGCAAATGTATTAAACTATGCCATATGATATATATGATTATTTAGTACTTGTAAAAATAAGTTGGGATATTTTAAATAAATATGAAAATGTCATTTACTTTAGATGATATAGAGAAAAATTAAGGAGTACCTGACTAATATGGCATCTAAAGTGATCCTTTTAGCAAGATGAGAAAATTATTGAATTATGAAACACATGTGGCCATAGTCACTAATCTTAAAGTGCTGTCAGTCTGTGGCCAAATAAATCATTTTAAAAAATGTAAATTCTATAATTTTAAAAGGATCATTTAACATATATGCTATAGCAAGCTTAAACTTTTAAGAAATGTAAATATACAAGTGCAATTATTTGTAAGCGGCTAGCTTGGGCAAATTTTAAATTGCCACATAATTTATAATATATGATTCATAAATCATATTAATGATTTTTTATTTTGAAATATAAAACCTGTTTTTTGCTAATCTTGACTTTGTTCTAAAATAAAAATATTATCTATAATAATAAAAGCATAATATGCAAATCGACCGAATGATTGAACAGCGGAATGACCATCCGGGCAACCTTCCAGACGAAGCTGGAGCTGCGAGGGCCAAGGCAGCCGGGATTGTGAGAGCCAAGGCAGCTGGGGCTGCGAGGGCCAATCCTTGCACCAGTTCTGTGCATCGGGCCTCTAGTAAGTGATGAGCTTGGACTCCCTGTTAATAGCTTCAATTTGTTGATTATTGATTATTCTCTTAATATAAGGTGCCAAATACATTTTAGGCAATAGTTAATAAGATTCTCCTATTTTACTAGCTACACTAAATATTGAAAATATAAAAGTGAATAGTTTTCATAAAGGAAGGGGAACTGCTTAATAGCTGAGTTGTCAATCAAAGTTATTTGGTCAATGTGTTTGGTTCTATGGATGCAAAGACAAGTAATGCAAACACACATTTGGGTAGTCTCTCATTGTTGAACACGTTTTACCTTTTCTAATTTTATATAATTGTATGATTTTTTTCTTCTTATATCATATATATTAATTGACATTTATAAAAGATAATAAACTAATAATAACAAAAAATTCTCCTTCATTATTTTAAAGGAACAATGATTCATGCAATGGGATTTATTAAAAAATACACTTTTTCTTTAAGTAAATTAAAGACACTAGTTAGATATTCAAAGTCACCAATTTCAGATATTTTTCATGCAGCTGTAGTCAAGGAGATGAATCACTTTATTACTGAACAAGATAACTTATTCCTTTTCAAATTTGTGAGAATTTTAGAGTAGAACTCTAAAATCCAACCTCACATATAATGATCCAATACACATTGTTAGCACTTAGTCTAAGATTCTTTCAAGTTCTGCTAAAATTTCCTTCGGGTAAAAGATGAAGCCTGATTTTTCATGCATACAGGCTTCATAGTTATCTTTCTTATATGTTTCAGTTTTATAAAATACGTTCAGTTGTTCCCAGTAGCCACACATCTCTAGATGCCCAGTTAAATTGCTAAAGGGATTTACATGCAGGAGCTCTTGCAGAATTATGCTGTAAACTTACCTTGATTTACATTTCAGTCTAGAATAAATTATTTCCTTTTTAATACACAGACAGCTTCAGGGTATGAGTCTTAGGAAAAGGAAACAAGGATATTTTCTTGATATTTTCTCCTTATTTGTAACAGGAAAGACCTATTCTTTTTTTTATTTGTTCTAAAATGTTAATAACAGCTGAATTAGATTTAATTCCATAGTTACCTTTCAATTGAATTTTAAACTTCTCTTAATACCCCTAGAGTTGAAAACAGTCAATATACAAAGAGATACGTTGATTTTCTAGAATCTTTATAGATAGAGCCTTCAAATTCATATCATGGTGCAATTCACATTTCTCTGATTTAAAGGGTGTTCTAGGGAGAAGCTTTGAAGGGTTGCAAGCTCCCTCCTTCAAGATCAACGTTCATGAACCCAACCAAGTAAATGAGACAAAAGCATGCAAGAGATAATTAACAATAATGACAAAAAATTAGAAACCTCTGAGAAATTGGAACCTCGTGTGTGTGTGTGTGTGTGTGTGTGTGTTTTGGGGGAGAATTTATTGCTGCAATCTGGTGTGAAACACATCACATCTAGGGGCAATAGTGAGAGTAGTGTTTGAAGGGAATTCGAGAAGACTGGTTCTGCCCATTTCCCCATGCCACCATTACCTTCTAATGATAATTTCCTTATCACAGAAATTGGGAACAGTTTTCCAGGTCTCCCATATCAGACCTGTCAGGCAGGGCAAAACCCTGGTGGAATGAACAATATTTGAAAGCATTTGAAGACTGCTCAAACTGACTTGAGTTCTTGTTTCACAAATGTGTTATACTCCTTCACCTTCAGTGATATTGGTTTACAACTGAGGTGACTATTTCCTTCCAATTCTTCATATTTATAAGAATTTATGCCCTGGCCGGTTTGGCTTAGTGGATAGAGCGTCAGCCTGCAGATTCAAGGGTCCCAGGTTCGATTCGGATCTGGGGCATGTGCCTTGGTTGCGGGCACGTCCCCAGTGGGGGGTGTGCAGGAGGCAGCTGATCAATGTTTCTCTCTCATCGATGTTTCTAACTCTCTATCCCTTCCTCTCTGTAAAAAATCAATAAAATATATAAAAAAGAATTTAATAATGAATACTTGAAAAGAGAAATTGGGTAAAAGCAAAGGGATGTGGTCCTTACTGGGTCTGTGGTGGTTGTGGGGGATCAGTCATCATCATCCTAAGACTGATTATTGCTTATCTCCATTCTCCAACTCAACTGGAAGGATGTCGGCCTAGTTTTATTACTTCTTCAATATGTTTTCTGTAAGAGTGGCCAATCTGGTAGTGTGCTGGAACAAGTCTGCGGCTACTCCTGATTAGCCAGTTGTGAACCTCTCCACCCAACTCTGGATTCACTGGTGAAATTTTGATAACGTGACATCAACAATGTTAGGAATATTTAACTACAGAGATTGAAAAACACCTCAGATCACACTTTAAAAAAGATTGATGGTACTAGTAGATAATAGAATACTAAAGGTCAGTATACTAGTATCTTATAAACATATATGCAAATATTTTTAAAATGTAATATATATATATATATATATATATATATATATATATATATATGACAATATATCAGGCATTATTGGCATCTATCCCCAAGATTTAAAAATCAAGTAATATAGTTTGTCTAAGAAAGAATAATCATATGACCATATAAATTATAAGTGCAGAAATACCTGTTGGTAAAATCTAATATTCTTTCCTACTAAAGTCTCAGTGAACTGGAAAGTGAAAAGAATTTCCTCAAACTGGTAAAGGACTTCAGAAAACTTTCTCCTAAGATCAGGAACAATGAAAGGATAATAGTTCTTACCAATATGGGGGGTGGGGGGTCAAGCCATTGTAATAGGTGAAAGAAAAGAAATAAGAGCAACCAGGTAGGAAAGGGAAAACTTGGAAAGGGACAGGAAGAAGCTGTTAGGTGCTTAGGTGTAATGGATAGTGTCACTATCTTGATTGTGGTGATCACTTCATATGTCAAAACCTTTCAAGGTATACAATTTAAATATATTCTGTTTCTTATGTGTTAATTGCAAACTAATAAAACTGCTAACAAACATTGAGATAATCAATTTATGCCCATTAGCCTGACAAAAAGATAAAAAGCGAAGTAATGCATACTTTTGTTTTGAAGGAGGAAATAGTAACTATCTCAAGCACTGCTCTTTCCTGAAATAAAACTAATAGTTCTTCATTAAATAAAATGAACATAAAACATAGGAGAGTATGAACCAGGATACTGATTGCAGTGTTGTTTGTTATGCCAGGAAGTTGAGTATAATGCTGGTGACCATCGCTGAAATCAGTACGTAGGATAATGTGACTGATGCACACAGTTGAATACCACATGGTAGCTGGAAGCAGGAGACTTGATGAGTATATTAACATATAATGGAGTGAAATAAAGAAAAAGCAAAGCAACAGACCAATGAATCTATAAATGGTATGTGGAATTAAACAAAAAAATATATAGCTAATTACTATACAGGATCATTTGTTAGTAAAACCTTTATTAAACTAAAGAAGGACATATATTTTAGCATGATACATATCAACAGAGGATATACATCAAACACATTAGTATGTTGCCTGTTGGAGTAGTTAGGGATTAGGGAGTGGTAAATGAAGAGAAAAGTGCATGAGTACATAAATAAAATAAAATTTAAAAAAACAGGTCTTGAACAAGTTAATGATTATAATGTTCATGAGCTACATAACTTATCCTTTAAATGTACATTAAACATAATAATTAAAACACAAAATAAAATATTAGTTGCTCCCACATGTTCAGCAAGTATTGGTATTACAGACCTGGCCAAAGCCATTATAAAACAGCTGATTGATTGTGTATTGGCCTTGTTTCACTGGTCCTATTTGATGCTACTATTTTAGTTATTTTGAAACCTGAGATTTAATAAGGCAGGTGAGGTCATAGCTTGGTGCAGTAAGTAGAGAAGTGAGAGTAGTTCCTAAGGGGACTTCTAGAATAGCTCAGTTGGCCCCCTGTTAGGGAAACATGCTAAGACCAGTGTCTTGTATAAATTCTATTAATGAGATTAAAAAATCCTTTCCAATGCACATTCTTTTAAGAAGGGCCCGGATGCAAGAGAGGAAATCTTGGTGTAAATAAATGCTTCAAACAGGAATTGTGACTAGAGAAGGAGATAACAAATCAAGAAGCTGGGGATTTCAGAACAAAAGATCTTTCTGCAGTTTGCCATCTGATGACTGCTAAGACAGGGGGAAATTAGAGTCAGACAAGACTTCTCACTCAGTTGAGTTGTGCCAGGTTCATAAAAAGCCTAGGAAACAGACAGGGAATGGAGCTCTTTGTCTTTTTCTCTTGGCTAGATGAAAAGTCTGACGATGGAGTGTAGGTTTTTTTGCTCCTGTGTCACAGCTAGCCATTGATGTTCTCAGTTAATCTCCAGGGACATCCCTGAGCTGCACAGGAGCAGTGATGGGCAGCACTGGGTATTCCGAACTTCTGGCAGTGTGTTCTTCCTTTCACCTCTTCTCTCCCTGCACACATCCTCGAGAAAAAGGATAAAGGACCGAACTTCTTTACAAAAAGTTCTTTAGGAATTTTGTAAAAAGTAAAATATTGTGTATTATCAGTGATGTCTACAAAACAAAGCCAAAGACTTTAGAAATAAGAGTAGAATGATAGTGGATGAGAATGATTGTGGAATTAAGGAAAAAAGTCTGTCTTTGCTGAGTTTCTTTAAAAGTTTAGCTAAAATATAATGTGGGGCATGGGCAATGTATTAAAAGGAATATAAGCCAGTATGGGCATGTCTTATTCTGGTTTAATGATGAGTAAGTGTGCTATGACAAATTCATGTACTAAATATCTTTCCTTGCAAGCAACAGTATCCTGAAGATTTCAAAATGTATAAAAGATTTGAAAGCTGATTTGTTTACAATTATCATTCAGAAAGGTCAGAAAGTACACCTGAACTCTAGCTGAAATGAAGTCCTACAATTAAGGACATAAAGAAGAAGCCAGATGGAGACTGGTAGAAGGGGCCAGAGACACAAGGGGCTGGTCCCACACCATTGGGACCAGGTGGATAAAATTCAGGAGGGATATCTCAGCTGCAGAGGTCCCCACCTGAGGAGCAAGGGGTCCCAGCCCCACACCAGGCCTCCAAGCCCAGGGTTCCAGTGCCAGGAAGGAGAAGTCCCCATAACATATGGCTGTGAAAACCAGTGGAGATTGTGGTTGAGTGAGATGGAAGGCTGCTGGAGTCCCAAACAGTACCTCTTAAAGAGTCCACACATGGATTTACTCTGACTCAATGGCTTTTAGTTTCTGTGATGGGTCATTTATTTATCAAATCCAGGCTTTCTCGTGAATTAAAAACTCAAATTTTATCATATATATATAAATTTGCATTGTAATTATAAAGGGACTGCAGTGCTTTGTTCTTGTTCCTGATGCTGTTGGTCCATGAAATCAAGGAAAGACTGGGTAACTGTGTTCCCAATCCAAGAGGATGTAATTCCAACTGCCATATATATTTATCAGTTAATCTGAATCAAATGCATTCATTTTCCACTTATGCTTAGAAGCAAGGCATATGTTGTTAAGCATGCATTTGAAATATACAGACCATTAGTCTGACCTTTTAAATCATGTGAACTTTTCCCTCATTTTCCTCTTCTCTGTGTAGCAAACATGATGCTTTTCTGGGAATCATTGTTTAGGTACTGACCCTACTACTTAACTAACTCTGTCTCCTAAATAAATATTTCAATGTGGCTCCTTTTATGTCCTATAAAATATGAAAATAGTTCCTTCTTCTATCAAATAATTCCTTGTTTTTAAACTAAAATTTTGTTGGAGCATAACACATGCAAAAAAATACATAAATCTCAAATGTTCAGTTCAGTAAATTTTCTTGAAGTGAATGCAACCTGGAACCATAAGCCTGATAAGAAAAATATAATTAATGTACCCAGATGCTCCTTCTTGTGCTTTTCCAGCCATCACTCTTCCCTAAAGAATCCAATATCCTGACTTCTGCCACCATTGCTTAGAGTTACCAGTTTCACATCATTTATTTGTCTGGCTATTTTCAGTTCCTGAGATTTATCTATGTCATTCATGGATTGTAACAAAGTTCACTCATTTATTCTCATAAATGTACATAGTTCCATTGCCTTAGTATAAGAATGCTTTTTAATTACTCTACTTAACATTGTTTATCTTTTTTATTTTCATCATGCTTGTAGGTGTGTTATATTATCTCATGTGGGCACATTATTTTGAAAAGTAAATATAACTTTATAACGGCAAAGTTTAGTTGCAATAAGTTTAATATTATGATTTAAGAAGATTTATCTTTCAAATATTTATGTGCTCTTAAAATGAACCAGACATCATTCTAAGCTCTAGGTATTATGAGGGATAGAAGAAAAACTTTTCAAGTAAACAAAACATCAAATAAAGACAAGTCTTATAAATAATACAAATCAGTTTTACCAGTGCATTAACTTTATTTATTAATCATGAGATTTAATTTATTTTAGGCAAAAAATGAAACAATTTTGACAGTTTAATGTTTAGATAAATATCACTTCTACTACACCAATTATTTGGACCAGGAAGAAAATCAGAATGTTCTTCCTACTGAAACTGGAACCCTTGAAATTTTCTTTTTACCTGTTAGGGCATTTAGACTAATAATAACTTGGATATATCAGCTCTTTAATTTTAGTTGAATTTCGGTCTCTAACGTAAAATATTGGCTGAGATGTATACTTACAGTATTCCCTTACCTTTATAATTGATCACTTCTATTGTTATGGGAAAGGGGACCTGGCCCTTGGCCTGTCTGCATAAGACCAGCCAGTAGCGTGTGGATTCTTGACTTACTACAGGAGAAATTTCACAACACGAGTTAAGGGAACATTTATTATAGCTGAGCATTAAAACAAGAGAGGGCTTAGCATAGAAGAAGCAACAGGAGAGCCTAAGCTGGGCTGTCCTAGCTCGCTTGGAAGTCAGAGAAAAAGGGGCTTTGAGGTCAGGTTCAGGGGATTAGCCACTGCCCATGAGCTGCCACTGCCCATTGCTCCCCAGGTTGCGAGTCTTGTGGGGTCCTTTAGAGTTTAGGAGATGCAAACTTCTGGGGAAAAAGTGGGGGTAGAGGAGAAAGGAAGTGGCGGGAGTGCTTCCCAGAGGGAGAGCAAGGGGTGAGTTTTTTGTCTCCAGGCTTTATCTCCTTCTCCCACGCTGGAAACTTAGGGGTGGTCTCAGAGGAGGTTTTTAGTAGAATATTCATCAATTTTCTAGGGGTGTACTTCTCCAGGGCCATGGTCTTCGTTGATTGGTCCGTGTCAGGGCAGGGGGTCATCAGTTATCTCATGCAGGCCTTGTTGTTGCCCACCTGAATTTGTTGCTTTTCTGGGTCTGAAGCTGAAATACAACTGAGGCCTAGATGTTATTTCTAGGGGGGTGATCTTCTGTATCTGCTGTAAATTGCTCTGCTAGTTTGTTCAACTATCTATCTCAGTTTCCCTATTTCACTCATCCTGGGTTACTGGTGTGTCTCAATATTAGCTTATTCCTCAGATCCAAAGAGATTTTATTATCCAAAATGTTGAGTCAAGCCCTAGCCAGTTTGGCTCAGTGGCTAGAGTGTTGGCCTGTGGACAGAAGGGTCCCAGGTTTGATCCTGATCAAGGGCACATGCCGGGGTTGTGAGCTCGATCCCCAGTGTGGGGTGTGCAGGACGCAACCAATCAATCATTCTCTCTCATCATTGATGTTTCTATCTCTCTCTCTCCCTCTCCCTTCCTCTCTCTGAAATAAAAATATTAAAAATATGTTGAGCCATTATTCATTAATTGTCTTTATCTACAATATAAATGTTTCAAATACATATTTCCAATGATCAATGTGATAATAGCTCACCATTAAATTCATGTATATGTATGTTCATATCCTATATAATAAAAGGCTAATATGCAAATCGATCGAACAGTGGAACAACCAGTCACAACGACTGGTCGCTATGACGTGCACTGACCACCAGGGACAAACACTCAATACAAGAGCTTCCCATAGCTCGCAGGCCCCAACTGGTGACTGCAGCCGGGGGGCAGGGCCAACAAGTGGGCAGTGCCAGGCCAGCCAATGTGGGTGCCAGCGGGGGCCCCCTGATCGCCCCGCCAGTTGCCTTCTTCAGTGGGGCGACTGGTAGGGTAATTGGGGGGCCCCCGCTTGCAGTGCCAGGCCAGCCAACGTAAGTGCCAATGGGGCCTCCCAATCACCCCACTGGTTGCCCTGCAGGAGAAGGTGACCAGAGGCAGGGGCCTGGGCTGGGGAGCAGGCGGCACCAGGCCTGCCAAGGTGGGTGGCAATGGGGGCCCCCCAATCACCCCACTGGTCACCCCGCAGAATGGCCCTGATCAGGCCTAGGGACCCTATTCATGCACGAATTTCATGCACTGGGCCTCTAGTACATATATATAAAATCTATAACTTATATACATATAGCTGAAAGAAAATCATTGATGTTTAAAAATAATTTATCAGATAATTTCTACAAGTACTGATAGGCAGATGAATTTTTTCAAAAGTTTTAAGTGATTTTAGCTATATTAGCTTAAAGCTAAATTATAGTAGTCCCATTCCATCTCTGCACATCAGAATGCTGGGACATTACTGTTCTAATTGTTCATGCTACTGTTTAACATTACCTAGGTAAAAATTACTATGGGTAGACAGTGTAATTTAACCCAGATAGGGTAGGAATCTAGATTAATTAATGTATGAAGAAATGTTGAAAGGAGATGGATAGTTTAAAAAATAGCTAAATGGGACACAGAATTTTCTCAAATGTTAAATGTCTGTTCCTCCAATGAAGAACACTTGTTATAATTATTGTTATAAAAATTATTTTTTCTGAAGACTATATAGTTTTCCAGAAAATTACATATTCTTTTTTGAAAATGTGTGACTTTGAATGAATAAGAGGAATCCCACATATTCTCAGTATATCTCATGCTAGTAATCATAGAAAATGATTAACCTTTATAGATCCCTCAACAATTTTTGGAAAATAATTTTGAATGTTTAAAATTCCTATAAGGGGAATCTATAAAGAAGAGCAATAGCTCTGTAAAGTATAAACTAAAAGTTTCTAAATAATAATAAAGGAGAAAGAAAAAGGATAATAACATTGCAGTGTTATTACAGCAGAAAATGGTTATTTTAAATGTAAAAATTAGTAATAGTACGAAGAAATATGTTTGTTCTTCAATAGTTTCAAGTTGAAGAGCTAACCCTAAACTGAATTTCCATCATTAGTTCAAAAACATCAAATCAAGATAAGGTAACAAAAGCCTTAGGAAAATATTGATTTAAACCCTGAAAAGTAATTTAAAGATAAGATGGATAGAAAAAAGAGCTTTTAAAAATACGGTACACCAGAGAAATTGTAGTCTGTTCTTTATTTGTCCATTCTAAATTTAGAACTGTAGAAAGTTAAACTCTATATATGTATGTATGCATGTATGTATGTACTTAAATTTTTCTTATTAAAAAAAGTAGGAATTAAATTATTTTTATATTATATAAATGTAAACATACAGCATCTCATTCAGTTCCATTAACCTACACATGTTGGGCACAAAATATAGGCTTTTCTAAGTTTATTTATTTTTTTAATTTAAATTATTGTTGCTAAGTTTATTTTTTATAGAAGAGGAAACAATTTTTATCTTTAAAAAACTTCTTCAATGTGAACCAAATTTTTATAAATGTACTATAAGAAAAAACTTTATGTCACATCAGACCAAATGCTATCTTTATCTACCCTCTTTTAGTCAATAGAGGACTAATCACAGAAAATTGTCCACTTGTAGTGCTCTGCAGAAGGAAAATTTATCAGATAC
Source organism: Myotis daubentonii (assembly GCF_963259705.1). Lineage (NCBI taxonomy): Eukaryota > Metazoa > Chordata > Mammalia > Chiroptera > Vespertilionidae > Myotis > Myotis daubentonii. The sequence continues at coordinate 58,993,227 of NC_081843.1, forward strand.
ATGCAAAGTTTACAGTACATATAAAAGCACATGTACATCAATATTGTATTGTTTCTCTACTAACCATAATAATTTTAAACTGGGGAAAGAAGTGTAGTTCTTTAAAGTACATATTTAATGTCTTAATTAGTCATTAAGGGCCTACATAAATGACAGAGTGCCTATATGCCAAAGCCTTTGATAGAGATGCAAAGAAAGTCACTACTATTGAAACCCAAGTTCTAATAAACACAATGGATTGCTTAATAAGATAAAGTTATACAACATAAAGAGAGTTCTGGGAACAGAAAAGGGGGGCACCCCACTCAGTTTGGGAAATCAGAGGGGGTTTATTTTAAAAGCATCATAGAGAAAGTGCTGTTTTAGCTGAATCTGGGAAGAAAAATTGACAAAACAATGTTGTTTTAGGAAGAGAAAACAATGGCAAATGTACATGGTGAAAGAAAGTAGACATTTAGGGAAGAAGAAATAGTTTGAATAAAAGGTGTGGCATCTAAAAAAACAGTACACGACTTAAAAATAGAAGACTCAGCATGCAGTGTTAAAGAGAATAAGCCTTATCTTGTACTGTTGGGTGAAGAAATACAAACATAATCTATTTTGCATTACAGAGACTGCTCTGTCTAGCTGTGTGGAGTATGTACTTGAAGGGGACAGTGCTAGAAAAGGCGACTTCAATTAGGAGATACGTTTTTGACATAGTGTATAAATGACAAAGACCATAATGGGGCATTGTCAAGAGAGATGATAAAACTAGATGCATTTTTATATAATGAGGTATAACTGAAAATATTTAAATGATAATGTATGAGAGCATTGCAAATAGGATTCCCTGAGAAGCAGACTTTGAGATCTTTTATCACAGATTGGGATGGTATCAATACCTCTAGAAAGGGGAAAGAAATAGGGGCGGGCAGAGCAAAAGAGGTCTGGGGTACCAAGGCTGAGATTGCTGGTCAGGGATATCCTGCATTGGGCTGAACTGAATGAGTTTTTATACTTCCTAAACAACCATTGGATGTGGGCCACACTCCCAATAGCAGGACTTAGGCTGAGGCAGCTCACTGAATCCAAGACAATTTCTGAAGGGGCAGACAGTTGAAACCTGTCTGTTGACAACCTTCCTAGTCCCTGGGAAGCAAGACTACAGAGATTTGGGAGAACATCTTTGAGTCCATCACAGGAGGCTTAAGGGAAAAGAGCATCCAAGGTTGATTCTAACATTTACAGTTTGAGAAAACGATTCTGGAGTGATTCAGTAGGAGCGGTTTGCAGAAAGAATGACAGTGAGTTGGTGGGGAATTGTGTCTGGCTTAAAGAATTCCATTTCAGACCTATTGAATTTGACTGAATATTTTTAGGTAAAACTGTTAGAGTATAGGATTTATAATACCTTTGCCATGGGCCACGTCTCTGCATATACTAGGTAGTTTAATTGTATTAAATTTCACTTGTCAGCCAGCATAAATAAGTGCATTTAGTAATACATGGGAAAGGAAAATGACCAAAAATGAAATACATCTCATTTACAGGAAAAACAAAGCTAAATACATGCAGAATATCTGCATCATCCTAATATATAAAAAGCTAGGTGCCATCACAACCTAAATGACCAGACAGACAACTGAACAGCAGGCTAGGGAGCTGAAGGAGCGGGAGCTGTGGGCCCCGGCTGCCCGTGGTGCGGCAGTGGGAGGGAGCTGTGGGCCCTGGCCACCTGGGGTGCGGTGGAACTCTGGATCTCACATGATCGAGGGCGTGGCCGGCCTTCAAACTGGACCCTGACAGGAGGGAGGAGGGAGCCCCATTCCTTGTGGAATTGGCCATTGGTCGGCTTACTGTCAGCAGCATGCCAGCCAGGAATCCCATTCACCTGCGTCTCATACCCTTCCTGGGAGGGAAGTTGGGGGTAATCAGGCCAGCAGGGGAGGGCAGTTGGGGGCAATTGAGCTGTCAGGGGAACAGTTAAGCATCAATCAGGCCAGCAGGGGAGCGGTTAGGGGGCGATCAGGCTGGCAAGCAGAAGCCCTTAGGGCAGGGGTGGGCAAACGTTTTGACTCGAGGGCCACAACGGGTTCTTAAACTGGACCGGAGGGCCGGAACAAAAGCATGGATGGAGTGTTTGTGTGAACTAATATAAATTCAAAGTAAACATCATTACATAAAAGGGTACGGTCTTTTTTTTTTTAGTGTTATTCATTTCAAACGGGCTGGATCCGGCCCGCCGCCGTAGTTTGCCCATGGCTGGGTTAGGGGCAATCAGGCAGGCAGGCAAGTGGTTAGGAGCCAGCAGTCCTAGATTGTGAGAGGGATGCCCCAGATTGGAGAGGGTGCAGGCTGGGCTGAGGGACAGTCTCCCTCCCCCTCCCCCCCAGTGCAAGAATTTTATGCACCAGGCCTTTAGTTAAAATACAATAAGTTATTTTACGTAAACAGTGAGAAAGTATAGGAAGTCTTTGAAAAAATGATAATCTAAAAGATAATAAATACTAAAATGTTTTGTATTAAGAAATTAAATTAAGTTACTCAACAGTTTTATCTAAAAATAGCTATAGGTCACTGGGGTTTTAATACTATTGCTATTTACAGAACCACCTTCAGGAGCTTCCTGCAGAAAGTAACCATTTTTTAGTGCTTTGTCATGGCATTTCATGAGATGTGGCATGATACCTTGTAATAACTTCATTTTCCTCACAAGGAAAAAAAAATGAGGCTACTGCACAGTAAGAATTTACAGTAAATCTTACAAGAACTCAGTAGCTTGGCATTTATGGCCCATTGCTTCCTTTTGATTTAGTAGGTCTGCCCTTCAATATTTCTTTTCTCCAAATACTTGCCCAACTCTGTTTTTAAAACAATTTATACTTGTGGCACATTTTACAGCCTTTGGTAGTTTGTGGCATATGTTATTGTGTCAGAATGGTCCCACTCTAGTATATTTAGAGAACCTTCTGGACATTTTTGGTAAAACTCAATTATTTTAAGGGTCTATATCTCCAAGAAGGAAGGGCATGGTACTATCTAAAGTTATTCCATGCAGGGAGTTTTTCTTTAACTATTGCTATATATTTCACTTTGGGTTTGAAGGAAACAATATCTGGAAGTGGCCTTGGTGAAATTTTTATTCTTTATTTTTGAGCTGGTTGGATAGTATGAACGTTAAATTAGGAAGACATGCATGATAAAAGTAAAACGTTCAATAATTTTTATCATAGGCTTGAATTCCAACATTTTTAAGAGTATCTTAAATCTGCTATATATTGAACTAGACTTTTACTTTGGGGAGTTGCTAATTTTCATTTGAATATACATATTTCTTCTATATTTCTAAATATCCACTAAGCTTTGGAGGTGTTATTTAATAGCAGATGACTCATAACTATTTAAGATTTTACATTAAATTCTATTGAAATTATTCTAGTAATAAGTCCTAATACTTAAAAATTTCAAATAAACCTTTATTAAAAGCTGGCAATGGCCCCAAGATCTTATTACTAAAAAGCACTTTGAATTATTGGGAGCCATTTGTAGGTATATATCAAGGAATTTTCTCTCATTATTACCTTTATATGGTATAAAATAATGTGTTTCCTAATAAATTTAAAACATATATAAATATAAAATTAGAATGGAAAGACTACCCTTTACAAGTTTAAAGTTTGCTCCTCATTAGCTTATTAGTCTTGTGTGTGTGTGTGTTTTGTGGTAAATGTGCATTTGGGAATTACATAAAGCACAATTAATTTGTATGTTGTTTTTCTTTAATTTGGTGCTATATAACTCAATAACTAGTTATGTTTAAAATGTCCCCAAAATAGTTTACAAATAAGAATGGATCTTATTTAAGATAACTAAAAAAGATGAGAAGTATTGCTTTTGCCATATACACTATCCTCTGCATCTATATGTGATTTTTATAGCATTTGAGTGAATTGATGTATTGGAGAAACAACTCAGATAATATTATGAAATGAAATGAAATTAATTTCATATTTTCATTTCTTAGGGCCTATGATATATCTACTTGATTATGTGGAAATCCCGTAACCTAAACTTAAAGACTGTGCACAATGAGGATTTCTTCAAGCATGTATAGCCAACCATGATTTGCACACTATATTTCCTTCTTTACCACCATTAACTCAAAGGTATAAATTTCCAAATGTAACTTCACACTATCTTATGTTGAGTGAGCTAAGCAATTTATTATTTCATTTTATTTGCATGAAAAATATATAAAGTAGGTATTATTATATCCACTATTGTGTAATGAGGAAATTGAAACAAGTGAAAGCTAGAGTTGTGTTTGTTTGTTTGTTTGTTTGTTTGTTTTTAGTTTTGTCCTTTCTGAATCCAAATAGAATGGCAGAGTATAAGATGCAAAATATTGTGCTCAGACACATCAAGATTTCTGATTCTGTGGAGCTTTCATTAGATAGTTGGGTTTTTTTTTAATAGATAAAAAATACAAAAGGAGATCATTTTAAACACTGAAAAGTGTTTTGAAGATCATACTAGTTTAAGTCAAAGAAAAACTCCATTAGGGGCTAACATCTGAGTTAAGATATGAAAACCTAGGAAAAGCTAGCCATGAAACTATTTAGAGAATATTACTGCAAGCTGGAAAATTAGGAATTGTAAAGATTCTAATGGAATTGAGCAGAAATAGTGATTCATGTGTATAGTGGGTAACCAGGAATACTCAAGAATGGGGGAGGTAATATATAAACAACATATTTGAGTTCACCTTGAGAAGAAAGGAGATGCCAGCTCACTTTTAGAACTGGAGTACCTAAAATATTCTGGGGCAAGAAGCAGACAATAGCTAAATGCCATTATGTCAGGGAAAAGAATGTTAACTGGATCTATATAGTGAAGAAATACAAAATCTATGAGTGAGCCAGTGAATAGTTTGAAAAGAGGCTGATGTAAACAAACCTGCACTCATAGCATAGGGATATTTTGTGATCAAAGCTACATAATAAAGTTGAAAATTCAAGAAAAACACTAAATGTGAGTCTGGCACAGCAGTGGTAAGTGATGGGGTGCGTGGTGTGTGGAAGGCAGGATGGGAGAGAAGGATATTGAATGACTCCTTGGAAGATGAGTATCCTTTCCTAGACCACTGGTAAAGAAATAAAAGGGAGAAAACATATTAGCTAAACACTTAATGGAATAAGTAATTACTTCTGTGTATGAAAGTTGAGTTTGCTTTCAGAAGACAACACAGACAAGGCTGCTGGATCACACACAAAAAACAAAACACAACAAAAAAAGAATGAAGGATGTTCAAGGTTGAAATATTCTGTCAATTAAGCTAAGGGCATAAAAGATGATACTTCTTTTGTCAGTTAAGAGGTTATTGATAATCTTTAGTGCAGAAAATTTAATTGTATGCCACAAAAAGGACTAGGAAGATAGGGAGAGGAGAGTATGAAAGGAGATCATTGATTGGTAATTGTTCTTCTTTGCCAATAATTATGTTACACAAATATTGCAGAATGCCTAAGGGGGAAAGGCATAGAAGACATGGAGGGGGTTACTCATTGTAAACCAGAGAATAGATGAAATAGCTGCTTTCATGATATTTGTACAGCTGTTTGTGGTTGGACATATTACATGATTTGTAAAATATTAAAGTGTCTTAAAATTATATAAAATTTAGAGCTGTGACCTAAATGTGCATTTTAATGCTTAATGAAATTAGAGATATTTTTCTAGAGATAAATTTAAAGGTGTGTGACTTTCTGTGGAGATTGCCTATTCGAAACTATTGCTTGCTGAAAATACCAACAATAAATTTAATAATACAAATAAGCTTGAATTTTAATATTTACTTTAATTTTTCATTTATTTTATCCATTTTCATTAATAATAAAGAATGATAAATAAGTGGAAAAAAGACAGATTATGTTTCCTTCAACCAAAATAGAACTAATATTGTTTTATAAAATTGTCTCCCAATCTTTTCTCTCTGTATAATTTTTAAATAATTTCTTGATTTTACATATATTAAATAGTCATTAATTGTGAATATATGTATGTGTCTTGTAAGCTTAAAAACAAACCATCAGTAAAGGGCTTCCCATTGCCATCTGGTTGGCAGGTTGATCAAACAACAAAAATTTAGTTTGGAGCTTCCTTTTTCAGTCCTGACACCAACAGTCTTAGGTCTGCTTTCTGAGATGGAGATTTGTAGGCTGTAAGTTTATTGGGAAGCAACAACACATGTAAAGAAGAGAGAAAAGCAAGATTTGGGAAAGACAAATTCAACTGACATGCAGTTTCAAAGTCTTCGGGTGATTTCATGAGCTGAGGCAAGGATGCTGAACCTCCCTGCTCCTCTATTGCCTGTCATTTGATGCAAGCTGCCGAAGGGACTAGGGTGTGCCTTGGTCAAAGCAATTCCTATTGACTGAGGACAGTTCATAGAGTGAACTCCAACTCGTAGCAGTCAGCAGGGAACAACCAGTATTTGTTAAATGAGTAAGTTTTACCTCTGTATATAAGGCAGACAAAAATGCTTATCTTCAAGCTTCCTTTGTTGGCAAGAGAAATTTATGTTGATCACCTTTTCATTGATGGTATAAACTCAGGAGTCCTAGCATCATGGTAGATGTTTGCCTTTTCTCCCACCTGAGAGAGCCCTCTTCTCCCATTCTTTGATTGGGCCTTGGTTTCCAAAGTTTACTTTCCCTGGTGCAGACGTTTTTAATGCATCACTTGATCCCAAAATTACTACACTATTTTCCACTAACTGTTTTATACTTCATATTGTATTGGCATTTGTTTTGTTTAATTCATTTACTTTTATAAACACCTAATATTCTTTTTTCAACTGTCCAAATAATTTTAAGCACAGATTTTTTAAATCACAATTTAGAAAAATTAGATAATTTTTTATAGACCTGGTGTTGAAATGAGAAAACTCAAGCATGTCCTTACACATATATTGCAGAATGCCTAGGGGGAAAGGCATAGAAAAGACATAAAGGGGGTTATTCATTGTAAACCAGAGATGCTTAGTAAGTAGATGACATATATAAAAAACATTTACTATACTTAACTTTTGAAAAAGATATGTTTTTATTGATTTTAGAGAGAGAGAGAGAGAGGAAGGGAGATGTAGAAAAACATTGATATTAGATAAAAACATTGATCAGCTGCCTCCTACATACCTTCTACTGGGGATCAAGGCCCCAACCTGGGCATGTGCCCTGACTGGAAATGGAACTGGTAACTTTTCAGTTCATGGGATCATGCTCAACCAACTGAGCCACTCTGGCTGGACTCTTAGGTGTTTTTTGTAAGCTTTGAAAATTACTTCAGTTTTGGTGTGGGGATTTGTCAGAGTATATAACCTATCTGTGACTTTTGGTTATCTGTAACCAGGCCCATTGGCTATCTAGAAAATTTGTTTTGTTTTCCTTTAATTGACTGGAACATGACAATATCACTGTTATATATAAATATCTCCTATAATTTCCTAATCCTTACTCAAGGAAATGCTTGATTTTAGAGAGGAAGGGGGAGAGAGAGAAACATCAATGTGAGAGTGAAACACTGAACGGTTGCCTCCTGCATGCACCCTGGCTGTGGATCAAACCGACAACCTGAGTATATGCCCTGACTGGGAATCAAGCCTGTGACCTTTCAGTGGATGGGACGACACTCTAACCAACCGCGCCACACCAGCCAGAGCATATTCTGTGCATAAATTACTAACTCAATATTTTTCAAATTTTCACTTTTTAAAAATTTTATGTGAATTGTGATATGCACATTACCCTTTTCACTGTTTACTAATGGCCCGTTTATTTATTTTATCCAACAGCACAAAAGCAGTAGACTTAGTTTTCATTTTTATGAACAAAATTGGCCTTTGCTTCCTAATGGGGACAGCTTTGAGTAAAAAGCTGTTAGGTATTAAAAGCAATCCATTAAAATCCTGTAAACCAGTTCTCAGAATGCTATTGGAAACACACACACAGACACCACATTCATGAATCACTGTCTTTGTGGCCACTGACAATGCCTCCCACTCCTGCCCACCATCACAAGGACAACACTGGTGGCTCCTCCTTTATGGTTCAAAACAAATATCGCTCAGTGCAGTACCTCACTGTGATTTGTATCTCATTGTATGATGATGGTATTCACATTATACTTTTTACTGTATCTTTCTCCTTCACTAGAATAAGAGTGCCTAGAAAGAAACAAATAGATCTAATTAAATTTTATTTTAAAAAGTACCTAGCATAGTTGCTTGTACATGGTAGATATTTATGATGACCGTTTCCCTCATTCATTCAAATGCTTTCAGTGTACATAGATATTTTACAAATACCTGAGAATGTATTATTTACTTACTTATTTTGCTTTCAAATGAATGTAAGCACACAATGTGTGATGATGAAGGCAGATTATAATGATACAGCTATATACTAAGAAATGCCAAGAATCAATGGCTACCACAGAAAGTTAGGAAGAGGCATGGAGTATTTCAGAGGCAACATGGATGTATTGGCACCTTGAATTTGGACTTCTAGCTTCTAGAACTGTGAGAGAATAAATATGTCTGGTATTTTAACCCAATGGTTTGTGATACTGTGCTACAGCATCCCTAGGGACATAAGTTTAGTATATACAATAAAAAATAAAAACCTATCATAAAAATATCTGATTTTTGGAAACAGATATATCATGATGTGCATCTATATAGAAAGATTGCTTTGATCAAACAGTCTGGGAAATAGTGCATATTATATCTCTCTTTTATAACTTATGGTGGTTAATTTTATTTGTCAACTTGATTGGGTCATAGATACCCAGATATTTGGTTAAACATTATTTTGGATACTTCTGGGAGAGTGTTGTTGGCTGAGATAAACTGAAATTAACATTTTAATTGGTAGAAAATAGCAGATTGCTTTTCATAAATTAAGCGTGACTGATCCAAATTGCGGAAAGCCTGCATAGAACTAAAAGAATGACTCTTCCTCTAGTGAGAGGGAATCTCCATTTCACTGCCTTCAGACTTCACCTGCAAGTCTCCTGCATCTCAGGATTGTGGGATCACAATTCAGATTTGAATTTGCCAGTGTTTGTGCTAAAAAGTATCTCTCTCTTTCTGTCATATACATATACAATATACATAGATAGATAGATATAGAAGATATACTTATATATATGTATACGTATATATATACATATAGATATAGATATAGATATATATCCTATATAATAAAAGGCTAATATGCAAATCGACCAAATAGTGGAATGACCAGTCGCTATGACATGCACTAACAACCAGGGTGCAGACGCTCAATACAGTAGCTGCCCCTGGTGGTCAGTGCGCTCCCACAGGGGAAGCGATGCTCAGCCAGAAGCCAGGCTCATGGCTGGTAAGCACAGCGACAGTGGCGGGAGCCTCTCCGAACTCTGCAGCAGTGCTAAGGACCCCTCAGGGGATTTCCACCTGCTGACTTAGGCCCGCTCCCCGAGGGGTTCTGGGCTATGAGAGGGCACAGGCCGGGCTGAGGGACCTCCCCTCAGTGCATGAATGTCATGCACCGGGCCTCTAGTATCTATATATATAAAAGCCTAAGTGACCGGTCAACTGAACCGGTCTATTGGTCACTATGATGATGCACTGACTACCAGGAGGCAGATACTCAAACTAGGAGCTGCCCCCATGGTCAGTGGGCTCCCACAGCCAACCTCCTGTGGCCGGCCAACTTCCTGCAGTCCCTCCCCACGGCTGTCTGGCTCTGATCCGCCCTGATTGATTGCCGGCCAGGTGGAGGGACCCCACCCGTGCATGAATTTGTGCACCAGGCCTCTAGTATGTATATGTATGTGTGTGTGTGTATGTGTGTGTGTGTGTGTGTGTGTATATATATATATATATATATATATATATATATATATATTCTCCTGAATAATACAGAGATTTAAGTGACTGAACAGTTCTATAATAAGATTACTTATATGACTTTGTTTAACTCAACCTTTTTGAAATTTGATTGCTAAAAGGTTAATTCACTGGATTCCTATAACAGCACATAAATCCAGTGTGCTGTGATTATATATATTTTATATATATATATATATATATATATATATATATATATATATACTAATAAAAAAGAAACATGCAAATTGGTGTCACTCCACTATGCTCACTAGCCAATCAGGATGAGTGTGCAAATTAACCCAACAAAGATGGTGGTTAATTTGCATATGCAGGCATGGAGCCAAGACTGAAGACTGAAGACGACTGAAGACTGAAGAGCCTTGCCTTCTCCACTGCGGCCGGAGTGAAGGCCTGGATCCCGGGTGCCGGAGGAAAACCGGTGCCGGCAGCCAGGGGAAGGAAGGCCTATTGCACGAATCTCTTCATGCAATGGGCCTCTAATATATACATTCAAATCTGAAGTGATAGCTACAGGGACCTTATAAAGCAGTGTCACATATCCAGTAACTTTTAGTATTGTCTGTGACATATGTAGCTGCTCAGTTGCTCCTTAAAAGCCACAACTGCCTGAAACTATATAATATTATGGCTTTTCAAGTGACAGAATTTCTTTGGGTCCTGACCAATCCATGTTACAATGTTCTGTCCTTTCTGACCAGTTTATGAACCCAAAGTATAATGTCCATTTTTTGTTCTGAGATTAAAATTATGTTATAAGTAGAATAATTATAATATGCCAACAGGTCTAGTTTAATGGTGGTATTAGCTATATACGCATTTTGGTTATTTTAACAACTGTGGGAAATCTTTGAACAAAGATTGTATATAAGAATATATATGAGTACAACACACAAAATTATTATGTGAATACAAATAACAAAAAGTACCAAATTACTATTCATACAACTGAACAGGATAAGTGGTACTATGCACAAAATGATTTCGGTAGTTTCACAAAAACATTCATTTCAGAGAAATGGGAATTTTATAGACGTGATCATATTGGATAGGTTCTGCATGCTGACTTTTCAAACATGAAACCCACTCATAATTATTCTATTCTTAACCAGATTTTTAAAACTGATTCACTACTTCTGTCTGATTATTTCTGTATTTATTCAAGATTGACTTGTACTACATTTTTTTATGAACACACTTAGTAATGTAACATAAAAACATATTTACACAGTTTTATAGAATTAACTTGTTCTTCCTTGAGAAAATGTTTCTCTCTCTCTCTCTCTCTCTCTCTCTCTCTCTCTCTCTCTCTCTCTTTTACAAGGGAATGATACTGTTTTTTTATCATTTTCTTTGATTATTTGATTTAAGTACATGTAATTTTTTAGGGGGGGATTTCTGGTTTGATTTATTTGTTCGTAGGGGTTGTCTCAGCTAGAGGACATACCGTTTCCCCTCATGTGATCTTTCATCCTTATTTTTCTCTCAAGTGCATCAGCTTCCTACCTTCTCATGATTTACACTCTTAGCCTTTTGGAAGATGAAAACCTGACATGATTTGTTGGTTTCTTGATTTTGTAATGCCAAATTCCTTCATAGTGCTATTCTCGGGCCAGAATATCTATCCTTCCCATTAAGCTCTTGAATCAAAAGGATTAATGTGATTGATCTGTTCTCTATTGAATGTTAGGTAGCTAAAGGAAAAGAATTAGGCAGAAATATGAGGTTTTTTAATTGCATTAAGTAGAGATACCTGGGCATGTTGTACTTCTCACAAAATGAGACCTGAACGCTTGAGTAACTGAAGGGATAAAGGTATAAGAATTTTGTTTGAGAGAACACTAATTTGTTTAAAGGTATTCATGTACTAGATTTGAATTATAAGATAACATGATACATGAATCAGTACAGCAGAAGAAAGCAAAATGTGTCTATTATCAACATATTCTTTCACAACTGTATCAATTAATGAGTGTCCACACAATATATTTCTAAAGTCATCAGTTTACCTTTAATTTAGAAAAAAAAATCAATTCATTCATCAAATTCACCCACAACTCTGATTTTTTAAACTTCTTTATTGATTAAGTCATTACTTATGTGTCCTTATCCCCACATTACCCCCCATGCTCCCCACTCATGCCCTCACCCTCCTGTTGTCTGTGTCCATTGGTTAGGCCTATGTGCTTGCATATAAGATTTTTGGTTGACCTCTCCCTCTTACCCCCACCTTCCCCTACCTTCCCTCTGAGGTATGACGGTCTGATCAATGATTTTTTAAAAAACAATTCATTTTACTTAATCCTTTCACCGTATTCATCCAACCCCCAGCCCTCTCTGACAGCTGTCAGTCTGTTCTCCATGTCTATGAGTCTGTTTGCATTTTGCTTGTTGGTTTATTTTATTTACTAGAGTCCACAAATAAGTGAAATCATATGGTACTTGTCTTTCTCTGACTGGCATATTTCACTTAGCATAATACTCTCCAGGTCCATCCATGCTGTCACAAAAGGTAAGAATTCCTTCGTTTTCATGGCTGAGTAGTATTCTATTGTGTAAATGTGCCACAGATTTTTTACCCACTCATCCACTGATGGACACTTGGGCTGCTTCCAAATCTTGGCTATTATAAATAACACTGCAGTGAGCATAGGGGTGCATGTATCCTTTCTAAGGAAGAAGATCCTTTGAAAATTAGATGTTCTGAAACTAACTTATGGTGTTATATATGTCTGATTTTGTAGGTAGGTGTGTACTAAGGTATTGCAGATCTATAGTACACAGAATAAATGCTTGGAAAGCCCATGAATACTAGAATGTATGCATGCTATAACTTAATTTTATTTTACCAAGTATTATACATTTATTTGGGAGATAAATTTCATTAAAGTGTTTAAAATATGATGTGATAATTAAAATGCAGTAATTCTTTTTCAAAAAGTATCCAGAGTGTGTTAATTCATTCTGTGTTATGACAGATTTTTGGAAATTTGCATTTCTGCTGATGCTCCTTTGTTAAATGCATACATGTTAAGGATTGTTCTGTCTTCTTGGAGAATTTTCCCCTTTATCATTATGTATGCCCCGTCTATATATAATGCCCCCTGATAACTTTCCTTACTTTGAATTCTGCTTTTTTTGGAATTCATATATCTACTCCCACTTTCTTTTGATTAGCGTTAGCATAGCATATTTTTTCTTTATCCATTTACTTTTAGTCTACATATGTCTTTATATTTAAAGTAGGTCTCTTGTACATTATAATCATTTTTTTTATTCCTGGTTCAATAATTTCAACTATATATATATATATATATATATATATATATATATATATATATATATATATATGTATATATGAAATAACAAAAAGCTTGGAAGTGCCAAAAATATATATATGTATTTGCCTTTTAATAAGTCTTGCATTTATTTTCTCTGTAGAGTCAGGCATGATGTATTGGGTAAAAGGAACTATTGTGAATAAGCTTTGAGTAATGTGGTAGTAAGTTGTGGGGAGAGAGGGAGAGGATTAGGTCTTTTAGTGTTCCTGTGCCTCTAGATTGTGAACTTCACAAATGCTTCCTTCTCAATCACTCCCAAACTTCCTTAGGTGTGACAGGATGGCTGGAGTGGGCTAGAGTTAGATGTTTTTCTTCCTCCACGGGGAAGGCTGGAACCAGCTGGGTTTGATGTTTCCCTCCATCACCGGGAAGGCTGGAACCAGCTGGACTGGATATTTCCCTTCCCCATTGGCTTTAGACTCTGATGAAGCCTGGGCAGTTTAGACGCTGGTTAAATAGTTTCTCCTGAGGGCAGGCCTTATTAAGAACAGAATGTTCCGGCGTATATAAAAATGGCTCTCTCCCTCCCTCGGTGCCAGAAGCACGGGGGAGTTTCTCTCTCACACACTGAGAATCTGGTAGCACTCTAGGAGATGAAACTCACAAAAGTGTGGGGACTCTGATGATTGTGTCCCGCTGGACTCTTTATCTCACAGACTTGTGGGCACTCAGCCTCCAGCAACTTATCAATTACAATTCAGATGTCCCTACCCTGGCACTGGCCACGGGTGACTCTTCCTCAAGGCTTTCTGTTCTGGTAAGTTGTGATTTATTTTATTTGTCTGTCAGACTCTGCCGTGTGAGGGCCAACGGTTTGCCTGTGACTTCACTCCTCTTACAGATCGAAGAATTGTTGTTTTTTTGCTTGATCAGTTAATGGTAGGACAGAGTGGCACTTCCAAGCTTTTTGTTATTTCTTTAATGGTTTAAACACATTACAGTTACCTAATGCTATTCAACAGTACTAAACCCTTAGATGCACAAGCAAGTGACAAGTCCCATAGATTTACTGTACAATGTGAAATTTAGCATTAATAGAGTGTGAATTTGAAAGGTATGTTCAGGTTTGCTTTAAACTGATCCTTGAAGAAAGTGAAACACTTTCCCCAGATCTTTGTGACTTAAGGTTAAAACTTTGGTAAATTAAATTGTCACCATTGCCTTGTGTTTCCAAGTTACGGTAGTGATAAATAGATGCTTGAAATTGTTTCAAAACCTGTATGATACACATGACAATTAAGTCAAACAAACGTGTACTTTATGGGCAAAATGATTCCCCATTTATATAGTAGGTGACCATGAGCAAGAGATTTAATCACTCGAACATTTGGTTTTTCCCCTTTCAAAATGGAGTTACATAAATTACAGTATTTTGAAATGATTAAATTTTTTATAATTTAAAAGTGCCAAGTACTTAATAGATATCATTTTATTGTCTTATATTTATGTAGTTCTTCCCAAAATTTCCTGCTTATCAGAAGAATACTTGTTAAAATGTAGATTCTGAGATCCTACCTAAGAGGTGCTAAATCAGAATCTTCAGTAAATGTGCGGAGACCCAGCATACATGTGTTCCTTGTAAAAGTCATTGAAGAAATATGTTATATTAGGTTTCAGCTGAGCACAATTTGGCATTTCCAATATGAGGTAGATTACGTTAGCAATGGAAAAGCTCACCCCAAACTAGATTTGGTTAAAGCTTTGGGATTTATTTTTTTTATATATGTTGATTTTCACAGGAGTGTTCCTATAGTTTTAGTTTCTTTAATTGAATTTTGTCTACAGAAGACTTAAAAGTTTAGGGCCATATGGTTATTTTATGGAATAAAATATGAGACATGGTTATACTGAAGTGTCTTCTGTGGAAAGCATTGCTCACCTACATTCTTCTTATTGCAAAATGTGAATCAATGATTGACAGATATTTAAGCAATAATAATTCATGAAACTGGATTGTTTTAAAAATATTTGTAATTTTAGTCTGATTCAGCTGAAGGAAGTGCTGTCACTTGCATGCACGAGTTCTCTCTCTCTCTCACTCTCACTCTCTCCTCTCATATTTAACCCCAGCTCTGAAACATGCAAATTATGTAACCATGGACCAATTGTTTAACCTCTTGGAGCATAAAATTTAATAGGTCAGAAATAAAAATCATAATAATTGCATTAAAGATCAGCTTCCATTCTCACGTACCTGGTATATCATAGATGTAGTTCTTGCTCATAGATTTCAAACAAATCCAAGTGCTTGAGGGTAGTTTTTGCATAAAATCCTACTGCAATTCAGTTGAGGGTAATTTAAAATTCATGGCTTTAAACCTTGTGCATAGTTCTATACACAGAATACCCTCTTCACGATTTGTAAGAACTTTAAACTCTGATTAGATTATAAGACATTTCAACTTTTGCTGTCTTTTTCATGCAAGCTATTGAACAGCTTTCTTCACAAAATTGTGTATCCCATATCTACGAAAGATCCATAATAGGAGTTAAAAATAACAAAGTAAAATTTAAAACAAAATTATCTATATTATAAAAGGCCTGTGGCCCTAACGCAGTAAAAACCAAAGACAGTTGTGGGTGGACGGGGCTGTGAGCACTGTGAGGTGCACGAAGGTGGGTGGGGCTGCGAGCTAGGTGAGGGTGGGTGGACCGCATGATTTTGCATGCTGGGCTTCTAGTATAAAAATAAAGGAAAAGGTAAATCTGAAAATTCTATTGTTAAAAAAGGGGGGGCTACCTGCCAAGGAAGTTGACTTAAAGTAAGTAAATTCAAAGATGGTAAGCAGATTCAAGATAGGAAAAGTTGCCTTAAGCAACTGAAATAGCAAAGACTATTCTTGTGTTTGTTATAAAGCAGAACATTGAATCAGTATTGTGATATAAATATATAAATTATTGTAAACATTCAGATAATACATAAATGTGAAGAATAACGTAAATATAAAAGCTATTTTTAAAAGAAATAAGTTATATAGAACTAATGACTATTAACTATTAAACACCATAAAGTTGAATATATATTTAATTTTAATATGCATGTATATCTGTGTATATATATGTTTTTCTAGAGCTCTTCTTTAACACAATAAAATGTAAAATGCAGAATTGGAATAAAAGTCCATCATGGCATGTGATTACACTACTTCAATCCATTGCATTTCACGTATGGCCAAAACTCTTATGTAGAAATTCTATACCATTTATTAGGTGCAACATACTTAAATTTTCTTGAACAATTACTTTTTTTTCACTTAG
Organism: Myotis daubentonii; assembly: GCF_963259705.1. NCBI lineage: Eukaryota > Metazoa > Chordata > Mammalia > Chiroptera > Vespertilionidae > Myotis > Myotis daubentonii. Next base: position 59,009,760 of record NC_081843.1, read on the forward strand.
GTTAAGTTTAACTTTCCCTTTTAGAAAAAATGGAGCAATGATAATGCCTTTGATGGGCATCATGCACAGTCATCTTGTCATTTATGATGAAGACACTCATAATTGTCAGTGTAAATGTTATTTGGGTTTCAATTTAAATAAATATTGTAGATGAATTCAATAAATTGAATAGCAGAAAGCTAGCCACAGTACAAAATAGCATAGGTTGTGTTATGATGTATATATAAAACGTGTGTGCAGTTGTATTGAAAGAAGAAATGCAGGAAAGAGATCACCTGAATGTACCTTGTCTACTCTGGTGGTGGGATTTCAGGAGATCTTTCCTTGCAGCATGCATTTGCTAAGTTACGCAAGTACAGTGGGGCCTGCCTTGACTTACGAGTTTAATTTGTTCCGAGACTGAGCTCGTTAAGGAGCTCGTTAACTCAAATTACTCTGTCAACTCAATGCAAAAAATCGGCCGAGAGACAGCTGCTATCTCAAAAAACTCGTTAGTTGGGACACTCGTAAGTCAAGGCCCCACTGTATTTTAAATGTATAAAATCACATACAAAATCACACTTGTAATTTGAAGAATTAGAAAAATAATAAAAGGAAAGAAAAAAGAAACACAAAACAGTGAAATAAATGTATGGAAAAGAAATAGCAGCTCCATTCTAAAAATCATATACTAAAAGATGCCAAAAAATGTTCAGTACTTTAGAAGTATATATATATTTTTCAATAGTTTAATACATATTTATTTTAAAAGACATGTCAATAGGCTTTTTTTCCCCATTATATATTTATACCTGTACCAAAATAGTGTGAGTTACTTTATTTCTCTAACCTAGGTAATTTTAGGTTATTTAGACTCTGCTATTTGGTTAAATGAAACTTTTTTTTCTTCTTAAAACAGACCAACTATAACATTTTGGAGTAACAATAAACAATGACCTTTGGCATAATGTACAAGTATTCTTATATCAAAACAAATGAACAAAATAGATTTGAACAAATGTATAATATAGGTGAATCTTAGCAATTGTAAATGAACAAAAACCTATTACATGAATTATTCTGCATTTTTTAAAAGTTAAAAACAATAGTACTTGTATACTTAAGGGATGCATCTATATTAATAAAAGTGTAATATGCTAATTAGACTGGATGTCCTTTCTGACGTCCTTCCGGATGAAGCCAGGGCTGTGAGGGAAGCCCAGGTCCCGGGTGCCAGAGGGAAGCCGGTGCCAGCAGCCGGGGGAAGGAAGGCCTACTCTTGCACAAATTTCATGCATCAGGCCTCTGGTTTTAATATAAAGACAAACTGAATACAGGACTTCTGACAAGGGTTTCTTTGTGTAGAGCAAAGGAGGGGTATGTGATGGAGTGGGAGGAGCCACCAGATTTTGGATATGGGTTATTTTCAGACTGTAGGTTTGGTTTTGTATTATTAATTTTCATAATTAAATGTGTTAAATAACTCACTAAATAAAAGTGTGTCATTAATGGAAAAATAATAAGCATGAAATAAGAACCAAGGATTGTAATTAATAGGAATTCAAAAGAGAATAATTATATTTTATTAATTTATATTTTAATGACTACTATTGAGTTTGAGATCTTTTCAAATATTATTTGGTCCCTTTCATTCTCTCTTTTTCCTCTCTTTTCTATTGTTCTATATTACTATTTTTATTTTTAATAATAACAAATTCTATTTTTTTATGAAGGGGCATTTTCTATTGACATTAAAATACAAACCTCTTTTTTTATTCTGGCAAGCTTTACAAGTGTCATGTACACAGTTGTAATTTATTTTAAAATTACTGACATGAACATGCTAGTTTTCTCTACTAGGAACACTTATCTATTATATACATTTAGAGGTGAGACAGTTTTTAAATTCTCTAAAAGTTAAATAATTGTATTTTTAATATAAAAATATTTAGATGCTTGCTCCAATTTGTCTTTTATTCTGTTTTGTGCATGTAGGTTACATATTTTGCCTTATTTTAAAAGTTTTTCCTGCATCCTAAGAAGTTTTGGAAAGTTCTAGAATATTTTATATGTCTATCTCACTTGCCATATCAGTGAATTTAAATTCATTTAACTGCATTAGCAAATATCAACAATGAATGTTGCATTTGAAGTACCTAAAACTATTTATATCACTGTGTTGTGTTTTTAATATGTAACATAAGCAGTCATATATGTACCCATAGATTGAAATCTACAGAGAAAATAAGGACATTTACTGAAATTAGAATATTTATCAAAAACAAATTGCATTTTTTATGTGTTCACTGAGCTTAAATGTTAATGAAATTCTCCCTTTCAAATTATATCCACAAGGCAAATATTAGATAAGAGCATGTTATCATGGATAAAAAATTATTGAATTGCTAGTTTTACACTTAATAATCTGGAACAGAGATGTAGGTCAATGGGAGGAAAAGGGTATTTAGACATTACTGTTGCTTAGATAAAGTGATAGTTCATTCAGAGAGTTAATCAACCTTGGGAACACTTGGAAAAAGCTGATTTCTTTTTATTCCAAATGCCAACCAAGCTATAAAGGGTGACATTTTGAATATTAAAAAAATGGGGGGGAAATGGATTTTTTTTTTTTAAAAAAAAGCATATCAAAATGTATATCCTTCTATTGCTCAGAACAAGCTCTCAGGATCTGACTTTTCTTATATTTTCAAGTGTCCTGGCTTAGCTTCATTCAACTTTTCTAAGCAGATTTTAGTAGAATTAATCATATCTTGGCACAACAGTGCTTGTTATAAAGCCTCAGTAAAATGGAAGCCTCCCCTACCACCAACCACCATCTGTTCTCCCAAAATCACTCTCTGCAAGTTTCTAATGGCAGTAATGCAAGATTCTGGTCTAGGTGAATGTGTTTCCTTGAGAGAGACAGGTTTAGACAGTGATGTTGGATATGTGCTAATTTGCAATATGTTCTTCATTTTTAAAAAATTCATATAAATGAAGATGAAGGAAATTACTAAAATTTGAATCATCTAACAAAGAAAGCATAAAGATGACAATAGAGAATTACCAAAGTGGATGTTGTGATTATCTCATGTTTAACTCCTGTAACTTATACTACTTTTATTCATAGCCAGATATAAAGTATATGGGTTTTATTAAAATTAAAATAAAATTTGCCTTGAGTCATATTTATTGTAATTTATTTTGAGGACATACCAATATCATTTAAAGCTATAGCTGTTCTCTTAAAATATAGGGATTGGTTTACAGTGAGCACATGGAAAAATAATACAAGAATAAGCTCTGTTCCATGTACTCAAACTATAAACCTACTTTTGCTCACACCTGTATATGCATTGGTACATAATTATTATTTAAATCCAAGTAACTTAAATAGGACGCTCTTCTAGAGATAATAAATTATAATGATAGTTTAAAAAGACTTATGGATGACAGAAGAAATTATAGGTAGCTACATAGATAAATTTCAGACTAAACTATTAAAATACAAGTATTCATTTATGCTGATAACCCTTTTGGCTTACCAAGTGACATTGTGATCTATATTTGATTCTCTGAAACAGATGGAATCCCCAAAGTTTCTCTGTTGCATTCAGCCATCTGACATCATCACCCATTTTATTGGCAACATCATTGTTATCTCATTATACATATCCATATAACTTAAGTAGAATCTCATATAATTTGTAATTAAATGTTATGTGATATTCATGGTCCAACCAAGAAAACAGAAATTTAAATAAGTATTTAAATTGAACAAATTTAGTTTAGGGCATTGATTGCATAGGTAATAGGGTTAGTAGGGCATTGATTGCACAGGTAATAGGGTTAGTAGGGCATTGATTGCACAGGTAATAGGGTTAGTAGGGCATTGATTGCTCAGGTAATAGGGTTAGTAGGGCATTGATTGCACAGGTAATAGGGTTAGTAGGGCATTGATTGCTCAGGTAATAGGGTTAGTAGGGCATTGATTGCACAGGTAATAGGGTTAGTAGGGCATTGATTGCTCAGGTAATAGGGTTAGTAGGGCATTGATTGCACAGGTAATAGGGTTAGTAGGGCATTGATTGCACAGGTAATAGGGTTAGTAGGGCATAGATTGCTCAGGTAATAGGGTTAGTAGGGCATAGATTGCTCAGGTAATAGGGTTAGTAGGGCATTGATTGCTCAGGTAATAGGGTTAGTAGGGCATTGATTGCTCAGGTAATAGGGTTAGTAGGGCATTGATTGCACAGGTAATAGGGTTAGTAGGGCATTGATTGCTCAGGTAATAGGGTTAGTAGGGCATTGATTGCACAGGTAATAGGGTTAGTAGGGCATTGATTGCTCAGGTAATAGGGTTAGTAGGGCATAGATTGCTCAGGTAATAGGGTTAGTAGGGCATTGATTGCACAGGTAATAGGGTTAGTAGGGCATTGATTGCTCAGGTAATAGGGTTAGTAGGGCATTGATTGCTCAGGTAATAGGGTTAGTAGGGCATTGATTGCTCAGGTAATAGGGTTGCTGAGATGTCCAACAATGGACTGATCCAACCCCAGAAAACACTAGAAGGAAGCAGCAGAAAGCTGCTGCAGGAACAAAGCGGGACAGCAATGTTACTGAAGCTCAGGCCTAGAATCAACTGGTGGAGGCTAAAAAGGCAATAGTCTGTCAGACCAGAGATAGAGTCATAATGGAGATAGCACTGCAAGTAGAAAGAGGAGACACTGTAGCTTCTGCTTCTGTCTTCTGATTTCCTTCCAGTGTTCCCATTGCCAGGAAAGCTTGAAGCCACCTGACCTGGGAGCCTAGCAAATGATGCCTCAGCCACATGCTGGAGGCTCAGGCACTTCCTTATGCACCTTCCTTATGCCGTCTCAACAGGCTTGAGTTTAATATTTTCTTAATATTTCCATTTAATAAAAGATTTCTGCTGAATGCACACAATATTATGTCCTGGTATATCAGATAACATCAAGTAATTCGGATAAGCATTCAGTTAATAGCATTTAGATATCCCTCGGTCAGGCATGACTCTTCTACTAGAACTGATGCGCTTGAAGTACTGGTTAGCAACTGAAGTCGTGGCTTTATCTTGAGACCCTAGGGATCTTTGAAATAATTCTCTTTTGGAATTTGAAAATGTGTTGATTTATCCAGTCCTTTTAAGCACCATTAGATGCACTGGTTCCCACAACCTGAGTGTCCTGAAATGTTGTATGGTAGCCTGGAAATTACTCCAAAGCCTTTCATTCTCTATTCTGGGCCTCTCTCATCACTGGCAACATATTTTGGGTTCCCTGGAATATGGGTCAGAGCAAAATGTATAAATCCAAAGAGATTCAAAAATCAATTCAAAAACTGTCCTTTATTATGTTTGTTTTTTTGTTTATTTTCATTGAAGTTTTTGGGGCAAAACATTGGTTAATAAAATTATATAGGTTTCTAGTATATAATTCTAGAGGTCCAGTGCACAAAATTCATGCACAGGTGGAGTCCCTATGCCTGGCCGGCAATCAGGGACAATCAGGTTCCCTCCTCCATCCCTCACCATCCGCGTACCACCACTATGTGGTTATCTCCTCTCCCCCTCCTCCTTCCCTCACTGCCAGAGTCTGCTGCCACCCACCTCCAGTTCCCCATCCCAGCCTGGGGCCTGGCCCCAATTGGCAATTGGGACCTGCCAGCTGGGGGGAGGGACCAGAAGGTTGGCCTGGCAGGCCCCAATCAGGCGATTGGGGCCTTCTGGTAAGAGAGAGGGGCCAACCACCACCGCAGGGAGGGAGCCGGCCCTCAGCACCCCTGGGAAAGGGCCACATCTGCCACCACCCAACCCCAGTTCCCTGTCCCAGCCCAGGAGCCCAACCCTGATCTGATGATCGGGGCCTGCCAGCCGGGGGGGAGGAACTGGGAGGTTGGTCAGCAGGCCCCATCCGCAATCAGGGCCTGTGGGCTGGGGGCAGCTCCTGCATTGAGTGTTTGCCCCCTGGTGATCAGTGCGCATCATAGCAACCAGTCATTACTTAGGCTTTTATATATATAAATACATTCTGTATATTGTATTGTGTTTACCACCCCAAGTCAAGTCTTCTTCCATGATCATTTATCACTCTCTATGCTCTTCTACCTTCCCTCACCCCCTTCTCCTCTGGAAATCATCATACTGTCTGTGTCTATTATTATTTTTTTGCTATTTGTTTGTTTTTGCTTAATCCCTTCAACTTTTTCACCCAGACCTCAACTCCCCTCCCCCATGACAGATGTCACTTTGTTTTCTAACTAGGAGTATGTTTCTATTTTGTTTGTTAGTTTATTTTGTTCATTAGAGTCCACATATGAGTAAAATCATATGGTACTTGTTTTTTCCCGACTTGCTTGTTTCACTAGCATAATGCTCTCCAGGTCCATCCATGCTGTTGCAAAGGGTAAGATTTCCTTCTATTTTACAGCTGAGTAGTATTCCATTGTGTAAATATACCACAGCTTTTTTTTATGCACTCATCCACTGATGAAAATTTGGGCTGCTTCCATATCTTAGCTATTATAAATAATGCTACAATGAACATAGGGGTGCATATACAGGGTATCCCCAAAATGTACAGCTGATAGTTCAGTTTTGAAAATCAAATGTATTTTAATAAACACTGTCCTTATACTTATTCAAAGTGTGTGTATATAATTTTTGGGGACACCCAATATTCATTTGAATTAGTTTTTTGGGTTTCTATGGATGTCGTCCAATAAGTGGAATTGCTGGCTTAAATGCCGGTTTCATTTTTAATTTTTTGAGGAAATTCAGTACTGCTTTCCACAGTGGCTGCTCCAATCTGGATTCTCACCAACAGTGCACAAGGGTTCCTTTTTCACCACATCCTCACCAACACTATTGTTTGTTGATTTACTGATGATAGCCATTCTGACAGGTGTGAGGTAATTTCTCATTGTGGTTTTAATTTGTATCTTTCTGATGATTCGTGACATTTTGCATCTTTTCATATGTCTATTGGCTATTTGTATGTACTCTTTGGAGAAGTATGTATTCAGGTCCTTCCCTCCCTTTTTTTAAAAATTGGATTTTTTTTTTGGTGTTGAGTTGTATAAGATCTTTATAAATTTTGGAAATTGATTCCTTATCAGATGTATCATTGGTGAATATATTTTCCCATTTAGTGGGTTATCTTTTCAGTGGGTTTCCTTAGCTGTGCAAAAACTTTAGTTTGATGTAGTCCAATTTGCTTATTTTTTCTTTTGTTTCCCTTGCCCAAGGTGAAATATCAGGAAACATATTCCTATTGGAAATGTTTGACATTTTACTGCCTGTATTTTCTTCTAGGAGTTTTATGGTTTTGAGTTTAACATTTAAGTCTTTAATCCAATTTGAGTGTATTTTGTATATAGTGTAAGTTGCTGGTCTAGTCCCATTTTATTTTGCATATATCTGTCCTGTTTTCCTAACACAATTTATTGAATGGACTATCTTTACCTCATTGTATGTCTTTGCCTCCTTTGTCAAATATTAATTGACCATAAAGGTGGGTTCATTTCTGGGCTCTCTGTTCTGTTCCATTGATCTACATGCCTATTTTTATGCCAGTAGCATGCTGTTTTGATTGGTATAGCTTGATATTAAGTAGTATGATTCCTCCAAATTTGTTCTTTCTCCAGATTGCTGTGGCTATTTGGGGTATTTTGTGGTTGCCTTAAATTTTTGCAATATTTTTTTTAGTTCTGTGAAATAGGCCATTGATATCTTGCTAGGAATTGCATTGAAACAATAGGTAGCTTTAAGAAGTATGGACACTTTAATGATGTTCCTTTTCCTGAACACAGTAAATGCTTCCACTTATTTGTATCTTCTTCAATTTCTTTCTTCAGTTTCTTTATAATTTTCTGAGTACAGGTCTTTTATATTTTAGTTTGGCTTTATAGGTGAATTTTATAAAACATTCAAAGAAGAACTAACATTTATTCTTCTCAAACTATTCCAAAAAAATTTAAGAGGAGGCAAGATTCCCAATCACATTTTACAAGGCCAATATTATTCTAATTCCAAAACCAGATGAAGACAGGACAAAGAAAGAAAATTATAGGCCAATATTCCTGATGAACACAAATGCTAAAATCCTCAACAAAATGTTAGCAAACTTGATCCAGCAATACATTAAAAAGGTCATACCAGTACACTATGATCAAGTGAGATTTATCTGGGGAAACAAGGTTGGTACAATATATTCAACTCAATAAATGTAATACACCACATCAAATGAAGACTGAAATCACATATCAAAACAATAGATACATAAAAAGCATTTGATGAAATTTAGCACCCATTTATGATAAAAACTCTTAACAAAGGGAGAATAGAGGGAACACAGATCAATGTAATAAAGGCCATATATGACAAATCCATAGCACCATCATACTCAGTGGGCAAACACTACAAGAATTTTCTTTAAGATCAGTATCAAGACAGAGATGTCTGCTTTCACCACTCTTACCATAGTACTGGAAGTGCTAGCCACAGCAATCAGACAAGAAGAAGAAATAAAAGGCACACAAATTGGGAAGGAGAAAGTAAAAATGTCATCATTTGCAGATGACATGATACCGTATATGGAGAACCCTAAAGATTACACACACACACACACACACACACACACACACACACACACAATGCTAGGTCTGATAAATGAATTCAGTGAAGTAGCAGGGTATAAAATAAATATCCATAATTCAGGTGCCTTTTTAATCACCAATAATGAACTATCAGCAAAGGAAACTAAGAAAAAAATCCCATTCATAGATGAAGAAGTCAAAACAAGACAGCTACATGTTTGAGCCTCAACTGTCATAAAAAGGAGATGGGCCACACTACTAGAGGGTTTCAGAAGAAACCTTTCCCCCCATAGTCATATGACCAATTGCCATCTTATTACCATAAAGTGGTAAGAGTTGCAGTAGACTGCCCTTTAGGTAAAATAATTGAGATGTTTATACTATTGAAATTCATATTCCTATCTTGAGAATAATAACTTGATTAGACCAGTTTTCTCATTTCCCAGACACTTAAATATAGAAAAACTCATAAACCATATTGACTTACTAAATACACATTAATTTTTTTCCAATTAGATACTTAGGAGTGTTTTTCAAAGCATGCATACATCATTTAAAACAAAACCTCACTATTCATTCATAAAAGCTATCAAATTTGCTGCCAGACTTTGCTTTGAATAGGTCCTTTACTCTTTTGGCTGGCAAACCAAAAGTGGTGCAGAATTTTTTAATAAAGCAAATGCAGAGAGAATTGGAGGCTTATTCATTATTCATAAAATAACCAAGCAAAACAAGTTGGATATGCAGGAATACATTGCAGAGCCAATTCACAGTCAAGCAGAACTTAGAAAAGGCAGCCAGGTATGGCAGAGCTCCCACTGAGGTGGTCCTCTTTTAAGCAATGCTCAGAGCTTGTGAATAGAGTCCATTATTTCTTCATATTTTAATTCAATAGAAACAGAACAAAACACTTTCCAATTCCATCAGTAAATTAGGCAGAGCTGAACTGAATGGATATATGCAGGCAAAATATGACTGCAAGCTAATGGAATCTTTGAGAGAGGGCGATAGAAAGCAAGAAGACCAATTCTTTTTAATCTTATTTTGTTTTAATATCCCATTTGATTAAAATAAATTTCAAAGTATCCAAGAGAAATAAATTAGACATCATAAAATCAATTTGAAATTTGGCAGAAGCCTGCAAGGCAAAGGCTCAAACTGTAAAGCCATCCAAGAACAACTTAGGTTTATACAATCATTTAGCTTTTCTAAATTCTAGCTCCTAATATATTGTATAGCTAACTTTGTATGTCTAAACTGTGTCACAAATATTTTCATTTTCCAAATTTTATTTTACTTCACAGTTATTGAAAAATTTTGTTAAAAATGAAGTTTCTTACCAAACAATGTGTGTGTGTGTGTGTGTGTGGTTTTTGTTTGTAACTTTTGAGGGTTTCTCTGTCTAAGCATAATTAAAATTTTAAATTGTTTTCTTTCCAAAGTTAACATTAGCAGATGTGTATATTTTTTAAAATTTGGTATCAATGTAATATAAGTACAACCCTAATTTTTTTTCTTTAATATAATTTGAAAGATCCAGATCTCATTTATCAACTAAGATATGCAGCACAAGGGAATCTTCCAACTAACTCTGTGTGGCTCACAGCCCTGAGCATGGGTCCTGGTCAATGGCCCAAAGGTTCATTTCCTTCTCACTCAGTAGTTGCTTTCTTGCAAAAAGTTTGAGTGTTTGCCATAGTCTCATGGTTCAGAAGAACATCATCACAAAAATCAAACATAGAACCAGGAAAGCATATATTATCTTCATCGTATTACATTATTGGCATACTGGTAAATAATAACACCAATGCCTGAATAATTTTTGGCACCACAATCAAGAGAATGATTTAAAATAGTATCCTAGCAAAGTCAGTAGAAAACTATTCAGTTTAGAATCAGTTTTACACATTCAGTTTATTTGCTTCTAACTTTGTCCTTGAAAGGATAACATGTAAACATATAGTAAAGTGCTTCACGTGCCACAAAGAGAGAGAAGCCTAATTTATAGAGAATGACTCAAAAAAGACAATATTTTACAGAGAGTAGTCAGGGAACACCTTGCTTAGAACATGCATCTGAGCAGAGAGCTGTTGAACCATGAAGCCAGCAGGAAGTCTTGTATATGGAAGGATTCTAGAAAAAGCAAGAGAACGTTCAAGGACTGTGACATGTAACTCTTGGTAAAATCACAGGACTTTCAGCAGGTAGTTAGTGCTGAAGGTGGACACATGATAAGGAGAATGGTATAAGATTTGATTAAAGGTAGACAGTGTGTAATAAATTTATATTAATATTATATAATATTTATATTAATAAATATTTCTTCCTAGCAGCATTATCTCAATTTTAGTTAAAAGCTCACAACATTGGATAAATATAAGTGCTAGAAAAGTCTAACTTTGAATGTCAGGATATGTTTCCTTATATAAATTATACATATATTTCCTGATTTGAATTGAAAAATATTTAGAAGTATAGATGATATTTTCCATCTCTGTTTCCATATTTTAAAAAGTATGAATCCAACAATGTCCTTTTATTTTTCTTGTAACCTTTTCTTATTAAGTATCCAACATAAGTCAGGATCTTTGGGCATTCTTTAGTAAATTATCATGTGATTTAGAACAGATTATACATTTCTGTAGCTTCTTTAGATTACAAACATATTTGCAATATTTATGTCATTATGATAAAATTTGTTTCAGTAATAGCATTATTAAAGGAAATAAATATTTGAAAATTTCTTTAAGGCCTTATTTCTTATTTTTCCTTTTACTTTTTTTTATTTTTTTTTTAAATATATTTTATTGATTTTTTACAGAGAGGAAGGGAGAGGGATAGAGAGTTAGAAACATCGATGAGAGAGAAACATCGATCAGCTGCTTCCTGCACACCACCTACTGGGGATGTGCCCGCAGCCAAGGTACATGCCCTTGACCGGAATCGAAGCTGGGACCCTTCAGTCCGCAGGCCGACGCTCTATCCACTGAGCCAAACCGGTTAGGGCTATTTTTCCTTTTAATTATACTAATTGATATTTGGATTTTTAATTTTCTTAAAATAACTCCAAAGTTACAGGATAGTTATAAAAATAATAAAAAGAGCTCACATTGACTCATTACTTAGCTTACCTAAATGTTAACATTTTACTATATTTTCTCCATCGTATTCTCCCTGTGTATGTATGTGTGTGTTTATAACATTGTGAACCGTTTAGAAGTGAGTGACAGACATAATACTCTTTTACCCTTAAATATTTCAGTGCGTATTTCCTTATAAAAAAGATACTTCATGCATAACACAATATAGTTATCAGTTGCACACAACAATCAATTAATTGTTTAGAGAACAGGAAAGTTATTTATTAAAATGTCCCTTAACTAGGGTTACTCTGGTTTTTCCTCATTATTTGATTCATGTGATACAATTTTTTACAGGGATATCAGAAAAGTGATGCTATGTTTCAGCAAGTATCAGAAAACACAATTTTGAATTGTTCCATTGTGGTGATGTTCATTTTAATCACTTGCTTAAGGTTATGAGGCCACATTTTTCTAACTGTAGTTTATTATTTTTTCCTTTGGATTAAAGGGCAGACATTTTGAAACTATATATATGTATATGTTTCTCATCAAATATTTACCCTTTTATTTTAGCATTTATTGATGATATTTACCTGAACTAAGTATTAGCAGTAAGGTTACAAAACAGTAATTTTAAAAAAATACTCAAATTCTGTGTTTATTAGTTAGCATCCTATTATAAAGAAGAGTTTTTCCCTCCTGTAAATTAATTAATATTATAGATTCAAGAATTCCTATTAAATTCAATAGGTTATTATTATTTATTTCAATGCTAACTAAAATCTTCACAGATTCGATCAGGGTAAGCTCCTTTGACCTACCTTATGTATCCTTCTGACATAGCCTTATTCTTTTTTGCTGGATACAAAACACCTTTTATATATTTACTAGAGGCCAGGTGCACAAAATTGGTGCACAGGTAGGGTCCCCAGTCCTGGCCGGTGATAAGGGCTGATCTGTGGGACAACCGGCGGGGTGATCAAGGGGCCCCCACTGGCACCCACCTTGGCCAGCCTGGCACCTCCCACTCGCTGACCCCACCCATTCAGTCAATTTGCATATTAGGCTTTTATTATATAGGATTTTTCAATTACATATCATTCTTTGAGCATTTCCTTATGATTTAGAATATTACCTATATTTTCTTAGTGATGGCACAAGATATTGCAGCCTTGCCCATATATTCTGTCTCATTCCTGGGAAGTATCTTTCCTAGAGGTGCTGTATCCTTTTAGTGGAGAATGCTAACTAAAAACCAGGAAATCAGCCTTTGTTATACTCATGGCTACTAAGGTTCCATCGCTTCTAAATCTCCTCATTGGACAGAGCTAGGGGAAAAACTGTATATGTATGTGTGTATATGTACACATATGATTATCTATACCTGCGTATCTATCTGCCTACCTACCTATATGACAAATCATGAGTTCTCAATAGTATCTCTAAATTCAATTCAACACCAAGAGTTCTTTCTGTGTTGTTTTTTCCCCCCACTTTTACATATATGTAACTTTTTCACTGACTGGGAGAAACCTGGCCTTCATTATACTCATAATACATTAAAGACACAAACAAGCAAACACAAACTACTGCAAACAAACTTTCCTAAGTAGAGCTCATTATTTTCTTACACCTTTCTTTTGTTTATGAATTTCATTAGGTGAACCTCTCTTTGAAATTTCAGAAAAATGTAAGTCTTATGCCCCTGTAACTTTAAAGAAAATTAAGATTTATTTTTATTTCATTTTGTAGGTAAGTTTATTAAACCAGCAGTACGGAAATATAACTCTGTTATTCTAAAGTCCCTCTGAGTTTGTGTGAGTAGAAGTTGGTTCAAATAACCTACATTATTGACTGCACATAAGTACATCAAAGCCTTATTAAAATTTAGTTCTCTGCATCTGAACATATATTTCAGAATCCATGGCCCTTGGTGATTATAAGAGTACCTTGAAAAAAATAAAAAAACAGTCTGGCTTGGAGGATTTTAGAAGACTCAGCATTAAGAAAATTTAGAAGTCTCTAGGCATTTTTAAAATTCCTTTGATATCATAATGTTTAATGATACATTGTGGGAGTTAAGGCTATGTATATCCTCAATCCTAGCTCCCTAGTGGACATAATTAAGAGATTTCAGGGAGTGGGGGAGGCAAGATTTCACTTCTATTGAATTTATAATTTAACTGCCAATCTTAATCTTCTACCCAATACCATAAAATCTCATATCATTTAAAATAATGTGGGTAAATATTTTTGAGAAAATCAGCCTGCCACTATATCATACACCTTACTTTGGAAATGGTTATTTAGCTCTACATTTTCTACTAAGACTCTCTCTCCAAAGTTCAGAATTGATAAATCCCACAGTTGCCCATTACTGCCGGGAGCCGGTCCATCCTTGCTGTTTCAAGGGACCTGGCATATATAGCATACTGTTCTTAATATGTTTGCTCCCCTTAGCGCTGTGTGTTTTAACCAAGGTCACCTCTCCGAGAAAGGTTGTTTCCCCAGGTAGGGATTTTTCCCTGAAGTTAGGGAGGGAATAAAACCCCTCAACTAAGTTCCAGGCTGGTAATTAATCACTTTAACTATGAACAATCATGCTTAAGCTACATAATCTTTACTCCCTGGAATGGAGATAAGAAACGCCCTAACCTTTGTAATAGAGATTGATAGGATTGAATCAAACTGGTATAAATACAGATGTAACAAGACAGAAAGAGACAGAACTTAGAAGTAAGAACCAAGAGAGACAGAACCTAGGCACAGAACCTACACAGAACGTTCTCTAGAGACAGAAGAACTTCGCTGGAGAGAACATGGCAAAAGATCCTGGACAGAAACTGGCCTCAGAACCTAGAGACAGAACCTAGCGAGAGAACATGGCCAAAGATCCTGAACTGAACCTGACTACAGAAATTGGCAAGAGAACCTGACTAGAACCTGGTGACTGAACCTGGCTGGAGAACCTGGACAGAACCTGGCTGGAGAACCTAGCGAGGGAACATGGCTACAGAACCTGGCTGGAGAACCTGGAGAACCTAGCAAGAGAACAAGGACACAAAACCTGGCTGGAGATCCAGACCAGAACTTCGCTGGAGATCCAGACCAGAACTTGGCTGGAGATCCTGGCTAGAGATCCTGGCTAGGCTGCTGATCAACTGAACGCTGTCTCCGTGTCCTTCCTTCTTCGCCGACTCCGTCCACACCTTTGGGGACCTCTGGACCTGCTGGGGTTGGACCCCAGCACATTACAATGTAATTAACATAAAAACAAGAGGCAAAATAAAAAAAAATGGGAACAGGCACACATGTGATTGCTGGGGAGTCTATTAATGAGTAAAAAGAAATCAATTGAAATTGCTTATACCCACTATTTTGGGCTGAAAAGCAAAATTTTATGCTTGTATTCATTTTTATTGTTGCTGAAACAGAATATCATCAATTTAGTGGCTTAAAACAAAACAAATTTATTATGTTATAGTTTTAGAGGTCAGAATCTAAAATGGGTTTCACTGCCTGAAAGCAAGATTTAAGCAGGACTGCATTCAGGCTCTAGAGAAGAATCAATTTCCTTGCCTTTTCCAGATTTTAGAAACTGTCTGCATTCCTTGACTCATGGTCCCTTCATCTTCAAAGCTAGCCCCATAATATCTTCAAATGTCTCTCAACTCTCTCTTCAGCCTCTTTCTTCCACTTTGAAGAATACTTGTGATTATATTCAGTCCACCTGGATAATCTAGGATCATCCTCCTATTTTAAAGTCAACCAATTAGGCCCTAGCCGATTTGGCTCAATGGATGGAGCATAGGCCTGTGGAATGAAGGGTCTGAGGTTCAATTCTGGTCAAGGGCACATACCTTGGTCAGGGCATGTGCATGAGGAAAGCAATGGATGTGTCTTTCTCACATCAATATTTCTCTCTCTGTCTCTCCCTCTCCTTTATACTCTCTTTAAAAAAAAAAAAAAAAGGAAAAAATATCCTCAGGTGAGGATTAACAAAAAATAAGATAAAAATAAAGCCAACCAATTAGTAACTTTAATTCCATCTGTATCTTTAATCAGTGAAACAAGGTTATTTGGGGTCTCAACTCTTGGGATTTTTCGTTTAATGGGGTCCTATAGATTTCTATTCTGTTTTTACCATTGGGGGGGAGAAAAGAGGTAGTGTTGATTTTTTACTCCAATATGATTATTGTTATGTGTCCTGGAGGAAGCATTTCTTGGAATCAGCAGAGCTCTAAGAAAAGAAAAATGAAGTCAAAGTACTACACATAGGATATTCGATTTAATAATGAGAAATGAAATGTATCTTTCTACTGCTGCAGTGTCATTTGGACCTGTAGTCTGCCTGCAGATGAAAGAGCACTATATATTGTGCACTGTTTCAAAGTATATAAAATGTAAAGTATTGTCTTCTAGCTGTCACAGTTATTGAAGCTTCAATAGGTCATTTCAGCATTTTGTCAGACCAGCTGCTTTGCATGAAGTTCATACTAATAAATCCAATGTGAGTGAGTCCTTTGCCTTACTCATTTTGTATAAGACAAGTCTTTCTATGAAATAAGTTCATTACTATAAGGTGCATATTACTGAGGCCCTGTGATTACTCAGGTATATAAGTAAATATGTCTATTAACCAATTCATGTTTTATCTCTCCTTTCTACTATTTTAGATAAGGTTTGTGAGGAATGTTTTAATTTCATAATTTCACTATGTTCTCTCTTTCAGATATCAAATTCTCAAGTTCAAAGATACTAAGTCATATAACTAAAGTCAAAGAATTAGTAAATGGAAGAAAACATTTTAACTCTCATTTTATAGTTCAAGTCTAGTTCTCTTTATGTGACATTAGAGTTGATAGAAGGAGACTAGATTAAACTATAACAATAATAACTGCAATTTATTAACACACTATGGACTAATGTAACATTTTTTATTTTAATTGTATGCTTGGATATTTATTCCCAAACTTTCAATATTTCTTAATATAAAATGAAATTCTAAGGTATAATATCACAAAAATATTTTATTCCACTTGAAAAAGTGTTTAGAATTTGCTTTCAGTTTCAAGAGCTTATATTATCATATTTTTTGTTAAATATTCTGAGGGGGTTTATTCTTACCAATTAGCCGGCTTGAGCAAAAGGTGTGGTGTGTTAAATAAAAAGATTATTTTAGTGAGATACAATAAACTGGAAATAAATAGTAAAATCTGTTTACAGAAAGCTCCAACATTGAAATATTTCTCCTGTGATATGACTTAAAATTGCGATTCTAATCAAGATGGTTTAAAATGCACATATAATTTAGCTTGCATTTTTCTTTCTTTCTTTTTTTTTTTAAATATATTTTATTGATTTTTTACAGAGAGGAAGGGAGAGAGATAGAGAGTTAGAAACATCGATGAGAGAGAAACATCGACCAGCTGCCTCCTGCACATCTCCTACTGGGGATATGCCCGCAACCCAGGTACATGCCCTTGACCGGAATCGAACCTGGGACCTTTCAGTCCGCAGGCCGACGCTCTATCCACTGAGCCAAACCGGTTTCGGCATAGCTTGCATTTTTCATATAGAAAAATCAATTTGTAAAAGTGAAAAATTAAATGTGAATAAAATTAAACGAGATAAAAACACAAGCATCTATAAAATCAGTTGATGTAGAGAATTCAATTTCTTTTCCTTAAAATTCATATTAAATTTATACTCTGGATGAACACAAGTTACCTATATTGAATTCTGGAACAGAAAGAAAGAAAAAGTAATGGAAAAACTGAGAAGTCAGAATAAAGTCTATGTTTAGTTAACAGTATGATACTAATGTTTAATTCTCAGTTTTGAAAAATGTATCATGCATATATAAGATGTTAACATTAGAGGAACCTAATTAAATTTACTCTTGGTAAATCCAAAGTTCACTCAATTAAAAAATAATATTTTATCTAATTTATATATGCTCTGTACAAGTGTGCCAAATTAATTGCTTTTGTCTTAACTCATCCAGATAATAACCATAATTTTCCATTTGATTCCAGTGAGAAATAGAGCTGAATATTGTGTAAAAGAGAAAAATGCTTGATTTATTAATATTGGGTGTATCTTATCAGAATATAAGTAAGATGGGAGGTTAGTAAATTTAGATAAATTAAAATAGTCATGTATGTTGTGATATGTTGTATATGTACACTACTTATGGTGATGATATTGATTGTAAAATTATCAGCTCCTTCTGGTAAGGTCATCTAAGCAAACAAATGTCATAGAAAATATCCATTACATGCAAATACTGAAAATATTCTCCATAGTTGTAAATTAAATGCATTCCTTATCTAAGTGTAAATGCATTTTTCACTATATACTGAGTATATTTGATCTATCAAAAAAGTGCTGCAAATTTAAAAAAGAAAAGAGATAATTTGGATATATTCAGTTTACAAAAAGAATATAGCCAAATACACATAACTCATTGTTGAACACCAAGAAGTTACAACTATTAAAGATATATAGCTATTTTTATTAATATAATTTAAAAACTACAGTGAGGTTATATTGATAAATTTCTAAGAATGGATCTTAGAACTATGTCAGCAATGTAATCTGAGCTCACATAGTAAGCAAATGATTTTATCTTTTATGTATAGGTAAATGATGCTGGTAGTGCATGGTTTTGGAAAGCGTAAAAATTCTTAAAGAAATAGGGAAAAATTGTGTACTTTTGTAGAGTTCAAAATCAATTCTTTAGTTATGGGATTTAAATCCTTGGCTGCCTTATTAGAATCATTTAGAGTAAAAATACATTGTAAATGAAACCATCTTAATAAATATCTCACCCTGCTCAGAGAAAGCCAGTATAGGAGCTATGATACTTCAGTGGAAATCAATAGAGATAATTGGTGGAGAAACACATATGCCTTCTTTAAGATCATGACAAAAACTTCAAAATTTAGTCATTGAAAGCTTTGCAAAAGGAAAAATAACACCCTTTTAGACAATGAAAACTTAAATGTGGTAGTCACATGTAACATGACAAGATAGGCACATGTAAGTATTTATATGTGCATTGAAACAAACCATTACAAAATGTGAACTATTTCAAATGTAAAGCACATGTCATGATAAAGCACTTTACCAGAGATGAGAACTACCTAATATCTTTCTGTCCTGTCAAAGAGATGTGGTAGGGAATGGGGATTGGGGTGGGGTTTGATGAGAACACAGTTTGGAAGAAAAGCAATAGGAATAATCTTTTTCTGTTTCCTTCTTGACTATATATACCTTCATCCACAAAAGTCAATCCCTGTACTTTCCATTATTCTCAATTATGCAGTCTTCTTCCTTCCCACACTTCCTCTCATAAAATGTTTCAACTTAATATTAGCATAAACATCCCTCTTCAGCAATTCAAAATAACAAACTTAATATCTGGCTTCATTACTACCTCCTGTAACCCTACTTAGAGAAAGACATATTTATATTTCTTTTTTTGAGACTGATCATTAAGGCCTAGAATTTCATACAATTAATATACTAGATGACAAAAAGTTTCTTTGAAATTTTACCACAGTATTCTAATAAATAAGCTATTGTCTTAGGTGGGTACTGTGAAACAAAGTAAACAATGGAATGCTGACTTTGCTGATTCCTTTTGAAAAATAAATTGTCAGCAAGTTTTCATGTTAAAAAAAATAAATATTATTTTAAAGAATAACAGTCTTTTCCCTTGAGACTAGATTCCACAAAGGATTCCTTCTTTCCTATCTCATAGTACAAACTTAATTACTTTTCATTTTTTCCTGAACTACCTCTTTATTAATTTAGCATATTATATGTGTGAGTAATTCTTAAATATTTTGCAGTCTATAACATACATACTGCATCCTCTTTGGTACATACTGTATATTTAATAAATGAACAAAAATTGTTGCATATATATATATATATATATATATATATATATATATATATATATACACATCTATAATAATAAAAGAGTAATATCCTAATTAGACCAGACAGCCGAACGACCTTCCTGACATCATTCCTGATGACCTTCTGGAATGACCAGGGGTTGTGGGTGGGGCCAGAGAGCCTGTGCCGCCAGGCCAGCCATGGTGGTCCCAGTGCCCCCCTTTCCACAGAGGCAGTGGGAGAGGCCAGGTCGCCGGTCCAGTCCTGGTGCCGCCTCTTTTTTAGAGGCAGCAGGAGAGACCATGGCACAAGATGGTCCAGTGCCACCCCTTCAGTGGAGGTGGCCGGAGAGGCGACACTGGGACCAGGCCTGGGCCTCCACCGGCCCAGTTCCGGCACTGCCCTTTCCGCAGAGGTTGTGGGAGAGGCCACGGTGCAGGCCTGGTCCCGGCCCCAGCACCGCTCTGGGTGGTGCAGTCCCAGAGCCTCCACAGAGGCTGGATGGGTGCGACCTCCCACAGCCCCTCCCACAGCCGGCCTGGCCCCAGGATTGTCCCCCTACACCAGTGGGCAGGCAGTGGGGCCAGAGCTAAAAAGCAGCAATCCCGGCTTCTGGTTGAGCAGCACTCCCCCCCACAGCCAGAAGCCAGGCTCACGGTTGGCGAGCGCAGCCTAGCTGGTGTGGGCTTCTCCTGCCTCCACGGCAGGTGGGCGGTAAGGAGCAAGGTGTCCCAGACTGAGAGAGGAATGTCTGAGTTCCAGCTTAGGCTCAATCCCCAGGAGGTCCTGGACTGCAAGAGGGCACAGCTTGGCCTGTGCCCTCCCCACCCAGTGCACGAATTTCATGCACCAGGCCTCTAGTTTAAATATAAATTCCAGTCATTTCAGTAGACAACAGATTTTGTTATTTGTAAATTATAATCTCAGTCACTATATATATAGTAAAAGTAATTCCCCTTTGTTTTTCTCTTATATTACTTATAAAATATCAAGATAAATACTATATATTTAACAAAATACAGTTTTAATAATTATTTCCTTGGTTTTTCTCTTTTCTAGTGCACTTCTCAAAATGACTTAAGAAGTTAAAAAAAATCCAAATGCATTTTAATATATATTTTCAATGACCCTTTATAAGTAAAAAACATTAAGTTAAGATAGTTTTCTTAAAAATAACCCTGATCATATTAGTCTTTTTCTAACCTCTAATGCTGTCAAAGTGAGTTAGCCTCAATTAATATTGCATTTTTTACTCAGAAATTATAAAATATTTCATTTCATCATCTTTAAATTTGCCTGTATACATAGACAGGAAAACAGGCAGCAATAATCATTAAACATGAAAAGTGGCACATTTCCCTATAAATAGTAGAATGGCATAGGGCAGTGGTTGGCAAACTGTGGCTCGCGAGCCACATGCGACTCTTTGGCCCCTTGAGTGTGGCTCTTCCATAAAATACCGACTTCTGTGCATGGGCCACGAAGTTTCAATCGCACTGTACGTGCACGCCCGCACATAGTATTTTGTGGAAGAGCCACACTCAAAGGGC
Source organism: Myotis daubentonii (assembly GCF_963259705.1). Classification (NCBI taxonomy): domain Eukaryota; kingdom Metazoa; phylum Chordata; class Mammalia; order Chiroptera; family Vespertilionidae; genus Myotis; species Myotis daubentonii. The sequence continues at coordinate 59,030,899 of NC_081843.1, forward strand.
CAAAGAGCCTCATGTGGCTCGTGAGCCACAGTTTGCCGACCACGGGCATAAGGCAATGGGTAGGAGCATGCAAGTAAGAGGAGGAATATTGACAGTTTTACCAAATTGACACTTTTCAACATTTGCTAGCAAAAACAGGCACTGGGACAGAAGAATTAATGGCAGATGTATCCCTATTCCCTTTTACAAACCAGAATAAAATGAATGAAATAAAGTGAAATATGTGTGGAGTTAGACAGATACTCAACTTTAGAGACTTAATTAATTACGTTTAGTAGTTAAGAAAATGATATTGACACAAGAAAAAAACTTCCTTAAATCACCTTCAAATGGGAATCTGAACCCTTTTACAAGATCTTCACAATAAGCTTGTTCCAGTATAGGTGTAGAGTATACAGTAGGTCCTCGGGTTATGTCGGAGATCCATTCCTATGGCGCAACATAACACGATTTTTGCCATAAGTCGGAACCCACCTACATAAGCACCTATGTCACTCACATGGAGCACATACACAGCAGTAATGAAGTGAAACAGTAAAAAAAAATTTTAAAGCAAGAAAACAATTCCTGACCTTCACTTGTGGTAGATAAATAATAAAAAACATAAAGAACATATGTACATAGGTCGAAATGACGGGACTTTTTTTAATAAATAAATGGGAGATGGTGACATAACCACGAAACCACGTGCATGGAGCCCAGCGTAACCCGAGGACTGCCTGTATTGGGAAAGTCCCATGGTGGGGAAGACTTCTTTGTTCCTCGGTCACTTGGTGCTCAGATTTGTTTATGTTCTGTCTTTGGGCTTACAAAATGATAAAGAAACTAGAACTCAGACTTTGAAGACAAAAATAAAAACTGTACCCCAGTTTCATTTTGATACTTGGATAGCAGAGATTTCTGAGGACTCTCAACATTATGATAGTGGTTTCTTAACCAGCTGTACTGAAAGTGGACTGTATTCTAGGTAAAAATCAAATTTAATTTCAACTCAACCTAGAGATTCCCAACTATGATCTTTACACTTATTTATTACTAACTCATATTTCGAAAGAAATGCCTCATTTGACCAAAAGAAAATACTCTCAGTAGATGTTTTTCTATTCTAACTCTGACTAGGAAATGAAGGACACAAATTTTTCACTATTAAAAAATGATCACTTGAAATCTGTATTTTGTAATCCAAATGACGCATCAATCTACTAAATTCACCAGTAATCAAAAATTTTGACACTCTCACATTCATTTTCTTCTTGGAAAAATATGAGAAGGTTAGTATTCCATGCAAATTTCTTTAAACCAAACAAATGATCCTTGCATGAGAGCATCAGTTGAGTATACAGTCCAATTGTAAGACTTAAAGAATGTCAGATAGGCCCTAATTCTCTAGTTGAGTCCATATATTTATATTAAATTCTTTAGGTTCTATATATTTGCACCCATTCTCCTCAAAGGTGGGTAGTCGACTCTCATTTTTGCTTACTAGCAAGACTGTAAGATTGTCAAAACCTCTGCTTTGATTTTCAGTTGCTTTCTACTTCTTTGATTCTGCTGCTGACATATATAATTTTAAGAATCTGGTTCGTGCTTCAATGGGAAAATCAATGAGTCTATCCCATGTATCTGTGCCTGCTCCCCCTATCCTGGAATATTGGGCCCTCTATTCAGAGCCTTCAGAGCTCTGAACTCCATTTTGTGACTTCAGCAATCTTTTGGCCAAATTTCCATAGCCTCTCTGCTATTTAGTCACAACTCGGCCTCAGACAGTGCACCTGTAATAGATAAATGCCTTGAAAACAGTGACTCGGTTCTCCTGGGTTTCCTTTTCCCTGGGATCTTGTTCCTCGAAGCCCTAGTTTCTGTACAGGCAAACGGATGCTTTCATTCATAGGCTGTTGTTATATTATCCAGCCTACCTCACTTGTTTTCAGTGGAGGGGTCAGTCATCATAGGTAGCTCCATCTTACCCAAGAGCAGCAGTATGGTTCCTCTCCTTACACATACTCTGCATTTTATTTTTGCCCCATTTCTACGCATACAATATGCAGAAGAGCTTTGAAAAATGTAGACATGTATAAGATACACATTAACAATTAAATACTTAGCAATTCATGATTGTTTCTAGGTGTTCTGGCCTTAAAATTTTATTAGATTTCCCCATGTACAATGCTGTTTCACAAATGTTTTGAAATTGATAATGGGGCTTTCACTTCCGTGGTAAGCTAGTTGGTCCCAACTTTTCCTGTAGCTTTTATTCTCTGTACTTTCATTTCATATACACGTCTGCTTAGACAAAGTGGTACAAACAGAAGTATAAAAGCATTTTTTAACTTTTCCTTCTCTGGTGTTCATCCAAATTAAGTTAAAATCTACTTTTTTCCCACATCTATTTTTCAATAAGAAAACTCTTACTATACCTTTCTGAACTAAATTTGTATAGAAAGGTTGATTCAAAATAATTAAAATATTTGGAAACAGTCCCAGGCTCCCACATAGGCGTATAAAGGGAATGCTTCGTGGAAATTTTTTACTCTGCATACATAAAAAATATTCATGGTTATTTTAGTATTGCTCCTGTCATATTTCACATGTGCCAATGGGATTTTCAAAAATATATCCATTTTTACATAAAATATGAATAGTAAAAAAACAACTATTGCTCTGAGATAATAATTGATTCTGGAAATTACTCACATAGTAATTGCTAAATTTTCCTTCAGATTTGAGAGAATGATTGTGTGGAATAAAAGAATGAAATTGAATACCTATTTGAACAAAGTGAGGTGTGCACTAAATTTAATTTATCATAGGAGAAAAATACCCTTGACTCAAATTTAGTCTCATGTAAAAATGTTGTTTCTGATATTCCATTTAATTATTGGTGAGACTATTCATAGAATGAAAATTACCAGATAATATATTTAAAGTGCTTTGACTTTTCAGAGTGTAGGTATGAATTTATAAATGATCTATATATCCTATCTAATAAAAGACAAAAAGGGTAATTAATCGTACCTCCGCTACACTTCCCATTGGCTAATCAGCCAGATATGCAAATTAAATGCCAACAAAGATGGCGGCCAGCAGCCACTCAGCTGAAGCGAGCAGGAGGCTTGCTTGCTCCAGTGATGGAGGAAGCCAAGGTTCCCCACCTGCCACGTCCTGCTCTAAGCTCCGAAAGCAAAAGCTCCAAAAGCAAGAGTTTCAATTATAGAAGCTAAACAAACCCCAGATACCTGCTTTCAGCCAGCTGCGGCCTCAGAGCTGGAGCAAGCAGGACGGCAACAAAGTTTCAATTATAGAAGGCAAACAAACCCCAGATACTTGCTTTCAGCCAGCCTCGGCTTCAGAGCTTGGAGCGCCAGTGACAGCAACAGAGTTTCAATTATAGAACGTAAATAAATCCCAGAATATAAAAAGAAAAAAGAAAAAAAGGAGAGGCTGGGAGTTTCAGTTGCAGGCCAGCCTGAAAACGGCCCTCAGCCCCTCACCCAGACAGGCCAGGCACCCCAGTGGGGACCCCCACCCTAAAGGGGGTGTGACCAGCTGAAAACAACCATTAGCCCCTCACCCAGGCTGGCCAGGCACCCCAGCGGGGACCCCCTACCCTGATCCATGACACCCTTCAGGGCAAACCAGCTGGCCCCCACCAGTGCACCAGGCCTCTATCCTATATAATAAAAGGGTAATATGCAAACTGACCCTAACAGCAGAAAGACTGGGAATGACTGGTCACTATGACACACACTGACCACCAGGGGGCAGACGCTCAATGCAGGAGCTTCCCTCTGGGGGTCAGTGTGCTCCCACAGGGGGAGCTCTGCTCAGCCACAAGCCAGGCTGATGGCTGCCAGTACAGCAGCGCTAAGGATGTCCGACTGCAGCCTAGGTCTGCTCCCCACTGGCAAGAGGACATCCCCTGAGGGCTGCCGGGCTGCCAGAGGGATGTCTGATTGCCATCTTAGGCCCAATCCCCCAGGGAGCAGGCCTAAGCCAGCAGGTGGTCATCCCCTGAGGGGTCCCAGACTGCAAGAGGGCACAGACCGGGCTGTTCCAATAATTAAATGGAAAATTTTTACATGAGACTAAATTTTTGTGCACCGGGCCTCTAGTACTAGTATAAAAGCCTAAGCGACACAACAACTGAACAACTGCTCGATCAGTCGCTATGACATGCACTGACCACCAGGGGGAACCAGGCGGAAGACACTCCGACTGGTAGGTTAGCTGGCTGCTGGGTCCGCCTGATTGGGACTGAGCGAGATGGGCCAGACATGCCCTGGAGCCCTCCCATAGCCCCACAACTGGCTAATCTCCCATGTCCCTGCCCGCCCCAATCATGCACCGGTGGGGTCCCTTAGCCTGGCCTGCGCCTTCTTGCAATCAGGCTGAGGACCCCCCCTCCCCGAGTGCACAATTTCGTGCACCAGGCCTCTAGTACTATATAATAAATACCAAAATATGCAAATTGACCCTAACAGCAGAATGACCAGAACGACTGCTCAACCAGTCACTATGAGGTGCACTGACCACTGCTCGGTCCCTTTCCCTGGCCAGCAGGCTCCGATTGCCCAATGGCGAATGGGGAACTAGGCCTGGGTGCTGGGGGGCGTGGGCGGCACCAAGGCCAAGGCCCCCATCCCACTGGTTGCCCCATACACAAAGGGCGACACATGGTGGGGGCAGGGCTGGCAAGCAGGCGGGAATGGCTGATCTCTCAGTCCCTCCCACAACTGGCAGGCTCCGATTGACCTATGACAAATGGGGAACTGGGGGTGGGTGGCAGTGGGTGGTGGGGCCAGCTCTGGGCAGCTGGGGAAGATGGCCCTGATAGCAGGCCAGGTCTAGGGACCGTATCCGCACATGAGTTTTGTGCGCCGGGCCTCTAGTAGAAAATAAATTTATCTTATTTTGAAGGAGAAGCTATAACAATTTTACTTGAAATATTCCTTTGTGTTTATTTAATTTTTACACTTCTTAAAAAGCTATTTGAGTATCTGAATTTTTGTTTGCTTTTCTTATTTATTTGTTGCTTCCCATTTTACATCCCACATATGAGTGAAATCAAATGATTCTTAACTTTTCCTTTGGTTGATGGGTATACAATACAATAAACAGATGATGTATCATAAAATTGTGAACTTGAAACCTATACAATCTTATTAAACAATGTCATCCCAATAAATTTAATTATAAAATAAAATTTAAAAAATAAAGAAACTTTTGAAAACTTAGAAAAGTATAAAGCCATTTATTTGTGTAACTTTAAACAAACTGGTAATTTCTTCTTTCATTACAAACAGGCAGACTAATCAAACAGGTAGACTAATTTAAAAAAAAAAGTGCCTTTTTTTGCCTTTATTATTTTTTCTTCCTCCTTACTTCATGAGAAATAGAGGATGAAGCATACAACCTACATACCTGGCTTCACACCAATGCATAGATCTTTAGAGAGTTCCATTATGCTTTAAGAAAATGATACATAGACACAGTTTTAATTAGCTATGTGTTTTTTGTCATGTTTGGTGTTTTTTAAAAAGGCAGATACCATCTGTCTACAAAAGTTTTAGAAAATTCTTCTGAAATTCATAAGATTTATATGATTCTTAAGAGTCTCATAGGAAAGATTATAATACAATGATTCCTGATATGATACCATGGAGCAAAGGCTATGATTCACTCTAAATTAACTACCCAAATGAAAATTTGAACAAAAGATAATTGTGAAGAGGTAAAAGCCCTCTCCAAATGCAATATGTGAAAGACTTCTGCCCATTTTCATTCCTGAACTAAGTCCATAAATGTCCCCTCCCATTAGTAATAATATGGGAATGAGTTTAGGAAAGTCAGACTTCAAGTTGACAATTCCTTTAATTCAGATTTGTTTGTTTAAATTGCTCTTTATTTTAATCTTAAACTTCCATCACTTTTTAAATATAAATATTCAGAATTACAAATGATTTTATATTTCCAATAGAAAAGTAAAAAGCCAAAAGTATCAAAGTAGGAGCTAACATGTATGCTAATAGTATCTTATTCTGTTGGTTTGCTTAATTCAGCATATTATATATACAATTTAAATATATAATTCAAAGAAATTTTACTGTTTATTATTATAGTTACCACTAAGATCAATATAGAGAAAATTTCTAAATGTAACGATTTAACCATTATGACCACCATATATTAGTTCCAGCATTTATTGAATTTCATTCAAGTGAAGTGATACTATATATATATATATACATATATATATATATATATATATATATATATATTATATATATATATATATTCTTTTTTTTTTTTTTACTTTTCACTTAATCTTCTGTTATATATACACACTTTACACTAAAAGTTTGTTCTTTTTCAGTGTTGTGTAGTTTTCCCTTACATGAATAGACAACACTTTATTTATACTTTTTCTCACTGATGGTTATTTCCAGTTTGGTGTTATCACACATAAAACTACTATGAACATTCTTACATGTGGCTTTGGATGGAATTGACTTGCCATAGTGCTTAACTTTAGTTGGTGCTGCCAATCATGTTTCAGAGTTATTGTACCAAGTTGTACTTTCATCACCAATGTAACAATGTGACAGTTGATTCATATCCTCTCTAATAGTAGTTGCTCTCATTTCTATTAATTGTATCTTATTCATTGGGGTGCAGTGGTTTCTCAGGAATTTAATTTTTATTTCCCTGATGCTTGAAGCAATTTTTCATGCTCTTATTGGCTAACTGAATATCTTCTTTACTAAGAACTCATCCACATTATTTTTTTTGTTTTTTTTTTATTGTATTTTGCTTATTAGTTTATTACAAATATACTATTTCAGTCACAGTCATTTATTGGATATATGTATATTATATGTCCTGACCCAGCCTGTGGCTGATTTTTCTTAGAATGATTTGAACTTTGAAGTAGCTGCATTGGCTTTATGTAATAAAGGAACCATTTTTAATTAAAAAAAGAATTATTTTATATTATTCGTTTTAATGCCACCTTATTAAGCATATTTTTAATGATTACTATTTACTGTATTTTGCTTAAAATAAAGACTTCCTTTTTTTAAATTAGGATTCTAATTTTCTGTGTTTTATTCTAGAAGCTATATTATTTTACTTTTAGGTCTATATCTATGTCAATCTGAAGTTAGTTTTTTTTTATTTTTTGAACATGACTTTGTTTTTTTGAAATTACTCCAAACCTAGCTGACTCTTATTGATTGCACCCTCCTGAGAAATCCACCAAAAACCATCCAGTTAAAACATTACCAGATCATTGATACACATAGGATGTGGGATAAGTAATTATTGTTTTTAGTTGCTATTACACATATGGATATCTAATTTATTCAAACAGTTTACCCCCACTAGATTTCAATGGCATGTTTATTATTGATCAGTTGACTCTCTAGGAAAGGGTCAACTCTTCAATTCTATGTTTGGTAGTATTGGTCTGATAGCATTTACCACCAACATAATGTCTTTATTCCTATAGCTTTATTAAAAATCTTGATATCTGATATATAACTCCTCTAATATTACTTTTCTATTTTAACATTAATTTGATTATTTTAATCACTTCTAATTTCCATGTTAATTTTTTTAAATAAGCTTGTCAATTTTCACACAATTCTGCTTGGGATTTTGACAGATTGTATTGAATTTTTTGATTGATTGAGAAGTGATATCTTTCCATAGTTAAGTATTCCAAAAAAAATGAAGGCTAGAGAATTACTTTAATTTTTAAGGCATTTTTCAAATTTCTATAAGCAGTTATTTAAAATTTTTAATTAATGAAGTATTATATATCTTCCATTAGATTTGTTTCTTGTTATTGTTTATTTTATCTTATCATAATTCTATATTTTAACATTTTGGTAGTATATAGATATAAAAATTCTGTTTTATATTGAACCTTCTTTCAGCATCCCTGGTTAAAATACTTATTCTAATAATGTCTGTATATTTTTGGGTTTTCCTACATACACAAAAAAATTTCACTAATACAAGTAATATCATTTATGATTAGTAGCAGTTTTATTTTTTTGCCTACCCTCTTTAAACTTTTATTTCTTACAATATGTCTCACCATGTTACTTATATATGCATAAAGTTGTATGTAAAAGATACAATGCTGAGTACTGAATATTGAATAATTCCATCTTTTGCACACACCTCTTCTTTGAGAGGTTGGAAAACCAAAAGTGTTATTCTATAGATCTAGTGCTGCTGGGGCTTTGGAGGCACTCGTATGGAACCTGCCACATATAGTGGTGACGGCACCAAGAGTGGCAAAATCGTAACTTGATTTTCTTATCCCTTACACAAAGCTTTGTGTCTATCTTCTAACTGCAGGGTTACTTGTAGAGATGACAGAAGTGGCTTACTCAGTGGGTTACAGAGTTTAGCATCATTTTAATCCTGTTCTCACTAACAGTGGCTGCCATGTGAGTTAGTTCTTCATTATTTTGGATCTAGGGCAATAATTCCAGTGCATAAACTTTTTTTAACACTTTTAGTTCTTGTGCTGGCACCTATTTATGTCATCATTATTTTTATTATTGTTGTCATTACTTAAAATTCCTAGAGTAGTTACTTGCTTCTCATTTTTGACTAATAAAGTATTTTATATAAAATAAATTAATTAATAAATTAATCTAGAATTATTTGTCATGATTATGTTTGAAGTTAATGACCCCCAAATTATCATACTGTAAATTATCCTCTAATTCTTAACCTACTGGGACAAAATTGTTCTAAAGTTTAACTTGTGGGGCATTTGTTTTCTGTTGTAGATCATTATTGGAACAAGAAATGTAGAGTCTCTGATGTGGGTACTATAGAATGAATTCTCCCCTCAAAATGTATGATGATTGTTTCTGGAGGTTAGTCTTTAGGGAGGGAATTAGGTAATGAAGGTGAAGCCCTTGTCAATAGGATTAGTGCCCTTTTAAAAGGTCCCTGTCCCCCTCCACTATGTGAGAGATTCCCTTTCCCCTTATGCCATGTGTGGTTATAGAGGAAAGAACCATCAGGTAGTGGGTCCTTACCAGACACAATCTTGGAGCCATGATTTTGGATTTCCAAGACGACAGAACCATGAGCAATAGTTGTTGTTTATAAGCCAGCCATTTTCTTCTATTTTATTGGAGCAGTTGAACATAGTAAAATATAGGATAGATATTTCTGACAATAATATAGAATTTAAATAAAGAAAATAAAAAACACTATGGGCTTTAAATTCTCAACAAAAGCCAGTCAGAGAACTAATGAATTTAGTTTTATCTTAAAAAACCTTATAAGTTTTGTACCGCAGAACCAATGAAATAGTAAAACAGTTTCTAAGTCATGGACTTGCTGAAACACATTCTAGCAGCTTGTATTTTCCAAAGGTGGCGATAAAATATCTTCCCTTCCCTGTGCTCTTTTCAAATATGACATTGAACATTCTATCAGAAAGAGGAATTTATGCCTGGCCAGTGTCAGTCAGTGGTTGAGCATGGATCCATGCACCAGGAGGTTGCCGGTTCGATTCCCAGTCAGGGCATATGCCTGGATTGCAGGCTTGATCCCCGGCAGTGGACGTGCTGGAGGCAGCCAATTGATGTTGATGTTTCTCTCTCATTGATGTTTCTTCCTCTCCCTCCCTCTTCCTGTCTCTCTAAAATCAATAAAACATTTTTTTAAAGAGGAATTTATCTTGAAACCTTTGAATGTAGGTAGACCCTGCTACTTCTTTGTTCAGTAGCATAACAGCAATGCCTTAGGCCAGTTCTAAGTGTCCATAAATGAATTATTTTACATTGCTGTCAGTTACTACAACTTACAGAATTGTAAAAGAGCTCAAAAACAATGAAAAGTAAAATTATATAACATGGAATTTTGTCTGCTTGATATTGCAAAGTTTTCTGTTGAAGTAAAAGTAAGAATTTCAGGCTACTCTAGTGGTCTTGTAACATGTTGAAAGGATGAAGGAAGTAAGGGAAGGAAAGGGAGGAGAGAGAGAAAGGAATAAAAAGGACTAGAAGAAGGGAAGGAGGGAGGAAGGAAGGAAGGAAACACCACATGGAAGTGCAGATACCAGATATTTAAGTTGTAGGAACCAACTTGGATATCCAGCCCAGTCAAGCCTCAGTTGACTGTAGCATCAATTGCTATATGACTAGCACTGCATGTGAGAACAATGCAGCTTAGCCCTGTGAAGCTACAGAACTACATAACTAACTTTTTTCTAAGCCGTTTTTTGGGGGTTTGTCTCACAGTAACAGGAAAATGGAAATTGCTATAAGGAATGGGGTGTTGGCAAACAAAACCTAAAATATGTGACATTGGTTTTGGAACTGGATAACAGTAAGTGGGCAGGCATGCCTAGAGGAACTAATGACAGAAGCTAGAAAATACCGAGGAAATAGTTATTAGAGTCTGGATGGAAACAACCTGTGTTAAGGAGTAGTGGAAAGTATAGTGAAACAGTCATCTGTTATGACTTGGAAAATAGAAAATGTACTTAATGAACTGGTCAGTCTGGCTAAGGATATTGCCAGCACGATTGTTAAAAATGACAATTGACATTTTATTTGTGTTTGATTAAAAACATACAGAGAGGGAGATGATTTAAAGAAGGAACTGCTTTTTTTTTTTTTTTACCAGAATTTATAGGAAATATAAAGTATCCTAGATGTCTTTCCATCCCCAATATTCTCAAAGTAATGTCCTCAGGGTAAAGATCAAATTTAGGGAACTTCTGGTAAATTGTGGGCTGAAAAGAGTTTAGATTAAGGATGTTGCTTTAAAATTCTTTAATACATTGTAAAGGTTTAAGGTGGCATTTCTTGTTATGTCAGACAAAAATGACTATCGATGAACTTAAGAGTATGTTTTCTAGGCTCTCTACTAGGAAAAGGGCTTCTAGGAATCATTTGGCTGTTGTACAACATCAATTTCACACTCAGCCCACAAATCCCACTGAGACAGACCCACATGTCTGTTTGAGAGGAGTTTGTCTTGAGAAAATTTGAGGGTGTGACTGTGGTTTAATGGTAAGAATACCGATAAGATTGATAGGACCAGCACAACAATTTTAAGAGAATTTGATTAGTAAAAGCACCATTGGCTTGGACTAAAACATGCAGAAACAGTTAGAAAAAAAAAAAGTCTTTAGGGCTTTTAACCTTCAAATGTCAAGAAGCAGATTTGGAAAGCTACTCAGCTCCAAAATAGGAACCATTTATTGAAAGGGAGGCTAACTCAGAGTGCAGAATTAAAATCCAAGCAAAATCAAATCCTAGGAGCAGAAATGATCCTAATCAAGGAACTTGTAAGATGTGCCTAGGGAGATTAAAACATTTATATGAGGCAGTGTCTACTATTTGATTCCATGTTCCCTACACCTGCCTCACCAATACACAGTGGGGAAAAAATATTTTTCCAGTTTTTTCTATGGAAAATAATACAGTTCTTTATAATAAAAGCCTAATATGCAAATTGACTGAAAGGCAGAACAACCAACGGAATGGCTGGTTGCTATGATGTACACTGACCACTAGGGGCCAGACGCTCAACGCAGGAGCTGTCCCCAGCCCACAGGCCCCAGGCCAGCCAAGGACGGGTGCCAGTGGAGCTCCCCTCACCCCACAGATCAGCCCTGATCTCCGGCCAGGCCTAGGGACTGTACCTGTGCATGAATGTTGTGCACTGGGCCTCTAGTAATCAATAAATAATAATACAAGAATAAACTGTGTTTCTTATACTCACTGCTGTAAACTTAATTTTGCCCTACTCTATATATGTTAAGTATAGATAACTTGGCTCTTTACTTGGTAAATCTTCAAATATAAAGAACCATCCCCATCGACGCAAATTCTCAGATCATTGGTATTCTTTCCATCTAATTTAGTTGAAAATATGCATAATCCTTCTCTTTTACTCCGTCTTTTTTCAAACTAATAGGATTTATGAAAGTTAAAAGAAGCTTTCTATGTCCCCTTCTTACTAATAAGAGTATTCTGTTATTTAAAATAGTTTTCAAGGAATTCTTTGATTTTTGAATTTGATTTTTTAGGTACCTTTCTCTCTTTTTTAAAATTATTTATTCACTAGAGGCCCGGTGCACAAAAATTTGTGCACTTGGAGGGGTCCCTCATCCCGGCCTGTGCCCTCTCACAGTCTGGGACTCCTCGAGGGATGACAACCTGCTAGCTGAGGCCCGCTTCCCTGGGGATAGGGCCTAAGCTGGCAGTCAGACATCCCTCTGGCAGCCCAGGAGCCCTCGGGGGATGTCCACTTGCCAGTGGGGAGCAGGCCTAAGCTGCAGTCGGACATCCTTAGCACTGCTGAGGAGGTGGGAGAGGCTCCCACCATCACTGCTATACTGGCAGCCATCAGCCTGGCTGGTGACTGAGCAGAGATCCCCCTGTGGGAGTGCACTGACCACCTGGGGGCAGCTCTGGCATTGAACGTCTGACCCCTGGTGGTCAGTGTGTGTCATAATGACCAGTCATTCCCAGTGGTTCTGCTGTCAGGGTCAATTTGCATATTACCCTTTTATTATATAGGATAGAGGCCTGGTGCATGGGTGGGGGCTGGCTGGTTTGCCCTGAAGGATGTCCTGGATCAGGGCGGGGGTCCTGCTGGGGTGCCTGGCCAGCCTGGGTGAGGGGCTGATGACTGTTTTCAGGCTGGCCAAGCCCCCCAGCAGGATCTGTCACCCCATGAGGGTGTGGCCAGCCTGGGTGAGGGGCTGATGGCTGTTTGCAGGCTGGCCAAGCCCCCCAGCAGGATCTGTCACCCCATGAGGGTGTGGCCAGCCTGGATGAGGGGCTGATGGCTGTTTGCAGGTTGGCCACAGCCCCTTCAGGGTTGGGGTCCCCGATGGGGTGCCTGGCCAGCCTGGGTGAGGGGCTGATGGCTATTTGCAGGCTGGCCACAGCCCCTTCAGGGTGTGGGTCCCTGCTGGGGTGCCTGGCCATCCTGAGTGAGGGGCTGATGGCTGTTTGCAGGCTGGCCACAGCCCACACCCACCCAAGCTCCCAGTGGAGGCTGTCTGGAAGCAGGTATCTGGGATTTATTTATTTTCTATAATTGAAACTTTGTTGCCTTGAGCGGAGGCCACAGCCAGCCAGGGCAGGCAGGAAGCTTGGCTTCATCCATCGCCAAGGCAACCAAGCCCCCTGCTTGCTCCAGCTCTGTGGCTGCTGACTGCCATCTTGGTTGGGTTAATTTGCATATAGTTGCTCTGATTGGCTGGTGGGCATGGCTTGGGGCATAGCAGAGGTGTGGTCAATTTGCATGTTTCTCTTTTATTAGATTAGATTAGTATGTAACCCAGATCTTAACATATGAGACTCTTTTCAGACCTTATAAATTAGTGCCTCATGATATGGTATTATAGCTATCACCTTAATTATTTGTTCTTTCCAACATTTTGTTAAAAAAAAATCTTAACTACCCACACTTGATTTAAACTTTGACCTGAGGCCACATTATATTGGAAATGTCCTGGATTTTATCTTTACCTTGAGGCCATTTCTTACTTTGAGAATTTTTTTTTCCAATTGGAAATACCATTTAGAGGACCATAACTATAGTTTTCTAAAGCATTATCTTTGTTATTTTTGTTTATATTATTCCTTGAAATCTAGAAAGCATACATAGTAAATATGACCTCTATTATTTGGCAATTAGAAGCCCCAAGACTTTAGATTTAATTTTCTTCACTAAAATCTTAAATCCACTTTTCACCTGGTTATTCCTAAGTAGTCAGATTAAGCTATAAACAGTATTTTCCAATATGAAGGTATTCTTGAATCATACCGGGGAGGTAGCATTTTATAAGTACTAGAGGCACTCAAGGGGGTCCTTCAGCCTGGCCTGTGCCCTCTCACAGTCTGGGACCCCTTGGGGGATGACCACTTGCTGGCTTAGGCCTGCTCCACAGGGGATTGGGCCTAAGCTGGCAGTCAGACATCCCTCTGGCAGCCCAGGAGCCCTCGGGGGATGTCCACTTGCCAGCAGGTAGCAGGCCTAAGCTGCAGTCAGACATCCTTAGTGCTGCTGAGGAGGCGGGAGAGGCTCCCGCCACCACTGCTGTGCTGGCAGCCATCAGCCTGGCTTGTGGCTGAGCAGAGCTCCCCCTGTGGGAGCACACTGACCACCATGGGGCATCTCCTGCATTGAGCCATTCCCAGTCATTCTGCTGTTAGGATCAATTTGCATATTACCCTTTTATTATATAGGATTTCATAAGTTCTGTTTCAGGTTCTACCCTTTTGAGGGCTTATCAATATGCAATAAAATGAAATTTATACACTCTTAAGTAAGGTAGGTCTAATTGTTAAGTACATTACTTTGGGGAATGTAATTAATAACTCAAATCCATCACTATATTAGAATAATTAAAATATAAATGTTTTTTTTGGAATTTTTGTTAAGATTAATGATAGTGTTCATAGAGTAGCCTATAGAACTTATGGCATAGAAGAAGATTTAATAAACTAATTCCCTTTTCCATTCTCCTGTTTCATTGTTAAAGTTTGATTATGAAAGCATCATTGTGTATGCTATCTCCTGAAAGATCTGTAGTATGTTCCCAGAATATCCCAGCCATCATTCAGAGGTTCTCACCATATTTTAACTGTAAAATTCTCCCTACAAATGACAGCCCCTTCTCAAACAATACCACTCATCACTTCTTGGCTATTGATAATACATTGATTGGTCAATTGTTACACTGGCTTCTGAGACATACAAAGTTTCAACTGAGATCAATACATGAAGATTCTAATTCAATAGGTATGAGATAAGGCTAAGATTCTGCATTTTAAAAAATAGTCCCCAAGTGATTCTGATGCATACTCAAGCTTTGGATTAAATAAACTAATATATGCCTGTTTTTCCTAGTTTGAGTAACAGCCTCACACTAGAAAAAGTATTAAATGGAGGTGAAAGGAAAGCAATCGTGATTCATAAATTAATAATATGATACTATCATCAAAAGTATACATGTAAGATCCTGAGGTATAGTTAGTTTTCTTAGACTGATAGTTTGGTATTATTTTAAGAAAAAAATACATCACGAGACTTGAAGACGTAAATATTTATTAAAAAGCATATAATGCATGCTTTACATTCCAAGTCTTCATTTTCCATGATATGATTTTCTCCTACTATATCTATATAACATTCAGCTTCTTCTCTTTGTTTTTTCATAGATACTAGAGCAGCTAGGCTATCTAAGATGATATTTAGCAATAAATATATTGTGCCAAAGGACTTATATTGCTAGTGGAGAGAATATATTAAATAGATTTCTACCTGTAACCTTGGTTTAAAGATTAACCTTTTGAAAATGACTTTTCTTGGTCTCTTAGTGTTCTTACATTTTTATATATATACTAGGGGCCCGGTGCACGAAATTCATGCACTGGGTGTGTGTGGGGAGGGGAGTGTCCCTCAGCCCATCCTGCCCCCTCTCACATACTGGGAGCCCTCAGGTGTTGACCCCCATCACCCTCCAATAGCAGGATCGGCCCCTTGCCCAGGCCTGATGCCTCGGCCAGAGGCATAGACCCCCATCACCCTCCGATCGCCTGATCAGCCCCTTGCCCAGGCCTGACACCTCCGCCAGAGGCATAGACCCCCATCACCCTCCGATCGCCTGATCGGCCCCTTGCCCAGGCCTGACGCCTTCGCCAGAGGTGTCAGGCTTGGACAGGGGACCCCCATCTCCCCGTGATCACTGGCTCTGGCCCCCGCCCAGGCCTGAGGCCTCTGGCTCAGGAATCATGCCTGGGCAGGGGACCCCCATCTCCCTCTGATCGCTTGCTCCACCCCCCACCCAAGCCTGACCCCTCTGACCCAGGCTTCAGGCCTGGGCAAGGGGACCATCATTTCCCCCCAATCCCTGGCTCCGCCCCCCACCCAGGCCTGATGCCTCAGCCAGAGGAGTTGACCCTCATCACCCTCCGATCACCAATCACCGGATCGGCCCCTTGACCAGGCCTGAGGCCTCCGGCAGAGGTGTCAGGCCTGGGCAGGGCACCCCCAGCTCCCCGCGGTTGCAGGCTCCGCCCCTGCCCAGGCCTAACGCCTCTGGCCTAGGTGTCCGGCCCGGGCAGCGGGCACCCACAGCTGCAGCGGCCCCGGGATCGTGGGCTCCGCTTTAGGCCCAGGCAAGGGACCCCTAGGTCCTGGGACTGCCAGCTTCGACTGTGCCCAGCTCTCATCGCTGGCTCCACCCCTACTTCCTGCTATCACTGGCCAGGGCAGAAAAGGCGCCTGATTCTCCGATCATGGCTGGGGGGCAGGGCAAAGGCGGCCCCAGGGCCGCCTTTGCCCTGCCCCCCAGCTCTTAGCTCCCCCCTGGGTTTCCGATCACTGTCAGTGGCAGGGGGCTTCTTCCTGCTTTCCCTTTCACCTCCCTGCATTATGCCTACATATGCAAATTAACCGCCATCTTGTTGGCAGTTAACTGCCAATCATAGCTGGCAGTTAACTGCCAATCATAGTTGGCAGTTAACTGCCAATCATAGTTGGCAGTTAATTTGCATATAGCCCTGATTAGCCAATGAAAAGGGTATCGTCGTACGCCAATTACCATTTTTCTCTTTTATTAGATAGGATATATATGTATTCCAAGAATGATATTTTATTTCAGGAAAAGTTTTCATTAACACAGACTTTAGTCTTTTCCTACCCAGGGCTTTCTTTGGAAATAAGGACACAAAGGGACCTTAGTCTTTTATGCTCTGAATATTTTGGTCAGTGTTTTGTGCAAAAAGAATGTATGATTGTATTGCTGCTCCTATTCCTCTGAGTAAAATAAACTGTGCTTAGTGGCAAATGCTGTATGTTCCCAGAACTGCAGGGCTAGGATTCAGAAATTGGAGCATGGAGATACCCTAAATCAAAATAAGTGGCTATTTGGCAACACTGTCTGGCCAAGCAGTTTGTCCTGGCTGTTTTGTCAATAAATTATATTGAGATCCCTGACCGGTTTGGCTCAGTGGATAGAGTATCAGCCTGCAGACTGAAGGGTCCCAGGTTTGATTCCAGTCAAGGGAATATACCTGGGTTGCGGGCACATCCTCTGTGGAGAGTGTGCAGGAGGCAGCTGATTGATGTTTCTTTCTCATCAATGTTTCTAACTCTCCATCCCTCTCCCTTCCTCTCTGTAAAAAATAAATAAAATATATTTTAACAAAAAAGAGCAAAAGTTTTCAATTAAAAAAATTATATTGTGAATTGCATCTAATTTTCTAATAACAAATAACAAGATAAATAAATGAGGAATGTATAGAGAAATCATTGGAGTTACTTGAAAAAGTATATAAACCAAGGATCCTTAAAGATTCCAGCTCGTTTCATTTTAATAGAAAAGATAGATTTGTAGATAGATAATAGGTATGTGTAGCTAATAGATCTACCTTTTGATATATGGATACATTAAGAAAATCTTATAACATATAATGGAAATATAATATGTAAACATAAAACAAATCAGGATTCAGTAGTTTATCTCAGAGAAGCCCAAGTGACAGTGGTCACAGAAAAGAACTGGGCATTAAGGAAGGCTTCAAGGAGAGTAAGTCATCTGTGGGAGTAAATAGTAGGTAGGATGAGGTCAATTGTAATAATAAATGAAAGATCAGTCAGTGGGCTTCCAAAGATCAATTATGATGATAACCACAATCTTGTTTAGTTCCCTGTAGTTTTCTTTATGTCAGTGATTATTACATCACTAGAGGCCCGATGCATAAAATTTGTGCAAGAGTAGGCCTTCTTTCCTCTGGCTGCCGGCACTGGCTTCCCTCTGGCACCCGGAACCCAGGCTTCCCTCGCAGCCCCAGCTTTGTCAGGAAGGACATCTGATTAATTAGCATATTAAACTTTTATAATTACAGATTAATGATCTGTAACATGTGTCATGTGTGGGTGATGGTCTTAATTCTTGCACAGTAAATAGAAATAAAGGGTACACCAAAACTGTGATAAAATAATGCAATCACATTTTAGGAAAATACCCAAGAAAGATCACCCTCTAGTATTTAATTAACTCTTCATTTTGGGGTCAGATTGGTATCTAAGTGAATTTATTGTATACACTTGCCAATATCTAAAATAGAGTTATCTTCTGTAATCTAACTTAAATTAGAGTAGAATCAGAGACTCACTGCCTCTCTCACACATTGAAAATCTTTCACATTTGTGTTCCTCAGCACTAATTACTTTTACTTCAAAAGTATTAACAAAGAACATAATTTAACATAGTGTACTGTCAGTATGCCCATTATTGGAGAAGGCAAGGAGTAATGAATTTGTGGATAATGGATTGGTTCCACCTCTAGGTATCAAAACTTTTAGAGATTTTAACTGTCTCATTTGGCATGCAGGTGGGCTATTCTGGTGCAGATTTAACACTGTCCCTAATTTAGGGGAGGCTTTGAACTTCCTTCAGAAGCATTGTTTTTGCAGGATATTTAGCTTCATAATTATTTCATGAATTAAAAAGCAAAACACTGTGCATTTCACAGCTATCAGGTGAAGCAACATGTGACCATAGGCAGGAGTAATCAGTCACAGATTTGGTAAAGAGCCCTTTGCAGACTGACTTCAAGGCATCCTCAACAGTCCTGTGGACTTCAGCCACACTCATTAACAATTAGTTTCCATATCTAGACATAGCAGATGGCAAATTTTTCTTCAAACAGTAAATACAAGAGTAATTTTGAAAGTCAGTGAACAAAAATAACGGTAAAAAGAAGTCTTTAGGAAGGTTTTCCAAGCTATTGGGCTAGCTTGTGATTTTGAGAGTCCTATATCTTCCAGACCAGACTAACCATAATCAGACACACAAAAAAACAGCGTCATATAACACGACTGTGCTGCAGGGACACTGCTTTTTAATATAGTATTTCAGTTAATTTACACAAATAGGGAAGTTGGTTATAGTTTTAGTTATTTATTTTTTTATCCTTAACCAAATACATGTTTTTATTCGTTTTTAGAGAGAGGAAGGGAGAAACAACCTTTTGGTGCACAGGATGATGCTCAACCAACTGAGCCACCCAGCCAGGGCAGTGGATTCTATCTTTAATTTACAAACTTGTTTTGCTGTTATGAGGAGTAGCACATTGATTAATGTCATATGACTAGAATGTTAATTCAAGTTGGTATTTGTTCAAATTTCATAGGCAATATGCTATTCTTAATAATAGTACATTAGGAAAATCTCTACATCTAGAATTTCAAAAGGTGGTTTGGAAAAGAATAAATTACAGTGGGTTGGCCCATTCCTCTTTTTTCATCTGGTCGTTTTTCACAAAACAAGATGATTTAAGATATGTATGTTTTATTAAATCAGTTGTTTTCTACAAATGGTAACTCTGAAATGATAAGAGTGGATGAATATAAAATATTCAATGTGTTTGATTCTGGTACAACATTATAACAAATATCCCGTGTTGTAAACATCTCTGTGGGATCTTTATACACCACAGAGCACATCCAAACATGACTTAGCTATTATACAGGTATATAAAGTCTTGAAAGGCTAATGCATATTGTTTTCCACTAGGGAGCTAAGTAGAGGAAATAACTACTTTGGAAGTTCAGGAAAGGTCTAGAAAAATAAATTAGCATAAGTTTTCTATTCAAAGAAATTCACTGAAATAATAATTTGGAGGTGAAGTCCGAAGACTGAATGTTTTAGAACAACATCTCAAGAATATGACTCCTATTATAGGGGAATTTTTCCTTTAAAATATTGGTAAAGTACAAGTAGAGAGATGGAGAGAGGTGCAGAGAGGATAGATGTTATTTCTATGCACGGTGCCATTAAAAGGGCCAGAAAGGGAAAATGCCACAGCCCTCTAAAGAAGGTCTGGAGAGAGAGTGACAGCCACTTAGCACTACACATCCCGGTGGTAGAGACGTTGAGGAGGTCCTTGAGTACCAGAGGAATGTGGATTCACATCCTGGCCCTTGTCTTCTTATATGGACAATCTTACACACTCCCTGGATCACCTTCCCTATGCTACATTGTGTGCTTGACCACATTTTCTGAATCAGTCCTCCCTTTTGCGGTCCTTATTTCTGGCTGGGATTTTTCTTTTGCATGCACATTGTATAGCCTTTATCAATTATGTGATCAAAGAATGTGCCCCCACTATATTTGGTAAATGCTGGATATTTCCTTTATAGTTATCAGTGTAAATACAATGTCTCCTTTCTTAATTTAAGAAATCTATTTTATGTGTTCTCTGTATGTGTAAGAGTTTTTCCCTATTACATTACCATGAAATTAATATTCTTTTTTTATGATCACACTAAATTTATTTTCCCATTGCTCGGAGAAACCAAGACACTTTTATTGAAACATATGGCATACTAAAATGGAGACAATGTGATGGTGGTTAATTTTTAACTATTTGATTTAATATAATTTACAGAGTCAAAGTTGCAGTTTAAAAGAACAGTTTGTATTATAGCATTTGGAAATTGGTGATTATTATTGTCACTTAATATAGTGTTCTTTTGCGATTCTAGATTTATATTCATGATCTCATTATCACTTAACACAGTATATATAAAACTAGATTGATTACAAATATTGAGATGTCTGGGTAACATGAATGTAGAAATAGAACATGAAGAAATATTGAGATACTAGTACATTAACGGGAGCTGTCTTTGAAACTAAAGTACAATAGGGTACTTTTATAAAAATATATAATTTTCATCTCTTTGATGCACATTTATTTTCTTTGTTTTTGCCAAACTTAATGTTACATTTCCTGTGCATTATGATTGAAAATAATAAAGTGGAAACTTAATTAGGAAGAGAAAAGTAATGTAATTTATACATAATACATTCATCATCAAAATCCCCATGTAACAGAATGAACTCTCAAAATCTACTGTGGATGGCACATTAAAAGACTTGACTTCTCTGATTAATTAAGTCCATTACCAAAGGAGATCATGCAATTGTTCACTTAAATGAGTGTGAAGAAAATTTTGCATAATTCAATAGTAAAACACAGATTTTTAATCTATACTATAAGTTTAGAGCTGCTACAGTTTCATCTCAACATATTATAATCTGTAAAAGATTATTAAGGAAACACTTTAACCAAAGAGAAGATGTAGCAAATATAAAGTTATATTGGATGGAGGCATTATGTACTATATTATAACTCAGATTATAGTAATTTTAATTATTAATATCTGTACCTTCATTTAAATAATACAACTATCTAAAATTATTGTAATTTCAAATATATACATATCTTCATTGCAGTCTTGGAAATTTATGATGAGTATGTCAAATGCATCATTTAGTAATGACAACAAAGACTAACTGCTTTGCTTACTATAGCAGTCGGAGGTAAAGTTGAAACAGAAATTCTGGTTTCTTTAAGTCTTACGTTCTTTCATCACGAAATGACATTGTGTAATACAATCTAAAACCTTGAGAGGATCCTACGGGGATCATCTTTGTTAGGCTTGTGCTTTCATGCAAATCTAACTATTTATAACTGATAGCTTCCAGAAGATACCTGTGACCTTCCTTATGCTTCATCTCCCAGTAGAAACCCTTTCCTTCAGTTCCAACTCATTTACTTATCTATGGCTCCCATTAGCTCTGAAGAACAATGAGAGAGAAAGTGGGAACAAGCACAAACATCCCTGAATGTATATTTTCTAATCAGCTTCATCACCTTTATTCATTTCTCTGAGTCTAGCTATTGAAAAAGTCAAAATGTTAAAAAATTGATATGTTGTTTTTCTGGTCATTGAATATATTATGCTTTTCCTTTATAAAGTTATTTAAGTTCTTAGAGCAATTTTTATCAAATATAACTTCTAGCTTGTAAATTGTTTTATGTGTGGGTCTTTCTCATCATAAGTAAACATTAGTAGTTCTTTTTCATAAGACCATAACTTTATTTTCTGAAATAGATTGCAGTTTTATGGGATATTATTTTTCTGCCTTCCCTTCTTAAATAGTCTGCATACTTAATATGGAAGTACACTAATAAAAAAGTAATATAGAATGAAGTCACTTACCATTTGTTACAACATGGATAAATCTAGAGGGCATTATGATATGTGATATGTCAGACAGAGAAAGATAAATATCATATATTACTTATGAATGGAATCTAAAAACAAACAAAAAAACAAATTAATAAACAAAACAGAAATAGATTCATAGAGAACAAGCTGATGGTTTCTAAAGGCTATGGGACATAAGTGAAAAAAATATTTTCATGAGTTCTAAGGAAAATTGTATTGGATACCGATCAATACATGTTTATTTAAATATGAAAAATATAGATGATTAGCGTGATTTTTCAACTATCTATTATTTTAAGTATTTTGTTGGTCTTTTTAGTGAGTATATTTAATATAAAAATAATATTTTGCTAGAATTGGAAATTTATTTTTCTTTGTGTATTCATATTAATATATGATATATATGCATAATAATGACAGGATTTAAGATATTTATTCTTTATTCACAAAAACTTTTCAGATGATGAAAATTACATGTTTTGTTTCTGTTTCTTTCCTCTTATTGGTAAATTGCATATATATATATATATATATATATATATATGTATATATACATTTATAATTATTACAATAAAGATGCCTAACTCTAATCAGCTTAACCGCTTGAATGGAATTGGCTTGCTTAAGAGTGGGACAACCTTATATTATTCACCTTCGGTTAAGATGAAAATGAAGTACACAGACTAAAAAATGATTAAAAAATCAAACAAACCCAGATCTAAATTCTGGATTAAGGAAATACAAAGGATAGAGGAACAAAGTAAACTGTGCAAGAAGAAAACACTGAAATATGGAATACTTCATTATAATTGGCCTGGTCACTACAAAAAAAAATATATCACTGGCAACAATATCTTTCATGAACTGTTAATATGAACAAGGGTAACAGAGCATCACCTATTTTCCATGACTACCGCATAACTAGAGTACAGAGAATATCACAAACTTTCAAGTGCTTTTAGTGAATGGGGAAATCAGTCACACAGTAACTTTCTAAACTGATTTAAAACCTTTCAAATAGTTAGTGTAGGACTGACCACACTAGAGGAGACTCTGTCATTTTCTCATAGAGAAAACATACAGATCTTATCAAAGAGGGTTCACACCAGAAAGGGAAAGTGCAACCTGAGTTAGAAATTCTTGATAACAGGTGTACACCCTGGAGGATCACTGCATTCGATATTGGAGAAACAAAATGAAAGGACTTAGAAATTGTGTGGAAGCAAATGCAGCGATTTGGGGATGTGTCCTATCTGGGGATGGAAAGGCAAGTCGTATGGGAAGCTATCCTTTAAAGGACTGATGGGAACAGAAAGTGAGGAAGCTCTACAGAATCTCAGCAACCATCACAGACAAAGAAGGCACTGGTGACTCGGCTCCTCCAAAGTCTCATTTATGTAAAAACATGTTCATCGGGAAAGTAAAGCTTAAGTTAGAAGGTAGAATAAACAGTGTGATGTTAAATGATTTGCTGAGTGTAACAATCATTTAATGTCAAATTGGGTAAAAATACTTCTGACTTTTGTCTTCTTATCCACTGTTTTAACTATTATGAGTTTCATCCTGCAGTCACAATACATGAAGTCAGAAGTCTGAACTAGGTTAATGGTCTGTGCCACTATAAAAAGTATGTGAAGGATCTCTTCCAATAACTGGGCTTGTTTTCTGTAATTCTCCCAGGTTTGTAATGCAACCTATTTAAGATTGAATCCTCCTCTTTTATGGAGGGAAACTCACAAAATGTATTGAGAACAGTGGATAAGAAAGCAAAAGTTAAGTGTCTTTACCCAATTTGAATTGAGTGATCACTGTTACCCTCAGTAATTCTGTTAACATTTCATTTTGTACTCTGCTTTTTTAAATTATTTTAAAAAGTAATGTATGTATGTTGTCTTATGGTACCTTTGTTAGAAAATGTGGTTATTAACATATAATTATAGATAAAAATTTTAAAGCTGTATTTTATAACTTTATTTGTACTTATAATTAGTTGAGGGAATCTTATTTGGGTCCTGTTAACCCACAATAAAAAGGTGTAATAAAAAGTTAAAGGCATTTACTTGAGCAAATGAGGCATTGCAGACAGGAGGTATAGATGAAGGCAGCAAACATGAGTTGTGCTCCAAAGGGAACAAAGAAAGGCAGGGTTTACCAGAGCTGTTTTCAGTTAGGTTCTTCATGTAAATGAAGCATGTTGGCTATGTCAGCTGGGATGGTTAGGCCCATTAGGCAAGAGGAGGATGCAGGTTGTGAAAGGGATGGGTTGCTTTCAAGATAAAGGATGTAGAAGATGAGGAGCAAATAAAGTTCATATACGTCCATGTATCAATCATTGATCCAGAATGTTTGCAGTTCAGCCTGAGCTGAGTTCATCAATAGGTCAGCAACGTAACCACAGTTCCAAGAACTGAGACATGAAACTTGCATAGGTCACATGTCTCAGTGGCCTCCTGACTCCATTTTAAGTGACGCTCTTACTAGTGGTTGTTGCATTTTATTTTTTCCATTATCAGCCCTAAGATGATTATTTCTATACTAGTGACCTGGTGCACAGATTCATGCGCATTGAAAGGAAATTCATTAGAAGGTGGCCAGCGGGGCGGGACTGGGGGAGATGGGCCGGGCACGCCCTGAAGCCAACCTCCCACGGTCCCTCCCCTGCCAGCTGCATGTGGGTGGCACCATGACTCAAAGGGCATTTGCGGAATGAGTGGGGTCCCTCCAACAGGTGGGGTCCCTCAGCCTGCCCTGTGGGGATCTGGCTGAAACCCACTCTCTGACAGATTTGGGGCCAACAGTGCCCCAGCTACAACATAACCCACGGCCGAAGGTGGACTTGCACAGCCCCGTGAGGAATTGGGCTCTCTCCTCTCTGGTTTCGGGGTGTGTCACCCAAGAACCACAGCTGCCAAGTCACTGCATCTAGGCAGCTCCTGCGTGGAGCGTCTGCCCCCTGATGGTCAGTGTGCATCATAGCAACCAGTCGGACACTTAGTATATTAGCCTTTTATATATATAGATTATGCCAAGTAAGTTTTGGGGGGTAACTGAATTGTAAATTTATGAATTCTAGTATTTGAAATGCAAAAATCCTTTCTAATCATATAATTTTCTGAACTTTACATAGTTTTGAAACTCACTGGAAAAAATGCCTATTTTTTATAAAAAGGAATTATTAGAATTTTGGATCAGTTCTAAAATAAAATATAATAAATTCCTTGAGATTTTTTTTAATTGAATGCAATATGAAGGCAGAAAACGTTTAGAAATCTTGTTTTTCTAATTTATACTACATAAAAATCTTTCAATGCAATTTAAAGCAATAAATTGTACTTCATGGTATGTTTATTCTTGAAAGCATTTAAGAATAAAGGTTCCTTTTTATTTTTAACACATCCTTTTCCTGGTTTTTGTGTATATATGTGTGTGCACAGCACACACTCTTGAGCACCTATTGCCCTTTTTTGCATCTTATATCCTTTTTTATTTTTAAATTTTGTTTTATTGCTTAAAGTATTACAAAGAGCATTATATATGTCTCCTTTTTTCCCCCTTCTTGACATTCCCCCCGCTTCCCCTATCCCCCAGTGTCTTATGTCCATTGGTTATGCTTATATGCATGCATACAAGTCCTTCGGTTGTTATATCCTTGACCATCTTCCTTCTTCCTTAACATCCTTAGATACTGTGTCAATTTACATTCTCATTAACACTGAATGGATATGCCTTTTTTTCCATATCCTGTCCAACACTTATGTCTTGTTTGATTGATAATAGCCATTCTGAAAGGTGTGAGGAAGTATCTCATTGTGGTTTTGATTTGCATTTCCCTTATAGCTAGTAAAGTTTATCATCTTTTCTGTTGAGCATCTATTCTCTGTTGGCCATTTATAGGTCTTTTTGAGAAAAGTGTCTGTTCAGGTCTTCTGCCCATTTTTTATTTAGATTGTTAGTGTGTGTGCGCGCGTGCACGTGCGTATGTGTGTTGTTGAGTTGTATGAGTTCTTTCTGTATTTTAGATAATAATTCCAAGTTGGAGCTGTATTTAGTCCCATTCATTTATTTTTGCTTTAATTTATTTTGCCCTAAGTGTCTTGATGGATGAGTGGATAAAGAAGATGTAGTGTATATATATCCTATATAATAAAAGTCTAACATGCAAATTGATCAAATGGCGGAACAACCAGTCACTATTATGCGCACTGCCATGGCCCACTGCCTGATGGACCCCCCCCAACCACCCACGGCCCCTGCCCCTGATTGCCCACCCCCACCCCGGGCCCAGGCGTTGAGCGTCTGCTTCCCCTCAGCCACTTGGTCTCTGGAGGCCGAGGCCACTCTAGTGGGTGAGCTGCGCCCACATCTTCAGTGCCCTGGACCAGATGCCTGCAAGATCAACCTGGCCAAGTTCACCCATGGCTCCACCCTCATTAGGACTGACCTGGCAGCCTGGGGCCTGGACATCCTGCTGCTGGACAACATCATCAATTTCAGCTTCCTGGTCAAGAGCAAGCTCAGGTAAGGTCCCCTCCCTGGTGGACCTACACCTGTTCCTGGGCCATGCCCTCACCCTCGCCCACCCCTACGAGGAGCCCTGAGGTGCAGTAGAGTGGATGGCGTGCTGGACTGGGTGCCACAGAGTGTGGTGGATCACAAGGACTGTGGCCTGCAAAACACCCTGGAGGTGTTGCTAGAGCTGTGGGGCCCGGGCCGCATGGCCAACAATGCCCTCTAGCAGTACGTGCACTTGCAGCCAGTGCCCTCTCCAGTGTCCATCAAACGGGCCACAAGCTGAACCTCTTGGGGTTGTGACTGCACCCCCTCTTCAGCTCGAGCTTTGAGGAGGAGGAGCTGTAGCTGCTGAGGCTGGTGGACAGCATCAAGCAGTACCGCTCGCAAGCGACCATCTTTGAAATCAATGCCTCCAGCTGGGACATGAGCACCCAGGTGATATGGGCCAAGAGGCTGAAGGATTGCAAGGCCATCACCAGCTTCCAACAGGGCCAGCAGGAGTGGCAGGAGGGCCTGGCTGTCGCAGCCCCGAGCTGCCCAGCGTGGCAGGTGGAGCAGACCAGAAAAGAGGAGGAGGAGGAGGAAGAGGAGGAGGAGGAGGAGGAGGGAGGGAGGGTGAAGGACGTCTTCACAGAGATCGTGGGCCAGAAACGGCAGCAGCCAGGACCTGAGCAGGGAGTGAAGAGGCACAAGGAAGAGACCCGGCTGCTGGACCAGGATTTCTGTCCCCTTTTGGCCCAAGGACTTCGACAGTGAACGGGCCTGAGCATTGGTGGGGACAGGGGTGCTTTGGAGCAGCAGGTGGCTGGCGCTGTCCTGGACCTGATGGGGGACAAGGCCCAGAACCTGACCAGGGGCTGGCAGCAGCTCAAGTGGGACCGGAAAAAGAAGCTGTTTGTGGGACAATCAGGACAGGAGGACAAGAAGATCAAGACAGAAAGTGGTTGCTACATCAGCAGCTCCTATAAGTGGGACCTCTACCAGAAGTGGAAGGAGAAACAGAAAATTGCCATATGCTCAACGCCTGAGCCTCAGCGGGCTACAAGCAATTGGCCCTGTTGGTGGTGCTGTTTCGGCCTGATCCCGTCAGGGCATGTGCAGGCAACCAATTGTGTCTTCCTCACATCCATGTTTCTCTGTCTCTCGTCTTCACTTCTACTCTAAAAATCAATGAAAAATGTCCTCAGGTGAGGATTAACAAGAAAACCCACAAAATAAGCATACATACACACATATACATAAATACATGAATATTGGGGGGCTGGGGGGCAGGGCCCCACAGGTGTATAAATTTTGTGCACTGGGCCTCTAGTATATATATAATGGAATACTACCCAGCCATAAAAAGCATGAAATCTTTCCATCTGTCAAAACATTAATGGGTCTTGGGTCTTCATAGTATCATGCTAAATGAAATAAGTCACATGGAAAGGACAAGAACCATATGATTTCACTCGTGTGGGATATAAAACAGAAAGCAACACACAAGCAAACAAACTCATCGACACAGACAACAGAATTGTGGTTACCAGCGGGGAGGGGGTTGGAGGAATGATGCATAAAGAAAAGTGGATCAAATATATGATGACAGAAGAGACTAGACTGCGGATAGTCTTTCCATTTGTAAAATTATTTTATATAATTTAAAAGTACCTATTAACATTCCTGAAAATAATTATGATTTATATTTTTAATGTGTCTGAATTCCTGTCATTTATAATTTCATTAATTAGTCTTGAATTCAGTAAAAAATGAACAAAACTAAATATAATTAAGTTCATCAGTAGTTTCAGTAAGGGTGGTGGAAAAGACCTTTGGGATGTGAAATATGTCCTGAAAATCATAAAGCACAGGAAGAATATAATTATATACAACTCATTACACTCATTGAAATTTAACCATGAAGAAACTGTAAACTTCAATTTCCACTTTATTTACTTAAAGTTTCTTTTTTCAGATCATTTTAAAAGAAATATTTTAGTGAGAAAGGGAACAGAGCTATGACTCAAGTCATTTACTTTTTGTTGATCACATAATGTACAGTTTTTAAAACTCTTCTGAAATTGCAAAAATAAAAGCAGTTTTCTATTACTTGCTTAAGGGTTTTTTGTTGTACAGTCTTGCATACATTTATCTTTTAAAAGTTTGAATGAATACAAAATACTTTCCATAGAAGAAATTATATATTCAGTTAGGACTAATTAATTACATGAAACCTTTTTTCTTTTTCTATATTTCCCAATTCTCATACAAATCCTTGTTTATGTTAGCATATATATCTAGTTTTTAAAAATGAAATGGCCAGGCAGTTTAATGTCAGTGGGTCTGTGTTTTACTTCATATTTCAAAAGTGTCTCCTTTTCATAGCAATAGGTTACAGTTCTACATAGGGACCTAACCATACAGTGGTAATTATTAACATTTAAAGTAAACCTTCTTATATTAGTAGAGGGAAAACAAAGGAATGTAATCTCCAAACTAAAAACTGGCAGCACTAATATATGTCATCAACTTCTTAAATTCATATAATTGGTAGTCAAAATGTTTACCGTGATGAAAGAATATATTCATTGGCTATTTCTGTTTTCATTGTACTGATGCTGAATTCATTAGATTCAAATCTTTTCATGTAGCATAAGGATGTTAACGATGGAAAAATCAAGCCAAAATTCTGAGAATTCAGCAGAAAAGCAGAAGGAATTTCAAAAACAATATAGAGATAGATTCTAGACTAAAATTAACTAAAAGAAGAGTGAGAATAATTAAGCTTCAGTGCTCCTGAGAGAGTTGGTCAGGCACAAAAGAAAATTCTTTCTTTTTGAATTTCACAGAATATTTAAAAGCAGGTAAACCCAGTTTTAGAAATTTACATTTGTCATCTAATTTGAAACAACACAGACACTTCCGTC
The DNA here is from genome assembly GCF_963259705.1 of Myotis daubentonii. Taxonomy (NCBI): domain Eukaryota; kingdom Metazoa; phylum Chordata; class Mammalia; order Chiroptera; family Vespertilionidae; genus Myotis; species Myotis daubentonii. The sequence goes on from NC_081843.1 coordinate 59,060,409, forward strand.
TGATGTACTTGCTATTTGGGAAGACGTTTGATGGATTGTCATTTGCCATTGTTGGTATAATTGTTGTTTTAATGTTGTTATTTGTTTTTGTCCTTTGTGGAGGAAAGTACTTATAAATCAGACCATTAGTCTGAATCCTGCTTTATCTTTAGAAAAAAATAGACAGCAAATTTGGAATAACTTAAATTCAAGCTCCTTGTTATTGGAGATCTATATATCTATATCTGCATCTGTATAATTTTATCTATATTGCATCCACATCCCTACCTATATCTATATAGTGCATAGGCTTCCAGCCTGACCTTCCAAACTGCAAACTACTCTAGCATAAAGCCTGACCTTGTCATTCTGAGTCAGCTATATTGATTTCCTCCCCGGCTTGCCCCCCCAAGAAGCAGTCATTCATGTGATTAAGTTTTAGACTCCAGGTCTAAGCTACCTGAGTTTGAAATCTGAATCTGCCCCTAACAAGCCTAAACCCTCTGTACCTCTCTGTTCTCTTCAGTGGCAATGACAGTACCTACCTATAAGTTATGAGAATTGAATGAATAAAGCTCTTTTACTAAAACTGTGATATGTTATTTGTTAAATATTATAAAATAAATGAAAATACTTGAGATTATTTCCCTAGTTTTAGCATGAATGACAAACTCATTTTTATGTGTGTAAAAAATGTAGAAACATTTTGAATAAATATTGAAAAATATCTGAAAAGCACAGAAAATGAAATATCTCACTTGAGAAACCTCACTTTCATAAATTTTGTATATTTTAATACAAATACAGGATACTATTCTCTATCTTAATTTTCACCTACTAATATATCTCTAAGTACATTTTTAATTTTCACAAATATGATTTTCTAATTCTGCATAGTGTTCTATCATATGGATATGTCATAGTTTATTTACCCTAACCCCATTTAAACATAGTTTGGTTTCCAATATTGATATTTTACAAAGTGCGGTAATACTCATCGGTTTGCTGTTTGGCTCAGTGAAAAGAGTGTTGGCCTGTGGACTGAAGGGTCCCGGTTTGATTCTGGTCAAGGGCATGTACCCCGGTAGCGGGATTAATCCCCGGCCCTGGTGAGGGCGTGTGTGAAGGCAACCGATCATTGTGTCTCTCTGTCTCTCCTTATCCCTTTCACTTTCTCTAAAAATCAATGGAAAAATATCCTCAGGTGGTTTTATATATATGTGAGTATATATACTAGTAAATGTAAATAAAATATTTACGTATTTTAAATTATAGATATGTGCATATTGCACTGTAACATCAGCAAAGAATGCTTAAGGATATCTTTCTATTAGAAGTCAAGCATTGAAAGGTAGACAGCTATCCCACCATTGCAACTCCATTCACTTGAGAAGAGTGTTCTATTAATGGGTGTGAGCATAAGGTTAATTATAGGGCTGCACTACCAGCTTAGGTAGGCCAACTACACCAATAAATAGGTCTGTATAGTTCAAAGAAGCTTTATCTGTTCAATTTGTAGCATTTCTAGTGGGAGTCCCTTCAGCTGTTTCATTGATTACTAGGTTACTTAAAAATTGGAAGGCATTTAATTACAGAATGCAATAGATGTCAACTTTTTGAAACATTTAAAACAGCAGAAGCATAGTTCAAAGGCAGAGAAAAAAATGAATACATTAAAGTTTTTCCTTTCATTTTCTTCAATTTGTTAGAATATCTTGCCAAATTTTTGAAGAAGTAATTAATATGCCTGTAATGAAGGGATTTAAACAAGGTGCTTCTGGAACTTGTGTACCATCACAAGCCCAATTTATCATGAGGCAATTATTTATGTTTAGAGTTTAATACTGTTTCCTATATTTGACTTTTTAATAGCCTATACACATCAAGTTATAAAGTAATTATTTATGACTTATAAACTAAAACTAATTTATGATGATATTTTCCAGCTTCAATATTTATTTTATGACAAACACATCATAGGGTGAATACATATATTGTTAAAGCCACATTGGGTTTTTGCCAAAATCAAAGAGTTTTGTACAATAAAATAAATTGTAATACATTAACCCTAGGTAATATATTTTGTACGTGTGTGAATTCAAAGAACAAAAATAATAAATTAAGCAATGAAGTCCAGAGAGCAGTTCTTAAGTTTGCTATTACAATAGTACAGTCCTGACAGTTAATATAGCTGGTGAGAGGAGGGGAGAATTTTAAATTATGTATTATGAGTATATGATACTCTTTTTGATAGTAAGAAATATAATCATAAAGCGAATCAGGAAATATATTGAATTTTGGGGTTAAAACCAGGTGCTTTCTCTAATAAAATTTTAAAAAATTGCAATTTTGCTAGCTCCAGGATTTTAGTCAGTTTTTTTTAAAATATATTTTATTGATTTTTTACAGAGAGGAAGGGAGAGATAGAGAGTTAGAAACATCGATGAGAGAGAAACATCGATCAGCTGCCTCCTGCACATCTCCTACTGGGGATGTGCCCGCAACCAAGGTACATGCCCTTGACCAGAATCGAACCCGGGACCCTTGAGTCCACAAGCCGACACTCTATCCACTGAGCCAAACCGGTTTCGGCTATAGTCAGTTTTAAAGATCTAGTTCTAAATTATATATTTCATAAGATTTTTATATAATAGACAAACTATTATCACTTTTAAATTAGTACTTTGTTAAAGTTCTGTCTTTATTTCTAACATGGTAAATATGTATAGGTATAAATCAAATAAATAAAAAGTTTTGTTCCTCAATATGTTTTACTGCTCTAATAGGGTCTTAAAATTTAATAAGTTTGATAACCACTGATTTAAAAAATAAAGTTCCACAACAACTACTTAGTCAACTAATTCATTTAAGCTCTTATTAAGGGTCATTAGTTTTTTAAAATAATTGTGATTTAAATTCTTGCTAAAATAGATTTGGGGTTGGGAGCTCTAAATGTGAGATAAGAAACACATGAAGAGTCTGTCATCATTATCAGTATCACTACCATGCTGTTTTGAATACTATGGCCTTGTATAGTTTCATATTAGGTAGTGTGATTCTTCAAACTTTGTTCTTCTTCTATATGTAGTCTTATAATTTTTTAAAATTTACCTTTATAGTTGAAAGTATTATAGATATCCCCTTTGATCCTGCTATCGCCCCACCCCAGGCCTCTCTCTCTCTCTCTCTTTTTTTTTTTTCTGTACAGAAGTGTTTTAGTTTGATGTACTCCCACTTATTTATTTTTAAGTTTGTGCTTTTGCTTTAGACATCATATCCTGGAGGCTGTTTTCTTGATGTTTATAGTGGTTTGCTCTGTTTCATTTGGAACCTTATACTATATAATACAACAATACAAATAGAATTATATAGATACTGCCAACAGTGTTATATATATTCCTATTTTCACGTGTTTGTTTTTATTAAGAGAAATATTTATAAAAAGATGCTCTCCACTTTGTTGCCAGGGAGTAAGACTTTTTTTTTTTTACAAATTGCAACAATACTCAACAGAGATTGAGAGGCCAGAAAGAGTGTTTAGTTCATTCTTTTCCATGTTCTTTAAAAAAATATTTTCAATACTTCTAAAAAGATTCTATTTTTTTTAGAGTAAAGATAATTCATATTTTATAAATTGTATAAAGGCTCCTCTGCGGGCAGCTGAATTATGCAGCACATCTTTCTACTTTATTGCAGGTCCTAGGCTGGCCAGCTCCATAACCTCCTCTATTCCTTTGTAGTAAATGTAGATTTATTGTTTTATATTTATTGTTCAAATTCTACTCTCATACTGTTGCTTCTTGCTATAAACATATGAAAAATAGTTCTTCTGCATAGTTAAGTAAATACTCTATTACTCTGTAAATAAAAGTAATCATATTCAGTTTGTTTAAATCTTGAGATGTTTTTTATTAATAGTGGAAATTGGAATATAATTCAAATATTTTATTAACAGTAGTTTTACAGATAAAATAATATATTTGTAAAAACAACTGAAAGACAAAAATTCATTTAACAATAGCACACAATTACTTGCATTGTAAGCATTTCTGTTACATTATAAGTCAGGTTTTCTAATGATAACATTTTTGAGGATAACAGCAATATGAAATAAGAGCTATATTTTAGAGCTAATATAAATGTTGCTGAAATGTTATTAAAGATAAGTTTTTAAATGGAGATATATGTAGGTGTTTCTCCTTTTAAGTACACTATATCAATTCAATGAATTATTTATTGAATTGGCTGGGGTAACACTGGTTAACAACATTATATGGGTTTCAGGTGCACAATTCTAGCTTTTTAAATGAAATGCTAAAATAAAATGTATAGGATAATGAATATATAAAACAGATGGTCCTGCCTGTCTTTTTGCATTTTATATTTTTAAATGGCTTCATGCACTATCAATTCATTTAAAGTACAGAGAGGGGTAACCATTAAATAGTTTTCCATTCTTCTTCACTAAGGATAAAGATGCTTAATAACTTTTGCTAATTGTGTAATGTCGATCCCCCAAAATAATGTATCAGGAGGGAGTATTTCTGCTTCATTCCTTTTGTTTTCAGACAGCATCTAATGAGCTGGATGATCATAATTGGCAGAGTACAATGCATTGAAAACATGTTGCTAAGGGAATTCTCCAAATGTCAAAAAATGTACCTTCTGCCTGGGAAATCAAGTAAGCCAGTGGAACTTGTATTAAAATAGAAATAGTTAAAACTTGATGTAATCTTGCTTTTTTCAAACTGTGCAAACAAAATAGCCTTGTCAGGATGATAAAACTTTACATTACACTATTGTATAACCACTTGTGTTATATGCAATGATCAAATTGATATTTTATTAGACAAAACAACATTCATCATTTATGCAATTTAGACCAACACAATTTCTAACAAATATCTTAAATTTCCTTTTTTAAATATAGAATCAATAATCCTATATTATGAGCCTAATATGTTAAGTGTCCAGCTGTCCAGTCATTTGTTCAACCAATCAAAGCATAATATGCTAATGATATGCTAAGGATGCTCAATCGCTCGCTATGATGTGCACTGACCACCAGGGGGCAGACACACCACCAGTAGGTTAGCTTGCTGCTGGGGTCCAGTCACTCGGGACTGAGTGAGATGGGCCGGACATGCCCTGGAGCCCTCCCGCGGTCCCTCCACAGCTGTCCAACCTCCCACATCCCTCTCCAGCCCTGATCGTGCACCAGTAGGGTCCCTCAGCCTGGTCAGGGCCTCCTTGGGTAATGCCGGAGAGCTGGTTTCAGCCCAATCCCACAGACCAGGCCAAGGGGCCCCACTGGTGCATGAATTCGTGCACCAGGCCCCTAGTGAAAACATAAAATAATTGACTATATCAAGTTGCCTTTAAGTAATCAAAATTATAATATTGGTTTTAAATTTTTACTGTACCTAGTCTATATTCTTTCTAGTTAAAAATCAGAAAAGAACAAGTTTTAAAACTTCACAATCAAGTAAAAATCAAATCTTTGTGATACACATTTTAAATATTTTTTGTCAAAATGTGTCCAATAATATCTCATTTTTACATAATATTGATTTAATCATGATTCATATTGGTAAAATAATGTGTGTTTTTGGTGAAGGCAAATCTCTAAACAAAAGTATAATTTTCTATTTGTGAACATTATTTTGTCAAATGTTAAAGCACCTCAAGTACCTGTTACCTTTGCAAGTTAGAGTAGCACCAAGTAAAGTCCAAGGTACCTCTTCATTATTCCTCTCTTCTTATTTTTTTTAAATATATTTTATTGATTTCTTACAGAGAGGGAGGGAGAGGGATAGAGAGTTAGAAACATCGATGAGAGAGGAACATTGATCAGCTGCCTCCTGCACACCCTCCACTGGGGATATGCCCGCAACCAAGGTACATGCCCTTGACTGGAATCGAACCTGGGACTCTTCAGTCCGCAGGCCAACGCTCTATCCACTGAGCCAAACCAGTCAGGGCTCTTCTTATTTTTTGATACACCTCATTAACTGATTCATCCTTTAGCATTCTTTAAGTAGAAATAGTAGTAATCATTTACTAGCACCTTATTGCATAGTGATTACTTTTAACAATAATAGCTATTGAGAGAGTGAGAGTGAGTGAGGGAGCAAAACGGGAATGTGTGGGGCATGTGTGTGTGTGTGTGTGTGAGTGAGGGAGTTATATTCTGCAGGACTTTTGGGGGCTGGAGGACCAGGCTCCCCTAGCCGGGCAGCCTCTGCTACTACTACTGCTTCAATCTGCCCCAGGGTGGCCCACTCTGCCACAGAGACTATGCCATTTTAAAGGGGAGAGTTGCTGTGACTGGGAGACTAGCCTCACCTCAACCCGGGGAGCCCTCGGAAACCACCTGGGACCTTATAGCCATACCAGTCAGGGACCTGCTGCCTCGGCTGTGAACCCACAAACACCAAGACTCCAGCCTCCCCAATCACAGGCTCCTGAACAGTTTGTCTGGGGGGAGACAAAATGGTGACCAAATAGGCAGATGTGTCCTGCATCTTCTCATGGAGCAGAGAGAAAAAACAGCTAAGTTGAATAACATCCACCTGGAATTGGCAAATTAAACACAGCTGGTGAGACAATCTGTGGTCAGGAAGGACAGAGCACACCTGGAGAACAAGAATGAGCCACATAACCAGGCACCCTGAGAGGAGCAAAAATGGGGAGACAAAGAAACAGCCCACATATGAAAGAAAAAGAGGTATCACCAAAAAAGTAAACAAAATGGAAGCAAGCAATTTGTCAGAGAAAGAATTCAGAGCAGTGGTCATAAGGACGCCGAAAAGGATGGAAGACAAATTCAGCAACATGTGTAAGAACCAAGAAGAAATGAAGAATGACATCACTGCAATAAAGAACACAATAGAAAGCATCAACAATAGATTAGAAACGTGGTTGGCAAACTGCGGCTCGTGAGCCACATGCGGCTCTTTGGCCTCTTGAGTGTGGCTCTTCCACAAAATACCACATGCGGGCACACACGTACAGTGCGGCTGAAACTTCGTGGCCCATATGCAAAAGTCGGTATTTTTTGGAAGAGCCACACTCAAGGGGCCAAAGAACATGTGGCTCGCGAGCCACAGTTTGCTGAGCTGCAGTTTGCCGACCACTGAACTAGAAGAAGCTGAGGACTGCATCAGCGAGCTAGAAGACAAGGTAGGAAAAAATACCCAAGCAGAGCAGCAACTGGAAAAAATCTTAAAAAGCAGAAGAGCCTAAGGGATCTCTGGGACAATATGAAATGAAACAACATCCACATAATAGGGGTACCAGAAGAAGAGGAAACAGAGCAAGGAATAGAAAACCTGTTTGAAGAAATAATGACAGAAAACTTCCCTGATACTGGGAAGAAAAAACTCACACAATCTCAAGAAGCACACAAAGTCCCAAACAAGATGAACCCCAAAAGATCAACACCAAGACACATAATTAAATTGGCAAATACCAACGACAAAGAATCTTAAATGCTGCAAGAGAGAGACAGAAAGTTACCTATAAGGGATCTCTCATTAGACTATCAACTGATTCCTCAACAGAAACACATCAGGCCAGAAGGGAATGGAATGAAATATACAAAAGATGCAAAGCAAGGGACTGAATCCAAGAATACCATACCCAGAAAGGCTATCATTCAAAATTGAAGGTGAAATTAGGAGCTTCATAGACAAAAAAGGGCTAAGAGAATTTATTAGCACCAAGCTACCAATGCAAGAAATGCTAAAGGAACTGCTGTAAAAAGAAGAAATAGGAAGGGACAAAGGAACACAGGCATAAAGAATAAAAATGGCAACAAGTACCTGCCAACAATAATCTTAAATGTAAATGCTCCAATCAAAAACATAGGGTAGCTGAATGGATTAGAAAACATGACCAATATATCTGCTGTTTACAAGAGACCCACCTCAGAACAAAGGACTCACACAGACTGATAGTGAAGGGATGGAAAAATATTTTTCAGGTGAATGAAAACAAAAAACGGCTGGGGTAGCAATACTTATAAGTGACAAAATAGACCTCAAAGTGAAGGCCATAACAAAAGATAAGGAAGGCCACTTCATAATGCCAAGGGGATCAATTCAACAAGGAGATATAACTCTGTTAAACATATATGCACCCAACACAGGAGCACCCAAATATGCAATCCCAGGGTCAGGATTGTAGAATCCTGTGACACATTAGAGTTCACCTTGGATTGTAGCCTCCACATATAGTAAGAGACAGATTTACTATACATAGTAAGCATTGATTATTTAAAATGAATTATTCATAGATGCACTACTGATAAGTAATACTTTTTCTTCTTCATCATTAGTGTGATCACAGCTTTTGTAAAATTTCTTTCTCTTGATCTAGATAATTGTCAGTTTTCTTTATAATTTCAAGGCTACTCAGTGAACATTCATGGTAGAGAAAAGCAAACTTCTGTTTTATAGTATTTAAAAATAATGGAGAAAAAGTTAATGAAGACAAAATTCACCTGAATAGGATCAGTGCCCCTATAAGAGATATTATAGAGAGACTAGAGGCCTGGTGCACAGGGTGGGGTCCCTCGGCCTGGCTGGCGATCAGGGCCAATTGGGGCCATCTCACCCAGTCCCAATCCGGACTGATCAGGGCCAGCCAGGAGGAGGGACCATGAAAGGTTGGCCGGCTGTGGGAGTGCACTGACCACCAGGGGGCAGCTCCTGCATTGAGCATCTGTCCTCTAGTGATTAATGCATGTCATAGCGACTGGTCAACTGGTCATTTGGTCGTTTGAGCATTTGGTCGCTTAGGATTTTATATATGTAGATTCCCATACCCCTTTCATCATGTGAGGTTACCATGAAAACACAGCAGTCAGTGAGGAAGCAAGGGCTCACCAGTCCCTTCTTCCCAGCCTCTAGAGATGTGAGAAGTAAATGTCTGTTGTTTGTAAGCCACCCAGTCTCTGGGATGTTTGTTATAGCAGCCCTAGTGGACTAAGACATTGTTTGAAACCATTTGATGTATATTAATTCATGAACACATAGATGGTAGTTTTTTGAGATAGTGGGTTAACTACACATAAAACCTCTGGTTGGAAAAGAGGAAAACAAAGATTTAGCATATAGTTGTACTTCTCAGGAAATTCATAGAAAACAATGAAGGGGCATTTCTTTTATAAAGCAAATTTAAAGTGATACTTCAACATAAGGAGCAGAAATATAATTGCTCCTAATGGATTTTGTTCTTTAATTATTTCTATATGATATTGTCTATCTTTTAATCTATAGCTTTATCTTAATAATATGTTGTGATTCTAACTTCCTCTTTATTTCAAAAGTCAGTTTTCTTTCAAATAAGACTATATTTGCAAAGCATTCTCAACCTATTCATTATATCATTTAAATGCCTATGGAAAATGGGTATATTCTGACATGAGAGACCTAGTTGAAATTTCCAACCACCCATAAGCAACACATGGTAACTGTAAGCAACAAATGACAGATATAAAGAGGAAATAAAAGTATGTATAATATGGTTACTTGTAACAGCTCTTGTTAGGAAGGTGAGAGATCTAGACTGTGATGGAAAATTATAAGAGTTTTAGATTAAATGCTCTAGAATCTTTTTTGAGTCAATAATGGAATTTTAGCCTTACCTGGTTTGGTTCAGTGCATAGACTCAGAGCGTCAGCCTGCGGACCGAAGGATCCCTGGTTCTATTCTGGCCAAGGGCACATACCTGGGTTGCGGGCTCAATCCCTAGTAAGGGGCATGCAGGAGACAGACGATCAATGATCATCTCTAATCATTGATATTTCTATCTATGTCTTCTTCTCCCTTTGCCGGGGTCTTTTCCGCATCTACAAGGGTTCAGGAATCTGGAAAAGGGGCTGTGCATAAATGAATATAGACTAGAAAAGAAATATGAATTTGGAAGGCAGGGGGAGGTAGATGGAAACTTAGTTCTAGTGACTAAGCTCTCAGAAAGTCCAGACCCCTAGCTTTTTATTAACACATTTTGCCCTAAAGCAAAGCAGATGTACATATCAAAGGTAAGGTTTGGTAAACTGTAAAAGATTATCAGTTTGGGGGAACTGCCCTCAGCTGTCTGGCAGCAGGCAATAATATGTAGATCTTCAGCCCTGCTGAAGCCCCAAGTTCCATCAACTTTTTGATGAACTTCTTGCATTTACGACCTACTGGAATTAGCCTCCAGCATCCCTTCCTCTCTGAAATCAATAAAAATATATTTAATTTTCTTAAATAATGGGATTTTAATTTTAGTATTAAACTTTATCATGCTTTCCATGAAAGCAAGTTATTATAAATTCTGTTAAAGTCTAATTGTCCAAATTTGAGTAACTCTCTTGTTTTCACCAGATATAACCTTAGATTCAGTGAGTCTAAAAATAAGAACAAAATTCTAATAGAGATTTTATAAATATGTTTATTTATGATTCTTTTTTAATTTTATATTCTAATATCCAGATATATATGACTGTTTTGTGTTTAACAATTAAAATTAAATAAAAGTAATTACATTCTATGCAAACCAGTTTGTGCACTTTAAGCAAGAGGCAAGTTATACACTAATAAGAAAAAGCAATTAGTGTGATTGATATATTAGGGAGAAAGCTACTTTAAGCTATTGACTTAAGACTAAATTTCTGTTGTTTTAAGCCACCAAGTGTGGAGCAATTTGTTACTGAAACCGCAGGAAATTAATACGGCCCTTCTCCAGATGAGAAAACGTGCAAAGCAGGTGTTCAATATTACACTATTGAGGGCATTTATGCCATTTTATGTTTAACAGGTTTCATTACAACATTATCTCAGAGAATTAGAAAACAATGTCAACATTTATAAATATGTATGTAATTATACTATTTAGAAGGTTTAAGATATAGAGATCTAAAAAATTGGTATTTTAATTCAGTAGTCAATTACTGCCTTTTTCAAGTCTTTTGAGGGTTTAAAAAGATTATGAATATTTAAAAATAGAAAATTTTATCTAGAAAATCAAAAAGGGACTGCTGCTCAAATTATAACCAATATTTTAATGAACACCTTTCCATATAATTTTCTATAAATAATATAATTTGTATAAATTAGATACAAAAATGCTGTTTGTCAACCATGTATAATGGACATTCTTTGCATATAGGCTTTGTCTATTTCATGTCAGTTAATAGAGATGCATGTCATTCTTTAAGCAATTTTCTTTGGTAAGGATATACATAATTTATTTTACAAATATATTATTGATTGATTTTTAGAGGCTTTCCCAGAGTCTGCTGCGAAACAATGCTGCAGGATACATCTTTACACATAAAATATTTAGGTTCCAAATTGTTATGTGTAGCCAAATAAAATAAGTGGAGCAGAAAACTCAAAGGCACGTAGATCTCAGTAAATTACAGCACCTGGTCTTAAGGAGTATTTCTATGTTTTTCTGGCAGATAATAATGATAATAAAAAAGTAAACCAATATAAATTATTATACAGGTTCTGTGAGTACTTGAGGAATAAAATTGTAGAAAAAGACTGGAATTTCTTTCAAAATGGAATTTTGGGAAGCAATCTATTATAATTTCTTAATGAAAAGAAATTATTCTCGCTCTTTGGGATCTATTAACTGTTTTTTGTTATTGTTTTATTACTGCCTAGTGAAGTTGGAGCATACACGTGCTAACAATGCTAACAGTGTGGGAATAAGTACGTAGAGTTTGGTGCAGAATGGCAGAAGAGAAAGAAAAAGTGATGCTCTGGTGAAATAGTCAATTGGGAGTCATCCTATGGAATCATTGCAGTGCTGGGGGCAGTAACTGGATATTGTACCTCCTGGACTTGTTCTGTATTTACTCCTCTTTTCACTTCTCTGGGTCTTTGTGTTTTACTTTTAAGAAATTTCCTCAACTTTAGCTTCCTTTTTGCTGATTTTTTTTTTGTTCAGTTTTGCTCTATTGGTTTACTTTTCAAAAGCTTCTTTTAGGTTAGACATATTTAACCTCTTTGCTCTTTTAAAAATTGACAAAAGAAAAGCTTTGAATAATCAGTTTTGTTTTCCAATGTAATATGTATATTCTTCAGCTTTTTTTATTTTAATTAAATGTATTGGGGTGACATGGGTTAAGATTATCTAAGTATCAATTGTACATTTCTATGATACATGATCTGTATGTTGCATTGTGTACCCACCACCCAAAATCATCCTCCATCACCATATATTTGGCTCCCTTTACTGCTCCACCAATCACTTCCTTATGGTAACCACCATACCATGTCTGTATCTATGAGTTTTAGTTTTATGCCCCACATATGAGTGAAATCATATGGTTCTTAGTTTATGACTGAATTATTTCACTTAGCATAATATTGTCAAGGTCCATCCATACTGTTGCTAATAGCAGTATTTCATCTTTTCTTATGGCTGAGTGGTATTCCATTGTCTATATGTACTACATCTTCTTTATCCAATCATCTATCAAAGGAAACTTTGGTTGTTTCTGTGTTGGCCACCATGAATAATGCTGGAATGAACATAGGGGTTCATATATCTTTGCAAATAAATGTTTTTAAGTTTTTTTAGGTAGATATCCAGAAGAGGGGTGTTGGGTCATATGGTATTTTTATTCTTAATTTTTGGAGGAACCTCAAATACTGTTTTCCATAGTGGCTCTACACTTTTACATTTCTACCAGCAGTGAATAAGGGTTCCTTTTTCTCCACCTCTCAAACACATATTATTACTTGTCTTGTTAATAATACCCATTCTAACAGGTATGAGATGGCATCTCATTGTAGTTTTGATTTTCATTTCTCTCATAGCTAGTGAAGTTGAGCATGTTTTCATACATCTGTTGGCCATTTGTATGTCTTCTTGGGAGAAGTGTCTGTTCACGTCTTCTGCACATTTTTAATTGGATTGTTTGCATGTTTGGTGATGTATGAGTTCTGTTTTTTAAAATTTTACTTATTGATTTTAGAGAGAGGAAGGGAGGGAGGGAGGGAGGGAGGGAGAGAGAGAGAGAGAGAGAGAGAGAGACATATCAACTTATTGCTTCACTTACTTACGCATTCATTGGTAGATTCCTGTATGTGTCCTGACCAGGATTTGAGCTCACAACCTTGGCATAACAGGACAATGCTCTAACCCAGTGGTTCTCAACCTTGGCTGCACATTAGAATCACCTGGGAATCTTTTTAAAATCCTGATTTCTGGGCCTCATCCTCCAGAAAATCTGTTTCTTTGTTACTAATGTTGTGGCCCCACCCCATAACAAAAAAACAGAATTTCCGGAGGATGAGGCCCAGAAATCAGTATTTTAAAAAGATTCCCAGGTGATTCTAATGTGCAGCCAAGGTTGAGAACCACTGCTCTAACCAACTGAGCTACCCAGTTTGGGCCCTCTGTGAATTCTTTATATATTTTGGATATTAACCCCTTTTCAGAGCTGCTGTTTGCACATATCTTCTCCCATTCAGTTGGCAGCCTTTCTGTTTTGTTGGTGGTTTCTTTTGTTGTATAGAAGCTTTTAAATTTGATATAGTCCCTTTCACTTATTTTTGCCATTGCTTCCCTTGCCTGTGGGGTCAAATTTATAAAATATTCTCTAAGCCTAAGTTCCATAAGTTTAATACCTATGTTTTCTTCTATGTAATTTATTGTTTCAGATTGTATATGTAGGTCTTTGATACATTTTTAAATAATTTTTATACATCAGAACATACTGTAGTCTAGTTTCATTCTTTTGAATGTGGCTTTCCAATTTTCCCAGCATTGTTTGTTGAAAAGGTTTTCTTTCCTCCATTGTATGCTTTTGACGCCTTAGTCAAAAATTATTTGCCCACATACATGTGGTTTTATTTCTGGGTTCTCAATTATGTTCCATTGATCTGTGTGCCTGCTTTTCTGCCAGTGCCATGCTCTTCAGATCATCATTGCTCTGTTGTAGACTTTGAGTCAGACAATGTGGCAGAAACATGTTTTTAAGAAGTTCACAACCAATAAGAGATAAAAATGTAGTTCATAGAGTAGAAATACAAACATTTCAATTTAACCTCCTCCTCTGATTTGAGTTAAATTCTTTTTTTTTTTTTAATTCTCACCTGAGGATACTTTTTTTAAATTGATAAATTGATTTTTTTAAAGAGTGGAAGGAAGGGAGAGAGAGAGAGAAATATTGATGTGAAAGAGACACATCAATTGGTTGCCTCCCACACATGCCTTGACCATACAGAGAGGATGGAGCCTGCAACTGAAGTACCTGCCCTTGACTAGGAATCGCATGCACAGCTGGCCCCTTAACTACTGAACAAAACTGTCCAGAGCATCAAGTTAAATTCTTTAGTTGAAAAGCCAATCATTGAAATCCAATATAATATTTTACTTTGAGTATTTGGGGAGCTTGGTTAAAGAGTGATAGGGAAAAAATGAAGAAAGAAAAACTGACATTATTTTTTCATTCCCCAAAGTTTTTTTTTAAAAAAATAAATCAAGCAACTACAGATAATTTAAAATTTAATATTTTTGAATACAGATTTTAAATGTAATTACTTGCTTTTCTCTGTTCAAAGAATTGTTTTCGCTGTCCACATTTGCTTCAGTACTGCATGGTTTGTATTAGCATTTAGGGCAGCAGAATGGAATTGTTGCAGGTTTTTTAATTAGCTATGGTTCTAAAAGTCAGACATTCAGAAGGCAGAATTCACTGTCAGAGTGAACATCTGATGAAAGCACAAATGCACTTGTAGAATAAATCTGTTGCTGTAGCAACCAGTCCTTATTCTCTACCAAAAGAGGAAAAACAAACAGAAAAGAAGTAAATTGCTTCAAGTTTCAATTTAGAAAGATAAGTAACCCACATGGAATTATGGATAAAATCCTTAAAGTCAACATTTTAACCAATAATAAGTGATAGCAATTGATAGTAATTTTTAAATCAACCCATAAGAAATAGGTGTATAATTTCTAAGCTTCTGAAATTAGGCACTTGGGGGCAAAAGAATTTGCTTACTTTTGACAACCAGTTTATTTATTTTTCTTAATTTCTTTAAAATGTATTGAAAAATCTCATGAAAGCAATTTTCTCTGAGTATATCTGTTGCTTCCCTGGAGGTTCAGAGACAATCTTCACTGATGTTGTAGATTGATACATTTTCTGCTACATTCAAATACATTACAAGAGCATCTTCCTGAGGATTAGAGAGAAATGGCCCTTTTTTGAGTTATAGACAAGGTTCCTGGCTTCTAGTAACCCAGTAAATCCAAGGAAGAGATCATTCATCCAAACAAAGAAAAGACATTGAAAGGGCAGAATAAAATGTGATACAAATACAGTAAAAGAGGCAGCAAAAATGAGCTGTAGGTCAAAGTACATTCTAGAGGGGAGGACCTAAAAAGCACATATTTGGAATGAAGTGCACGGGGAATATTATGTGAATTCTTTGTTGGTTTATAGTTATCTGGTATGTTTATCCTGATTAAACTAGGAAATGTCCAGAATGATATGAAAATTTTGGAAATACCTGATGAAAAAGTCATGGCCTCCTGGAAGGAGAAAATAGGTGTCTCCTAGCCTATGATCTGGTTTGGCAAAGGGCTTGAATGTGAGAATGAAAAATTATCCAGATGAATATAGGTTGAACAGAACAGGAGGGATCAACCACCACAGTCCTTCAGTCTAAAACTCCTCCATGAACAATTGTAAAACCATCAAAATAATTTATCTTCTTCAGAAAAATTGCCGCCTTCTTTATCTTACTAGAATTTGCTACCTATATTTGCTACCTATATATAGCACTACTAATCTGAAATTGATTTTAAAATTCACAAATTATATAAAGAGTGATTTTTTAAATGGCTGTGTCAGGGTTTTAGTTGAGATAAAATTCATAATATAAAAATTCTCACAATGTGTGTTTATATTTAGTGTTAGCATTGTCTCAGTATATTTTAGCTATGATTGCCTAACAAGATAACATTTTTAAAAATTGTAATGCATTTTTGTTTGTGTAACTTAACATAAGAGGGAGCTATACTATATAATTAGTCATTTGGAAAAAGTGGAAATTTCAAACGTGTATATCTACTCAGATTTGTGTACTATGCTTGCTTGTTATCTATTACTAGAGGCCTGGTGCACAGATTCAGGGATTGGGCCGAAACTGGTTCTCTGACATCCCTCGAGGGGTCCTTAATTGCAATAGGGTGGTTCTTGGGTGACACATCTGGAATTGGGCTCCCTCCTCTCTGGTTCCGGGTGTGTCACCTGAGAACTGCAGCTGCCAAGTCACTGCAGCTCAGCATCTCCTGCGTTGAGCATCTGCCCCCAATGCGCATCATAGCTACCAGTCAGACAGTTGGACAGTTGCTTAGACATATCTTACCTAATAATAGACAAACATGGTAATTGACCATACCTTCATTACGTCTCCCATTGGCTAATCAGCGAGATATGCAAATTAACTGCCAACCAAGATGGCGGCCGGCAGCCAGGCAGCTGGAATGAGCAGGAGGCTTGCTTGCTCCAGTGATGGAGGAAGCCAAGGTTCCCCGCCTGCCATGGCCGGCTCTAAGCTACACTCAAAGCAACAAAGTTTCAATTATAGAAGCTAAACAAACCCCAGATACCTGCTTTCAGCTGGCCATGGCCGTGGAGGTGGAGCCTTGGGTTGCCCCTGGCAATGGAGGAAGCCAAGCCCTGGCCCTCTCTGAGCTCCACTCCAGGCTACAAAGTTTCGATTATAGAAGGTAAATAAATCCCAGAAAAAGAAAAAAGAAAAAAGGAGAGGCTGGGAGCTTCTGCCACTGGGGAGGCTTGGCCAGCATGGAAACGGCCCTCAGCCCTTCACCCAGACTGGCCAGGCACCCCAGTGGGGACCCCCCACCCTAAAGGTGGTGTGGCCGCCTGAAAACAGCCATCAGCCCCTCACCCAGGTTGGCCAGGCACCCCAGTGGAACTCCAGTGGGGACCCCCACCCTGAAGGGCAAACCAGCCAGCCCCCACCCATGCACCAGGCCTCTATCCTATATAATAAAAGGGTAATATGCAAACTGACACTAACAGCAGAAAGACTTGGAATGACTGATCACTATGACACACACTGACCACCAGGGGGCAGACGCTCAATGCAGGAGCTGCCCTCTGGGGGTCAGTGAGCTCCCACATGGGGGAGCTCTGCTCAGCCACAAGCCAGGCTGATGGCTGCCAGTACAGCAGTGGTTGTGGGAGCCTCTCCCGCCTCCTCAGCAGTGCTAAGGATGTCAGACTGCAGCTCAGGCCTGCTCTCCACTGGCAAATGGACATTCCCTGAGGGCTGCCGGGCTGCCAGAGGGATGTCTGATTGCCAGCTTAGGTCCAATCCCCCAGGGAGTGGGCCTAAACCAGCAGGTGGTCATCCCCTGAGGGGTTCCAGACTGCAAGAGGGCACAGGCCAGACTGAGGGACACACCCCCCACCCCCGCCGTGCACAAATTTTTGTGCACCGGGCCTCTAATATATATATATATATATATATATAAACTAGAGGCCCGGTGCATGAAATATATGCACGGATGCACAGGGGGTGGGGGGAGGGGAGTCCCTCAGCCTGTCCTGTACCCTCCCCAGTCTGGGACCCCTTGAGAGATGGCCGACTGTTGGACTTCCTTCTCACAATCTGGGACTGCTGGCTCCTAACTGCTTGCCTGCCTGCCTGCCTGCCTGCCTGATTGACCCTAAGCACATCTTCCTGCCAGCCTGGTTGCCCCCAACTGCGCTCCCCTGCAGGCCTGGCTGCCCCCAACCACTGTCCCCTGCTGGCCTGAACTCTCCCACAGCTGCCCTCCCCTGCCGGTCATCATGTGGTGGCATCTTGTGACGATGTGAGGGCGGCCATCTTGTGATGACTTCACACGTGATGCCACCTAGGCTTTTATTATATAGGATGGTGATCACAGTTAGCACCTCTTGGCATAAGTCTGTTTCTCTTTATGCTAACATATGTCCACCTTCTTTGTGATTGGAGTATACTTAAAACTGGAGTTATTGTTCTCCGTATTTCATTTGTAGATTCTACATAACATTTTCTTCATCGTGTTTATTAGTGTTAACATTAAGGAAAACTCTCATGACTCTGAAAAAAATGTGGGAGTTTTTTTGATACAGGGGTGAGCTTTGGTTGATTGCATAAGGCTGCCTAGCTTAGGGACAGGAGCCCAACAGAAAGAAATGAAATCACTGGTGGGAGATGATGGAATAAAACCTCTATATTAAAACAGCAGAGCTATTTACAAACTGGGTCTGTTCATCTCTCCTGATAATTCCTCATGCTTTTTTTTGAAGAAATGATTGAGACAACTTCAGGCATTTAGAATGATGTTTCAATATGGAAGTAAGTGTAGCCTACATAAGCTTTTCTGAAAACATCCTTGTTTGAGTTTATGAAATAAAAAAATGCTCCTAAGTTTCCATGAAAGTACTGGTACATGGTTTCCTGTTTTTGCATATTTAATCTAGAAGAGATGTAACTACCCAGCCGGAGCTTACTCAAGGTTATAAAGTCAAAAAATAAAAATTCAGAGTGCATATTTGTATATTAAATTTAGTAGTAACTGGTTGATTGCTTTCCAAAAGTTTTCTCTTAGGGCTAATTGTAGGGCTATCTAATATCTGAACAATGCTGTTTCATATATCTTGCCTATTTTAAGTTGTGCAAAGTGGGAGGGTAAACCTAGTTGCTGTTACTTTATCATGTCCAGCAGCAGAAGTTTATTACTGAGTTCACAGTGCTGATACATTGAATGTTCCTGGATTTATATCTCTAGACTTGTCAGATACACATCTGTGCCACAATTTAATAAGCTCTAATAGATTTTTCAGCCTAATGGTAGCAAGTGTTCTTTTTAAGATCTACCTACCAACATAAAAGCAAATAAAAAGATTAAAGATTACTAAGCATTGTATAGAGGTCCTTTTAAGGTCATGCAAGGGAGAAAAAAAGCTCTGTGTATTTTAACAATGGTCAGCAAGGTTTGAATTCTTAAACCCATCTAAGTTTTCTAAACCTCCTGAATTCGAAAAATAAGGTTTATAGCTTTGTTTGATCAACCATTCTCATTTTATTAAATGACATTCGTTTTCTTTCTGGTTGCAGTTAAAGTAAGGAAATGTTAAAATAAAATGTATAATATGATTAATATATGTTTTAACTAAATAACTGAAAGATGATATAGGCTATTGTGGGTAAGCTCACCTTAAAACATCTGAGATGTAAATTATTGTGGGTAAGCTCATCTTAAAACACATTTGAGATGTAAGTTATTGTAGGTAAGCTCATCTTAAAACACATCTGAGATGTTATCTTTGATTAGGGGTTACAAAACAAAATGAAAATTGATTTTTAATTATGACATCAAATATGTAGGTTCAGACACTAATAAGAAATCCATGTTTTTATTTTGCAAATAAATGCCAGTGAATTTAACTTACATACATCATTTTAGGAATAAAAGCTATTAATACAGAGTTTCAGCAACTAATTCCCTAACCCAAGAACACTGCAACCTACCATTCACCCAAAAACTATTTAATATATACTTATTGAATGCCTGTGTGCCAAACTCTTAAGAAAATAAATAAATAATGGGACCTTGGGTATGCCATTAGTGAATTTGCAATCTATTAAAAAGATGTAAGTATGTATGTACCTATAGAATAAGAAATAACATAAGAAACAAGAGAGAAACACTGATTTCTCAGATACTATTATGTTTGATGTGTTAAGAAATAACTTCATTTTAAAGATAGGATAGCAAAAAAAGTGAAATGTAAAGTAAAATACTGATATAGTGGTGAAGTGAGGTCTTAAATAGATGTAGGAAAGAAATAAAATTTATTTTGGGATAAAACATTACATAACTTGACTTAAAAATAAAGCAGGAAAGAAGTGGACAAACAAAATATGTTTGTTGAGTCAGGGCCATCATCTGTAGCACCTTGAATGCTCGATGACTGTGTGCTTGACATGAAATTGAATCATACCTCTTCATCTCCCTACAGATAAGCAAGCTAGGAGGAACTGGCTATAAAATAACAGTAATAATCAGAATGCCAGCTTTTCTTAAATCACAAATTGGGTCTGTGGATATAGACTAGCTTAGGTCTCAAATTGTATCTCTTGTGCAAGAGTATTCTCTGTGAATGTACCTAAAAATGTGGGTTTTAGGAGCTAATGAAGAGTTAGCTGTAGGGAAGGTTACCTAGACAGCTACTAAGAAGATACCCTGTTATGTGGAGGTATTGCCAAGTATTAGAAAAAGGGAGGTGGCATATAAGCATGCCCTTTGACAAATATAAACGTGACTTTTAACATGTATGAGTGTTATTTTCACACTTGACATTTAACACATTTATTAAATCACCTACATTTGTGAATCTTCAAGCATACATTATTTTATAAGCCCCTTTTTAAAAGTAAGGTAGAGTTTGGAAGAGACAGATGAAATAAAGTCTCTGAAGCTTAAGCTTATTTAGTTTCAAAGGAAATCATCTGTCACAAAATAAAATTGCTATGACCTGGGCGATTTTATGAGTATGGTATTCTGGAAGTCATTTGCACATTCTATTTTGACAATGGGTAATTCTCCATATTTGGTCTAGTTGTTTTTTGTGGGGTTTCTTTTTGTTGTTGTTTTTCATTAAAAATCACCGTTTCTCCTCAAAACCATCTATGGGGAGAATCCATTATGTTTTAAATTTCCCCCCTTTCTTAATCTTCCTGAGCATTATTTCTAATTATTTTAGCTATAATCTTTATAAAACAAAACCTCACTCTGAATATCCACAAAGTGGACTCTTTCTTGATCTAGTTACTCAATTTTTATAGTTTATTTCACTTTTATCTATTTTTCTTTTGTTATCCTCCCAAGTTTATAGGCTATGTAGGTCACAAAAGTGAGGTTGAATCTTTTGTGTAATAACCTTTCCACACGTTACTTCAGCCAGTGCTTCTTACCTCCTGTTAAGGGGAACTGAATTCTGAGAGCCAGTGCATGTTTCCCAACTTTATTGTAATACGCACATTTATCCACAACCATTCTGAATATTTTGATAAAATATTTTCCCCTACTTTAACCATGATTTGAATGGACATTTTGTGGTCATTCTGCCTATAATCAGCTTTTACTTAAGGCTAGCTAGACTATTTTTGAATCCATTCATTTTCCACAATTTTTTTCTTTGCACACTATCCTGTAATATGATCTATTTCCTTTCTGTCTCCTGCAAGTCTTCACTCACCAAATCATTTCTAGTTAATTTTCATTCATTATTTATTCTTGATTTTTTAATCTATCTAGGAATGGTTCTATACATACATGGAATAATGATGATGGAAGCAAACAATTTATGTAGCATTCACCATGGTCTAGTCATACTGTTACAAGTATATAAATTTCTAAGTAAACAGGACACTATAAGGGAGGTAATTTTATTGTTCCAGTTTATTGTAACAGATAAGAAAACAGATATATAACTGAGGGGTTACACAATTTCTTTATTGCATAGTGTCATGCAGCTACTAAGTGGTAGAACTATGACCCAAAATCAGTCATGCTTTTCTTCAAAGTCCTTACTTTAACCACTATCCCATGCAAATCTAATATGCAGAGGCTTTCCAATAAAAAAGCCAAGTCACAGTTATGACAAACAGGAGCCAACACTCTTTCCTCTCTAGAGTCACTCCTTCACTTGTGGGTCCCAGTGCAAGAAGAAAATCCGAGTCCCCTTGTTCAAATAGTAGTATATTTCAAGCAGTCATAGTAAATAGTTCAAAGAAAATGATATTAAATGCACTAAAATATAAAGCATTTTCCCTTGTGAACTCTCCAATTGCCAGGGTGTACTTTATTTAGTAGTTAGTGCCATCCAGGGTAAGAAAAATTAAAATTTTAAGACATTACCATTAATTTTGGTAAGGACAGTTTAAATGAAAATATAAGATCATTTCACTCATATGTAGAATCACCAAAATTACACAATTTTTATCTCGTCACATATGTATGTATTTCATTGTTACTAGGGCAGTGGAACTGCACAAAATTAACATGACTTTTTCTTTCACTTCTGATATAAGTTGGCATATTTTACCAACACTCTGCTTTAGGCCTACAGATGAATCACGGGGGGGCTGAAAGTAACAATGGGTAGCCCTATCAATCTTTCATTTGGCGTCATCATTTCTGTCTAAATGGTTAGTAAGCTAAAGCAGAGAAGTATCACAATATGAAAGAATATGGTAAGTTCCATAGGCTGCTGGTATCTCTCAGAACGCCTTTGTCTTCTTTCTGTGGTCAAAACGAGTTCTGGTTGGAACATGGCCTTGTGGGCTGTCAGTGTCTGTGCTCGCTCAGTTGTAGATGTGACCCATCTATCTCCTTTTTTATTTTTCCCAATTGACCTTCATACACCAATAATGGACGCTCAGAAAGAGAAACCAAACAACGCATTTGCCATCGCAACAGAAAAATGTAGATACTGAGGGATAGACCTAACCAAGGAGGTGCCACTCCTCCTTCATGCTTGCTGTGAGTCTCGCTGAGCCCCGCACTTCACGTTTGCACCACAATAGTGTGTTTATTCTTGCAGGGCTTTGTGAATGAGGTGGCAAGGAATGGCAGACAAACATACTGCATAAATCCCTCCTACTTGCCCACTTGTTCCATTTTCTCACCTGACATCATTTTCAAAACACAAATTCAAACATAAAATTGTCAATAATTTCAAAAGGTGACAGCAGAGGGTGAAACTGAAGGTGCCTTATGAATGTAAGTGCTGTAAGACTGCACAAGTCATGCCCATAAAGTTGGCCTTGGTCCTGTTTACCCACTTTCATTTGACTCTTAGTTTTTATACATATTAGTATAATTTGTATATATAACCTACTTATCATGGTATACAGGTAGACTTGTACATTAAATTATTAATGGTGCTTATATTTTGAGGTGATAGAGATGTCAGGATACCAATGTCAATATGCATGATTATATATATGTACAGATGATCATGCATATATGTATGCATATATACGCACATGCACAGGTACATTTATGCACACACAGACAATATTACATCATACATATATGGGTTTGATCATTTGCTTGTGGTTGATGAGCATGTATAAGAATCTATTTCCAAAACACTTTGTTATATGTTCTCAAAAGCAGATTTTTAAACAACAAAAGAAGTATTGTCTCAAGGTTTAAAATCAATCTTGAATGTTGAGTTAGGTAATATGTATTTGAAAAAAGCTTACACATCCATTAAATTTCAGCTTACACATACCCTCAAGGAGGTTTATGCTGCTTATCCTATCATTGGGGTACTTTTTTCTGACACAATATTTACCCGACCATATTACTATTCATGGAAAAATTTCATTATTCACTTGTTGCTTTCTAAATTAGACTGTGTAGGCAATGCAGCAGGCTCTGCTTCTTACTTGCAGTTCACTTAGCAGAAACTAGTAGGCTTGCTGTCCCTAATATGTGATCAGTACAATTTAATATTTAATTTTTGAATTTGCTAAAAGTAAGCCCTAATTTTTAGATTTTTCTCTTAAATACTATGATAGATATGTTTATGTTCAACTGCATGTGGTTGGGTTTAAAAGTGTTAACTAAGAATTTTCCACAAAAACAACAGCCAAAGAGAATTCAGAATGTTCCTGCTTTGCAGAGTTAGACATCTGTAACTCCTCGGGCCAATGTAAGGAAACATCTGTGAAGCACACATTAAATTGTTTTCTAAGGGAACCAACCAACAAACAGAATCTACCATATTTACAGCCAGAGTGAGATGGTGCAGAGCCAGAAGGGAAAACAAAGTAATTTACAAAGTGAGAGATTTCTAGAAATGGAGTTGTGATTTATTGGTCTGGCCTCAACACTGATGCCATGGTTGAATTTATCAAAGTGTGTTGCTTGACAAGAGAAAGTGCAAGCAGGGCTATTTAACAGAATTGCAAGCTTTGCCAATTTTCATCTTAAACTTTAATTAGTTAAATCAATACAATATTAGTAGAAGAAATTCAAAAGTATATAAAATCTGTGTAAAAATAGCAATGATTCAGAAAGAGCTATGAAAATTTTATTTTTTTTAGCCTGTAGTCAAAAAGCTGGTCAACTCTGTTGTGACAAGAAGGATGAGATGAGCAGAGGCAATATTGAAAGAAAGAAAGAAATGGGGTAGATGGTAATTGACATGAAATCTCTTATTGCTTTTTAATCTCTACTTTGTATATGGCCTATTCCAAACAAATGTCACCCCTGCTTCAACCACCATGACCCTCTCTGTTCTGCTTTAAAGTCAGCTTTTAACAAACATTTTGTTTGGAATAATTTTAGATTTAGAGAAGTATGGTAAAGGTTGTGAAGATAATTCCATTATACTATTCATTCGGCTTCTCTTGATGTTAACAAAGCCATGGTACATTTATCAAAACTAATAAATTAACATTGGTGCATTACTATTATCTGAGTTTCAGATATTCATGCTTCACCAGTTTCCACTAATGTCATTTTTCTGTCTTAAGATCTGATCTAGAATATCACATGTGGTCATCATATCTCCTTAGTCTCCTTTGGTCTGTAAGTCCTTTTTATACTTGTTTTTCATGACCTTGAGAGTTTTGAAGAATACTGCTCAGGTACTCATTTTTTGTTTTTCTGATGTTTTCTCATGGTTAAGCTAGTGGTAAGAAGTTTTGGGGGGAAATCCATATAGGTGGATTTTGCTTTTCATTTCATCATGACAGAAGATGCATAATTTCAACATGACTTATTATTCTGACATTAAGCTCGATCACTTTAAGATCTTCCAAGTTTGTCCTGTAAAAGTATCGTTTATACTTTTACCTACTTTATGCTATGGAAGCAAGTCACTAAGTCCAGACAACATGAAAGAGGAGAAAAGCTAAGCTTCATCTCCTAGGGGGAATTTTTTCAAAAATTGTTACTAATTTTTCTGTAAGGAAGATTTCTCATGTCTGCCCCATTTGTTTACCCAGTAATTTATTTACATAAGTATGAACTTACATACCTTCATTTTATACTTCGGGTTGTAATTAATCTATTATTCTATTATTTACTTCTTGCTTTATTTTTTTTCCAGCTTTGGCTGTTGGAGCTCCTTCAGATTGGCTCCTTGTTTTCTTGTGACATGTTGCATTCCACTGTGATTCTATAAATTCAACTATTTTAGATAATTATAGATATGTGTTTATAGCTGTGATCATATATATATATATATATATATATATATATATATATATATATATATATATATATATATATATATACTGCCTGCTGAGAAGGACTAGAGGCAGTGTTGACCCAATAGCATCAACTACCCCTAGAGCCCAGATTTGAGTTTCTAATACCATCTTTCAATAAAAGGAATGAAAGCTCTTTACAACATTACTGATTCCTGAACTGAGAGAAACCAACAAGAAGAGGTAACATTGTATAATGCCAAACAAAGTTTGGGGGCATGTCAAAGAGAAAAATGAGCCAAACTAAAGGAGCTCCAATGGCCAAAGCCGAAAAAAATAATTTTTAACCAGAATTTTCTTATTCTGTGACAACCTCTAAAATTTTTGAGTCTAGATTTTTTCTGAATTCCTTGTATTAAAAGAAAAGAATTCCATCTAACTCTCTCATATTATATGATATATATAATATATGTGTGTTATATATATTTCTCAAATAAAAATTTAAATCCCTTGAGAGCAGAGTTTTGACTTTTAAATTTTAACTATTTATACATAGTTATTACTCATAGGTAATTAATAAAGAAAAATTAAATACTATGATTTGACATAAAATCAATGCAAGATTGTCATGTTTTTGCTTTTCTATTATATAGTCATATTTTAATAGAAGTCATTTATTTTTCTTAATATTTGTCAGAGAGAATGAATAGCAAATACCCAAAGGAATGTACTTCTAGTGTAACAATAGAAATTTCTCAGCAAATATCTACCTAAATAGCATAAAGTTTACAAAGTACTAAAAAGTTCCCTAATTATTGTAGCACTATTTATAATAGCCAAGATATAAACTAAACTAGTGTTGTTACACAAACCATTTGGTTATCAAAGGTATTTGCATGAAGGCCCCTTTAGATTTTTATGTCATCTTCATAAGGGTAAATACCCACTCTAAATAGTTTAACCTATTCTTATTGTTAGTGGATTTTTTCAATTAAAATTCATTTCTGATATTTATTATTCTAATTAAAGAATGACAGTGATAATGCAAGATATGAAAGCTGAATCTTTCTTTTGTAACATATATTTTTAGATTGTGGACTTTCTGCTTAAATACTAGCAGTAGGAATTCCTTTAAAGGGGCATCAAAACTCTTTAGTGGATAGCTTAAAATAATCAAAGAAGACAAATATGATACTGCCAACATTGAAATAGTTCAAATTAAATTACACAAAATCATACACATCAAAATAAAATTACTATCATTTTGATTTTAATGTGGAAGAGTTGAATGTTATACCTAAGTTTTATTTAAAAAAGATGTAATATAAAAGATGTCATAATCTAAAAGTCACATAACTTATGTGCAAAAATAAATTAGTTTATTTTGGGGTGACTTGTTCTTGAAGATCTCTAATACTTACTTTCCTTTATTTCCAAAATGTGCAGACATCTATTTAGTAATCTTAGTTGATAAGTTTTATTATTAACATTTTACCTGCTTATTGACTTTCGCAGACTATAATGTAAACTGTTTAAACATAATTATGCTTAGTGAATCATTTTATATCCACTGCTTTGCACAGTATCTGGACTTTAAATTTAATAAGTATGTCATAGGTAGTACTTTTCAGAATCCAATTTATTCTCTTTACAAATTGTCATCTGGCTCTTATTCTATTTTATATTACTAAGAATAGACAATTGCTAAATATTTGCATTTGAAATGTGTCCAACATCCCAAATGCAATTTGTCTGAACCTGGAAATAGGAAGGCACTTAACATGGTTAGCTAGCTCTCTTTGTATCTTTTCACTTACAACTAATAAAATAATTGAACAATTGGAACAGAAGTTAAGATTTAGCAAGTATGGCCACACAGCAAGATGTATTGCTGAACATCTGGTCTGTTTTTCTATTTTTCAATTTATGTATGTATGTATGTATGTATGTGTTTAAATTAAATTTATTGTGGTACCATTGGTTAATAGGATCATTTAGGTTTCAAGTATACATTTCTATGACACATATATTGCATTGTATACCCACCCGAAGTCAAATAATAATCTCTTACCATATTTTTTACCCCCTTTACCCTTTTCTACCTTCAATCCCCTTCCCTCTGGTAACCACCATACTGTTGTCTGTCTCTGTGAATTTCAGTTTTATATCCCACATATAAGTGAAATCATACATTTCTTAGCTGGCTTGCTTTTAAATTATTCTTAATTATTGATACCTATGCATATCTTACTTTGAATGCACTTGCCTATTAGAGGTATTAGAAATAATGAATTCACTAGCTCTTTTTATTTTTGCAATGTTTAAAAAATGTTATTGTGGCCATTGGAATTTTGTGCTAACATCAGCTCATTTTGCCATTTACTTTCCTGACATTATTTTCCAAAATTTTGTGTGTCAAGCATTGCTCTTCCTAATTCATATATATATCACCTAATTTTCCTTCACAACTACTCTTTCTCTTCCAATGTTACATTCTTCCAATGATACACATACTGAAAAACCATTTTTGTTTCAAATTGGAGATTTCTTTGGCCATATCAATCTTCATAGCTTAATTAGCAGCAATCAACATGAGTTCTTAGATTTTTCAAAAATTTCTATTTAGAAACATATTCAGGAAGGTAATTCCATTGACTCTGCCTAAAATTACTTCTGTAATATCGCAGCTGAAAATAAGCAACTCAAATTTCATTTTCTCTGTTTTATAACATATTTTTAGGCATTATACCAATTACTGAGGACACAAGAATGAACTAGGAACACATTTTTAATTCATAGTGGCCTGATATTCTAGTAGGCAATAAAAGTAACCAATAAATAATTGAACAGAAAATTTTCAGAAAGTAACATGTATGATGAAGAAAATAAAATGGTGCAATGCAATGGAGAGTGAAAGTAGGAAACTTTAGACTACCGTGTCCTGAGATGTGTCTCTGTGGAGATGTCCCATGAAGTAGTGGGAAGAGTTTTAGAAGAGAGAGCATAGCTCTGTGTTGTAAACTAAGACCTGGACTAGGCCTCACTAACTCAAATTTTCAGTGAATCCACTGAACTCTTGAATGTTTAATATAAGTAAATTTTTAAAATATGGGAATAAAATCATGTATATGGATTTTATGAATTAAATCACTGAGGGGAACAAAGAGTATGAAAAAGCTCCAAAGTCACATTCCATCCATATGTAGTACTTTTCTCTGTCATCTAATTGTAGGTATATTAACATATTTATAACTAGAGGCCCGGTGCAGGAAAATCGTGCATGGGTAGGGTCCCTAGGCCTGGCTAGCAATCAGGGCCGATCCGGGCCTTCCTTCCCCTGGCTGCCGGCTGCTGGCTGGGGCCTTTCTTTATCTTCACTGCCCCCTGGTGGTAAGCACACGTAATAGCAAGTGGTCAAACTCTTGAGTGGAGAATTTGCATATTAGCCTTTTATTATATAAGACTAGAGGCCTGGTGCACGAAATTGGTGCACGGTGGGGGGGGGCCCTCTGCCCAGCCTGCACCCTCTCCAATCTGGGACTCCTTGGGTGATGTCTGACTGCCAGTTTAGTAGGGATTGGGCTTAAAGTGGCAGTTGGACATCCCTCTCACAATCCGGGACTGTTGGCTCCTAACCGCTCACCTGCCTACCTGCCTGATTACCCCTAACCACTCTGCCTGCAGGCCTGATTGCCTCTAACCACTCTCCCCTGCCAGCCTGATCGTCCCTAACCACCTCTGCCTCAGTCCCTGCCACCGTGGTTTTGTCTGAAAAAACATCTGTAATACGTCTGGTCTATCTGGCCTAATTAGCATATTACCCTTTTATTAGTATAGATGATGTCTAAATAATTAAGGAGAAAGAGAAAACCCAATACAGATGTTTGTATAAAAATGTGTATTTTAATTTAACAACACAAAATAGTAAATGTTTTCCAAAGCACTAAATATCTTATCATAATATGATACAAAAACTATTCCAAACAATAATATGTGTTTGTGTGTATCTATGTATTTCTCTATATACAGGGTGTCCCCCAAAAATGTATACACACTTTAACAGCTAATAGCTCAACCTTGAAAATTATATGTATTTTTTGAAATATATTTTTATTGATTTTGAGAGGAAGCAAGAGGGAGAGAGATAGAAGCATCAATGAAAGAGAATCATTGATCACCTGCCTCCTGCACACCCACTACTGGGGATTGGATCAGACTGTAACTTGGCATGTGTCCTGACCAGGAATTGAACCGTGACCTCCCATTAATGCTCAACTACTGAGCCACGCTGGCCAGGCAAAAATGAAGTGTATTTTAATAAACACTGCCTTTATAATTATTCAAAGTGTGTGTATATATTATTTGGGGACATCCTATATATCTCGGACTGTCTTTTATTTTCAACTAAGAACTACAAAATTGAGTAATGGCAGTTATAAATATTAATCACCCAAAGCAAAATGGAATAAAGGAGGGACACTGGCTTTGATAATCTGAAATATTCCACCATTTGGTACCTCAGGAACAGCTGTGAAATTAGTTAACTTCTCTATGATAGTTTCATCATATCTAAAATCAATCTAAATAAGTCATTGAGGGTTTAGGTTAAGAATTTTTGAAATTGAATAGTAATGATATAGAGAACCACTAAAAATGTGTTAGAACACATAGGTTGCACTTAAAATGTTTGTATACAAATTCCAGCTTTGCCATTTAGTTGTTTTACTACATGCTAACCTGGAGGAAGCCACATAACCTCTCCAAAATTTAGTTTTCAGAATTAACACGGGGTGATTATAATAGTTCCTATACTTATAAGTGTAGCAGATTTTCATTGTATCTGCAAAAGCATGGATCCAGTCTAGTATTTTCAATGTGATATGAGTTTATTGCTTACCTTTATTACTTTTTCTTTTGTGCCACTTCTATTTTGAATATTTGATTTTAAAACATCAGTGGGAGAATAAGGAGCTTAAATTTTTTTGGATAGCTTTTAGTTTGTTATCAAAGTTTGTTACTGTGGACAAATTAAGTTTCAAGGATTTTCTGAAGATTTTAACCTTTTTATAAAAGCTGCTGCTTGATATCAAGTGACCTGGCTCTGTTATAGATCTTCCACTCTCACAGACTTCGGGTAGAGAAAGGTCCCAGAAGCAGTCACAAACAATGATATTTCCATAGTTCAAGTGTTGACATTCTCAACCAATCTTTTCTCTCTTTTAAATGGAATGATTAAATATGAGGTTCATTTTACCAGCTGTAGGTATTACAGCTTGTAGCAGAGTTGTGCAGCATCACCACCTCTGCTTGGAAAACCACTCTTTTCTGTTAAATGTCTCCCTCTTATCTGCTCTTATCAGGGCTGCTCATTCTCATCCTGTTTCAGTGGGCTCCTCAACCTGAAATTACAGGAGAAAGACCCTTCTCTTGGGAAATCACCTGCTAGTATGCCTTGTACTTTTGGGTTTGCACAGAGATTACAGGAGCACATCTGAAGGCTCTTTTGTATTGCAAAACTTTATTCTTAAAGCTCTGACCTTGAAACTAATCCAAGGGAGGCTTGAATAAGGACATCTTAGTGCCAATCACTGTACTATATCAAATTCATATCTCACCACTATAAGGAGAGCTACTTCCCTAATATATATTCCAGCTAATAGATTATACAGTGGCTTTTGTTCAACAGTAGCTTAGTGAATTTCCCAATAGATAATCGCTAGTATTGAAATGGGCGGGTAATATAAAAAGTATCAACAAGTTCTGTCTTTGTTTAATTTTCTCATCTGAGCTTGTGGTAGCATGTTATGACTGAATTCAAAAGAGGACACAACTCAAGACATCAATGAAGTCTCTATTACATGAAAAACAAATGTCATATACAGCTATTTGCAGAAGTGTGTATATATATATATATTAACATTTCTACCTAGTCATTGCAATTTAAGTAAAATGATCTAAATCCACTAAATCATCAGAGTAAATTTAACATGTAAAGTACAAATCTGGAGTTGAAGCCCTTAATATAAACACAGAAAAGGCATGTGTTATTTGCTGTCTCCAAGAAGAGGCCAGCAGTGTAAGTAGTTATGCATTATACAAAAATTGAGAAAACATTGTTCTCTTACAGACATTTAGAACTGTTAGTTGCTATCTTAGCAAAAATATGGTAGATTAAGCCATGAATTTTGAATTTGAATTATGATATACCTGAATAGCCTACATGATTGAGGGCAGGACATAACTAAACTATAGATCCCATTTTGTTGAATTGACAAAACCTGATAAGAACAGTGTCCACATATCTCTGTGTCTGAGGAAAAAGGTTTTAGGTAATAATTTATAATAATAAAAGCATAATATGTTAATTAGACCGGACGTCCTTCCGGATGACCATCTGGACGAAGCTGGGTCTGCGATGGCCGAGGCAAGCTGCCGCAGCTGCAAGGGCCAAGCCCCTTGCACAAATTCTGTGCATCACGCCTCTATTAATTCTAGAAAAAAGGTGCGAGCCAGTCCATGATATCACTGTGCATACAACAGAGAGTGTCAATCGTGAGACAGGAGGGTGTAAAGTGAGACAGATACAGAAAATAACTCCTAAAGCCAAGTTTGCAGATACATTGTTAAGTAAATGGTAATGTAAATGAAATGGCATCACTTCTGTTCATTAATATCACACAGGAAAGTTTATGCAGAAAATAAACTGCTCAACAATCCTATAGAATAAAGATGTAATATGCAAATGGTCGTTATGCTCTGAAGCATAAGGACTGACCATGTAACGACTGGATCATGGATCAGCAGGAGGGTGGGACAGCGAGCTACAAGCAGGTGGCAGAGAACTACAGGAGGGGGCAGGGCGGCAAACTATAGGGGGGGTAGGGGGCAGAGGGAGCTACAGGAGGGCGGGGCAGTGGGCAGAGAGCTACTGGAGGGTGGCAGTGAGTTACTGGCTACAAGTGGGTGGAGGAGAGCTACAGAAGGGGCCAAGGGAGCAAACTATGAGTTGGGAGAGGGGAGAGAGGGTGGGAGGAGCTTCAGGAAGGTGGGGCAGTGGGCAGAGAGCTACTGGCACATAGATTCGTGTACAGGGCTACTAGTTTTTGATAAATTGCTCAAATACATTCAAGAGACTGTCTTAATATACAATATGTGGTATACCAGAGGTTTAGTAGAGCCTTGTAACAGGAGCCCACGAACCAGCAATAATTTATTTAGTGCTAGCAAGTAAAAGAGGCAATCGACTTATAGACTTCAATAATACCTATAGGAAAATAAGTGGATATAAATATCTTTGTCATTTGTAATTTTTACGTAAGGTTAACATTCAGGAAACTTTAAGAAACGTTAAATCTAAAATGTCTTGAAGTCATTCTAAGTGAATTACATTATTTTTTATAGAATTTTAAGTTATTTATTTTCTATAAAATTTCAACTTATGTAACATTTCAAAATTTTGCAGTATTAGCATTAAAAAAGGGGAAGTTTTCTATACTTTCGTATAAAATACTGTTCAGACTTAGTAGCCAAGGAAAGCAGCCTTTCTTCCTCTAACAGGTTTTGTAAACCTATTTTATCCTATTTATCCTAAAATTGTAATTTTGCAGCTTGGAGCATTCTTGTGTTCAAAGAGGTCAAAGTGTTCTCTCTTTAATTATGCAGATAGCTGATTATCTTTGGAAAACCTTCTTTTTTCCATGAATTTAAGAAATAAGTTTTATTCCAGTTTTTAGAGCTGCTGAAGTAAAGTCTTAGTATGTTTCTTATGTCAGCATTTATTTTTATAAAACAATTCATAATATCCCTTGATCATTTTTAGAAAACATGAATTGCACAATTTATACTAAATGACTTTGCAGCTGTATATTTATCACCTATTTCCTATAAAAACTGTATCTGTATTATTGGCACACCAATATAAAAATTAAATGAATAGGAATTTTTAATACAAAGATTCATTTTCAGTAGTAAATTGTATGTGATATTTTCAGTAGACCAGAGAGTTGCTTTAAATATGTTCTGTTCTACTTCTTTTCAGTCTCAGTGGGTAATAAAACAAAATAGTAATTTTGTTGGAATAAAATAGGAATCTATTGTGTTAACTATCCTGTGTGCTATGAATTGAAAGACTCACTTGAAATAATGTGTTTTTTATAATGCTATCTGATTTTCAGGTTCACTGTTACTATACTTGGTCATTTATAGAAAACTTCAAGTTACATACATGTATTAAAAGGGTAAATGCTATTTATTTAGATGCAGTGTACTAATTTCAAGATGACCTAAATCCAGTTTAAAGATGATTCGATTTTGTAGACAGTAAGAGAAACAGATAAATCAATATGTGAACTAATTCAGTTGTCATACAAATCGGCAGATAAAAATAAAATATTTGATCATGAACTGATTTTTGTCCAGTTGTCAGTTGTGATGATCTGTTCTTGGTGTTATTGGAATTGGGCTTTAAGTAGCAATTTTGTACATTTTTATGGTTTGAAGAAATCATAGCAACATGTAGGATTACCATTCTTACCTTCAGACTGTCTTTTCCAATGGCTATGTTATGTTACTTAAATGCTTTAAATCAGAGGAAAACAATGTATTCCCAAGATGTTTTGGAAGGCAGACATTATTGTCCAGGGTCATTACACATGACATTTTAGTGTTTACTCTGTACACCTTGAAAACCTATTTAGGCTCAGTCTAAACAAAGGCATGCATAGTCTGTATTCTTAGGAAAGAAAATTTGTGGGTTTTTTAAAATAATAATTTTAGGAATATTTGTCTAGAGCTATTACTCTATTTAATAGATCATTCAAATTTGGGGTCTCTGGGTAGATTATATAAGAGTCTAAAAATAAATTTACTTACCAATTCACAGGGCCATAGGCATAAAAGTTATATAAACTATCCAGAAAGTTGTAGCCTAGGATATAAAAAAATGAAGGGCCTAGTTAAGCCACAGAATACCAAGTCTTTTAAAGAAGGAAAGAGGATTTATGTAATTCACAGAGCAATTTTAGGTGAGGGAAAATGCTGCTTAAGTAAAGCATACTGCAGGGAGGAAAGTGAGAAGCCTAGCCTGAAGGCCTAGAAAGTGAAATAAAATTGGCTTGAAATATCTGTGGGTCATGAAGCAGAAGCTCTGAGTTATATTTCATAAATAAATAAAATTACTTTGGAGCAGTTGTTTCAAATCGAATGGAAAATGATTGTAAGGTGAAATTTGTAAGATACAATTAACTGATAGCTGGTCACCACGGAGCTGTAAAATGTTCTGACCTCCAGGTCGAAGTCTGACTCTGATTATCTCAGTCCTCACAGTGTCTCTGTGAGTAGGTGTCTATTCCCATTTCCCTGATATGATACTGAGTCCGTCTGTGCTGTGTCGTCATTGGGTCATAAATCATGAGATTGTATGTATATGTATATTACTGGATTTTCTATTATTCATTAATAAAGTTGTGAATTTCATGCATAGGGCCTCTAGTCCATTAATAAAGTTGTCTACCTTTATGTCAATACCACACTTTCTCAATTATTATCAATTCTCATATTTTTAACAATGTAAGCCTTACAAATTTACTTCCTATCCTTCTCTTCTTTCATCTTCAAGATCTTTATTATTATTATTCTCAGTCCTTTAGAGTTATTCTGTATAAATTTAGATGCATTTTGTCAATTTGAACAA
The DNA here is from genome assembly GCF_963259705.1 of Myotis daubentonii. NCBI lineage: Eukaryota > Metazoa > Chordata > Mammalia > Chiroptera > Vespertilionidae > Myotis > Myotis daubentonii. The sequence continues at coordinate 59,095,323 of NC_081843.1, forward strand.
AAATCTTACTGGCATTTTTATTATTTTTTCACAGATTTAAATATTATCATTAAAAAATATCTTAAAATATTTTTCCAATTTTTAAATTTAATATGCTTCTCCATTTATTTAGGTGTCTAATAATTTCTCTCAAATTTATATACTTATTTAGACTTGCTGTTATATATTTAAATTTTGAAGCTGTTGTACATGTTTTAAATTTTATTTCCCATTTATTTCTCAGCTTCCCAAAGCAGAATACAGATTGTAGGTTTGGAGCTAACATACAATACCTTAATAATCAGTAATTCAATTCTCAATTTTTTTTTCTGAAAAGATTAAAGCAAATAAAAAAGTATTCATTGAAATATCACCACTCAAAGAAAATAATTGCTAATATTTTGGTAAATATATTAAACATTAAGCTATAATTTATAATCTTGCAAATGTAGCATAAACTTTTAATTTAACAAGGTCTTGCAGTTATTGACCCTGCTTTATTCAGTGAAAAATATGTCATATATTTCTTTCCATGTCAGTAATTTAAATGTGCATTATCATTTTAATGACTGCCTAGGATTCTGTTATATAAGTGTACTCTAATTTATTAATCCAACCTCTATTATGGTTTTTTAGGAAAAATTTCAGTTTTTCACCATTATACTCGTAAACAATAGTTTAATAAATGGATGATGACAGAACAATGGATGATGACATGTACAATTATCTCCCTAGTATAAATTTACTAGAGGCTAGGTGCATGAAATTCATGCACAGGTGGGGTTCCCTTGGCCTGGCCGGAGATCAGGGCTGATCAGGTTACCCAACTCCCAGCCTCCTCCTTCCCTTGCTGCCTGTGTGCCACCCCCACAGGGTTCCTCACCTCCCTGCTTCCTCCTCCCTCACCACCCACATCCACTGCCACCCACTCCTGGCTCCCCATCCCTGCTGGCCTGGGGGAGGTGCCAGCTGCCACTATGGAGGGAGGGGCCAAGTGCCACCGTGACAGGCGGGCAGTGGACCAATCGGGGCCTGCCAACCAGGGGAGGAACCCAGGTTTGCCATCAGCCCCGAGGAGGGAGCTGGCCCTTGGACCCCCTGGGAAAGGGGCTGTGTCTGCCACCACCCTCCCCCAGTTCTCCCTCCCAGCCTGGGGGCCCGGCCCCAATTGGGCAATTGGAGCCTGCCAGCCGGGGGAAGGAGCCAGGAGGTTAGCCAGTAGGCCCCATCAGCGATTGGAGCCTCACATTATATGAATATAGGAATTTAAAAATCTAACAAAGAAGTTAGTTAGTATGTACTCTAGAGTGCCTCTCACAAATGCAGTTTTCAGTTGTTTTTACTTGTACTTTTGATAAGTTTTGATCACAATAATTTGAAGTTGAGTTTTCCGCTATATTTCTATTATAAAGAAATATGAAGTAATGAGTAAAGGTGTGTGTGTGTGTGTGTGTGTGTGTGTGTAGGCAGCCTGAAGTAGTATGGAAATGTAACTTTGTAAATAAGGGTCTAAACATTTTGTGGAATAAACTCTTTTTATTTGTGAATTAGATTGTGTTGTCTAATCTTTTTGAGTCTTATGTTCTTCTATACCTGCATCTCTAAAAATAATAACTACAAATTTGTTAGTACTTACTATACAATTTGTTGACAATTTGTTGCACTTACTATATTTTCATTTTTTAATGTGTTACTACATCAAATGCAGTTTGGTTACTAAAGCAGTAAGCCATCAGTTTGGTAATCTTAATATACCCTCACTTTTAAAAATATATAAATATACTTTTGTTGATTTCAGAGAGGAAGGGAGAGAGAGGTAGAATCATCAGTGATAAGAGAGAATCATTGATTGGCTGCCTCCTGCATACCCCATACTGGGGATCGAGCCCACAACCCAGGCATGTGCCCTGACTGGAAATCGAACCATGACCTCCTACTTCAGGCAAGTATACCCTCACTTTTGTCCTGAGAGAAGATGGTTTCTTTTTCATTAGACCATACAAAATATTTTTTTTAGAGTTTAAAGATTTAGCACCTCAATGAACATATACTTATTACTTCTTATAATAGAGTTAAACAATACAGGATCCTGTGATAAGTATGCTTATGGAGGAAATCTATAGAGCATGTTAAATCCTTGTAAAATGGTGACAGAGAGAAAATGCAAAAAACAATGAAGCAAGAGCTAAAACAGAAAGGGATATGGATAATGTAAAGAAATTTAAATATGTTGATCCGGAAGATCAAAGAATCTACTAGAAAAACAAGAATTTCTTTGTTTTGTGAAATGAAAAAAATTTAAATGAATAGAGTTAGTGCTCTGGTAGACAAAAAAAGGCTATTCCTAGAACGGAAAACAAGATAAGAGAAAATGCAGAGGTATACATTTTTTAAAAACCATATTCCTAGGTTAGTAAGGAAACTATACACATGGAACATGCAACCCACAAAATAAGGGTGAAACTGATTTAATGAGGTTGGTAAGAGTGTTTCAAGGAAATAGCTTTCATGTACCATGAGTTAAATACTGTGCAGTAGACCCAGTGTATGTTAAAAGATTGCATGCAGCATCTAATTTAATCTACACAAACATCAAAACTACTTATCTCAGTTTTTACAAATGAAAAGTCCCAAACTCAAGTAACTAGGTGACTTTCCTGAAGTGGAACAGCTAGAGACAGAGGCCGGGACTTGAACCAAGTTTCATATGACTCCAAAAATTGTGCTTTTAGCAATTGTGTGGACAGAAACCCACCTTAAAATGCTTTCTTTATCCTTGGATGACACCATGGGGCAACAAACTGAATTTTAATGTAGAAGGCTAGCAAGGAGAATGGTCTTATTTACTTTTAGTTAAATACAAATATACGGTACATTTCTGTTACTTACTACGTATTTAGGTTGTTTTGGTGATTATACCTAATTATCATCAGTGCCAGGCTTTGCAAAACAAATGGATATTTTAATGACCCTTTTGGAAAGCTCAAATCCGGGTAAATATTATTATTATTTACACTTATATTCAGTTATACCTGCTGCCTCCATATATTTCAGTATCAATGAATTACATAAGTGAGGGTGGGTTGGAAATGAAACTATAAATGTTATATATTTATTTTAACCATTATGATCACATAGACTAAAATATTTTTAATTGTAGAAAATAAATGAAAAGATTTTCTATGTAAATGCTACTGAACAGAATTTATGCAAAAAAAAATAGACCAAGAAGTTATCATATTGACAGTAAATGCTTAATAAATTCTTTTTTGTGCTGTTACACAACTGTCTAGAACACTCTGGTGTTTTTTTTTTATTTACTAACTCACCGCCTATTGGAAAAACAGCTGTCTATACCCATAGCTGAGATAAGGAGAAATCAATGGCATCTTTCAATTATGCAAAATATAGGTAAACCGTTATACAGAACAACCTTGACTATCCTGAGAACCTGGCAGAGAAAGGCTGTTAAAGGCAGCTGCATGGAAATAATTACATTGTGATTTTTTCTCTAAAAAAGGGCTCTGTGCTGCTAAACTTTTTAGGGGTGGGAGGAAGCACTGAGGTAAAATCTCAAAATGGGAACTTCCTCTTTTAGCTAGAGCAGTGGTTCTCAACCTTGGCTACACATTAGAATCACCTGGGAATCTTTTTAAAATCCTGATTTCTGGGCCTCATCCTCTGGAAATTCTGTTTCTTTGTTATGGGGTGGAGCCACAACATTAGTAACAAAGAAACAGATTTTCTGGAGGATGAGGCCCAGAAATCAGGATTTAAAAAAGATTCCCAGGTGATTCTAATGTGCAGCCAAGGTTGAGAACCACTGAGCTAGAGGTACTTCATATTAATTGTGTTTGAGGGATAAATCCTGATGATGATGAATAGCCATTTGGCAAACTTTGTAACAGTTTGAAACACTGACTACTAAAGACCTTTAACTAGGGTAGGTTGAACAGTCATCATTTAGCACACCTAGAACACTTTTCTTTTACTTACTAAACATCTTTGGTGCACATTAGTCTCTAGGAGTATTTTATATAAGGGGATTCAGTTTATTTGGATTTATTGTTAAGCATGTGATATATTTAAACCATAGCAACTCGATGTATTTATCCTATTATTGAAAAAAGCCTTAACAATTTTTAAAACCAACAAAATAGTAAATAGAGAATGTAGCTAACTAAGCAGGTAGGTTATGAGATTCCTTATAAAACAGATATACCCCTTTTATATTGTTCTTATAGTCTTTAAAACCAACTGGAAATTCCCTATTTCATTTACTGTATCAAGCCCAGGTGAAAATATTAATCTTATCTAGAGTAAAAACAAAAGGTATCTTGGATTTCCTATAATTAAGAAAATAAAGTTATTTCAATAACTTTAAATATCTCTAAACTTTATAAAATTTATTACAATCTCAAATACTATCAAAACCATTATTTATATAGGTCAAAGATAAGATAATGAAAATCAGATATTCTAATTTGCATGGGAGAGCTCATTAGATTAATATAACAAAATTAGTATTCCTAAATAAAGACCTAATGACGTGGTAAGCACAGTAATTATAACAGAAAGATACTGCTTAATTTTCTATGAAATTTGTAGATCAAAATTCTATCTGTAATTAATAATTTCGTTTTATTCAATTGCCCTAATCAAGCTACTCTTTAATATGGCATAAATTTAACTTTGCTACCAGTGCCCTGTAAAGCCTCTGCAGATTGCCTGAGAATATAAAGTAGTGCTGAAGAGGAAAGAGGCAGAAACAACGTTTTGTTTTTCTATTTCAATTCAATTTTAGTGGGGAAAAATATTGTTTTTACTGATGATATTCTGATGTAGTTATCCTTTCAATAAATTTGGGATTGCTTTAAATAGCTGTAAAAAGATTTATCGACTAGACACATCTCCCAAATCAAAGGTATGCTAAAATTATAGAAATGCATTATGAAATCACTAGAGGCCTGGTACATGAAAATTCATGCACTGGAGGGGGGTCGCTCAGCCCAGCCTGCCCCCACTCACAGTCTGGGAGCCCTCGGGGGAGGGAGGCAACTGGCGATCAGGGGAAGGTGACACCCCCGTCACACCTCTGCTGCTGCCAATGCTGTCAGCGCAAGCCTCAGCCAGCCCTGGTTACCTGAGCCTCAGAAGGCCCTGGGTGGCTGGGCAGCTGACATCCAAGGCTTGCCTGCACCTCAGGCCAGCCCTACGCACCTGGGCAGCCAACATCCGATGCTTGCTTGCACCTCGGGCCAGCCCTAGGCAGCTGGGCAGCTGACATACAAGGCTTGCTTGCAACTTGGGCTGGCCCTAGGTGGCTGGCAGCCAACACATGAGGCTTGCCTGTACCTTGGGCTGGCCCTGGGTGGCTAGGGGGCTGAGGCGTGTCTGGCCACACCATGCACCTGCCTCACCCAGGCAAGGCTGAAAGGACTGGAGGACTCTGGTGGGACTGAAGGGACTGGACACTGCCATCTTGTGGCTATCAGCGCCACCATCTTTGTGACAGTGTAATGGTCAATTTGCATATCCCCACTTTATTAGATCTAGAAGCCTGGTGCACGAATTCGTGCACGGGTAGGGTCCCTCTGGGTGGCCTGCAGGGATTGGCCAAAACCCGCAGTCCAACACTGCCTTTAGCTCCTACCTGCTGCTCCTGCTCATCTTGCCCCACTGCACCTGCTGTGGGCTCGCGCCCAATCAGTCCTGATTGGGAGAGGCTCTTTTGGCAACCATAGTGCTCACCAGCTGTGAGCCTGGTGTGTGACGCCCTCTGGAGAGAAGTGGCCTGTGGGATCAGGCTGAAACTGGCTCTCTGACATCCCTCAAGGGGTCCCGGAATGTGAGAGGGTTCAGGCCAGGCCGAGGGACCCCACCAGTGCACGATTGGGCTGGGGAGGGACCGTAGGAGGGCTCCAGGGCATGTCCGGCCCTGTCTCACCCAGTCCCAATTGGGGCCGGCCAGCCAGGAAGGGATGCAGGAGGTTGGCCAGCCAGGGAGGGACTGCAGGAGGGCTCCATCTTGCTCAGTCCCAATTGGCCAGACCCCAGCAGCAAGCTAACCAACCAGTTGGAGCATCTGCCCCCCTTGTGGTCTGTGCATGTCACAGCGACTAGTTGACCAGTCAACTGTCTGCTCCCTGGTGGTCAGTGCGCATCATAGTGAGTGGTTGAGTGGACTTAGCATATCATTAGCATATTGTGCTTTGATTGGTTGAACAGCTAACTGGTCACCAAATGACCAGACACTTAGCATATTAGGCTTTTATTATATAGGACTAGAGGCCCGGTGCACAAAATTTGTGCATTGGGGGGGGGTTTCCCTCAGCCCAGCCTGCACCCTCTCCAATCCAGGACCCCTTGGGGGATATCCAACTGCTGGTTAAGGCCATAATCCTGGACTGTTGGCTCCTAATTGCTCACGTGCCTGCCTGCTTGGTTGCCCCTAACTTCCCCCCTTTGCCGGCCTGATCGCCCCTCACTGCCTCTGTGTGTGGGCCTGGTTGCCCCTAACTGCCCCTTGCTGCTGGCCAGGTTGCCCCCAACTACCCCCTCCCTACTGGCCTGGTCACTCCTAACTGCCCTTCTGCTGGCCTGGTTGCCCCCGACTTCCCCCCCTGCTGGCCTGGTCACCCCTCATGGCCCCCCCCACTGGCCTGGTTGCCCACGCAGCCTGCTGTTCAGTCGTTTGGTCATCCCTCACTAAGCCCCCCTGCCAGCCTGGTTGTAGGCAGCCATCTTGTGAGGACGTGAGGGTTAATTTGCATATTACCTCTTTCTTATATAGGATAGTGTTTAGGTTAATAGAAAACTTACTTTATAATTAAAGCTAGACCATCAATAGTGCAACCAAATTAAACCCAATCAATTATAAATTTAGGGCTTTACAACTAAATGAATACCATAAATCAGAGGGAATATTTATGAATAGTATTTTCATCATTATACATTGATGACCCAATGCTGACAGACATTGGCATATAGATAATATTTAAACTATGGTATGAATGAGATCTCTTAGGAGGAAAAATAGGTAGAAGATAAAAGAAGGTCCATCACAGTTGCTGGGAACTGTTTGTATTCAAAAGTGGGAACTTAAAGTGACTGAATACTAGCAAAAATGTAGGCTGGAAAAAAAATAAGTACTACTCATCCTCACCCAGAGATAGAATGATTGATATTTTGCATAGTGCTGAGGGGGCAGTCATATGAGGAAGATCATATTGTCATATTGCTCTTAGCCAATGCACATTTTTCTTGTGCTTTATTATGCTTGTGACTATTATTCTAAACATACCTATCACTTGAAACAAGTCTGCTTCCTTGGGGTTAATTCACCTTATTAACATGTTGGAAGAGGCCATGACCTGTTTCCTTTTGCTTTCATGTAGAAATGATTTATACAATGATGACTACTACTTTAAAAACAAGTTATGTAATCAATATTTTTAAATATATTTTAAACTTTAAAAACAAGTTATGTAATTAGTATTTTACTAAAGTTACTTCCTAATTTGTTGAGTCCACATCTGTCATGAATTTGTTTTATGATTGATTTACTAGTTATATGATTAAAAAGTGGCAAGGATCCTCTTAAATTATTAATTTGGCATGATCACAAGGCTAAATCACCCTCAGGTTGATTCATTAGACTATGAAACTAAGAATCCTTGTATGAAGAAAAAACCTGAACAGCTGCTTGTTGACTTACAACCCTGTGGTAAATAGCTGAATAGATGCTGTCCTCGTGGGAGATTAGTATTTAATCTTTAACAGGAAATTTCGGTGCATTCATCCCTCGGGACAAGTACACAGCTGTAAAATATGAAAGCTGAGGCACCTCCCATGGATGAATAGTCCCAACAAGGAGCATTTCTCCACCTGAGACACTTATCATTTAAATGTGTTTACCAGATCATTTTGCAACAGGGTCTGCATCAAGCAGGGAAATGAAAGTTCAGAGCAGCTGAGTTATGGAGAAGGGCTGGATAAAAATTGACAACAACAGCAGAAAGATCTAACAGTTTAATTACCAAGGACAGATTCTTAAAATAAAGCAACGTGTGTTTCATACTGGAATAAAAGTCAGTTTTACTCCCTCGGAAACAGATAGTGTGTCGTAGAGGATGAATAGGCACTCAGCCTTACCAGTGGTAGCTGTCCCTGGTTATGCATAACCAGTTGGCCATGGCTGCATACTATCTAGCTAAATTGCCTGGTACTTTTAAGAAGTTTGTATCTAATTAGAAAAAAAAAGGTTAAATCAGCTAAGTCATATTTTGGAATAATAAAACTGGACAGAGGGAAAAAAAAGATATGTTAAATTTGGAGACAGATGTTCCCAATTATTGTGACATTATTTCAAAGTATTTAATTTAGAAAGTTAAAATCAAGTTGATGCTATTTTAGAGTATGTTTCATCACTCTAAAGATATAATTACTTCTTATCACCTTGCAGTAGCCACTGAAAAAGCAATAGCTACATAGTATTTTTACTGTTCAGACCTCCCCCCTTATTTTTAATTTAAGTGTAGAATTTTCAAAGCTGGCAAGGAAAAATTAAAGGAAGGGGACCAGCCTTGTAGCTACATGGAATAAAGGCCAATTACATTGAAAGAGGTGTGGGAAGCTGTCAGTAAGAGCTGACACTGACATTTCAACAAAGAAAAGAAAAAAAGATACAGTAAATGTTTTAGAAGAATTTGCTCATGGTTCTACCTTCACCAATTTGTGCATAATGTAATCCTGGAAAAATGTGATATTTAATATGTAAAAGTCAGCTAACTTGCATATGCATCAAAGAAGAGATTATTAACAAAAAAATCTTTGAAATACATTAGAAAATGCTTAGTTTCACTTTCCCAGATGAATATAATAGTTGATGATATGCTTCTAGGATTTTAAATATATATTATTTGCCTGGATGGCATGGCTCAGTGGTTGAGCGTCGACCTATGAACCAGGGGCTCACGGTTTGATTCCTGGTCAGGGCACATGTCCAGGTTGCAGGCTCGATGCCCGGTGTGAGGTGTGCAAGAGGCAACCGATCAATGATTTTCTCTCATCATTGATATATCTATCTCTCTCTCCCTCTCCCTTCCTCTCTGAAATATATATATAATTTTGTAATTCTTTATTGCTTAAAGTATTACATATAGTATTACATATGTCCCCTTTTTTCTCCATTGGCCACCCCCATCCCCCAGCACATGCCCCATCCCCATAGTCTCTGTGTCCATTGGTTATGCATATATGCATGTATACAAGTCCTTCAGTTGATCTCTTAACCCCCACCTCCCTTGCCTTCCCTCTGAGGATTGACCAACTATTCAATGCTTCTATGTCTCTGGACCTATTTTCGTTCATCAGTTTATGTTGTTCTTTATATTCTGCAAATGAGTGAGATCATGACTGGCTTATTTTGCTTAGCATAATGCTTTCTAGGTCCATTCATGCTGTTGCAAATGGTAAGAGTTCTTTCTTTTTTACAGCAGCATAGTATTCCATTGTGTAGATGTACCACAGCTTTCTAATCCACTTATCTGCTGATTGGCACTTAAGTTGTTTCCAAATCTTGGGAATTGTAAATTGTGCTGCTATGAACATAAGGATACATATATCCTTTCTGATTGGTATTTCTGTTTTCTTGGGATATATTCCTAGAAGTGGGATTACTGAGTCAAATGGGAGTTCCATTTTTAGTTTTTTTGAGGAAACTCCTTACTATTTTCCATGGTGGCTGCACCAGTCTGCATTCCCACCAGCAGTGCAAGAGGTTTCCTTTCTCTCCACATCCTCATTAGCAATTGTTGTTTCTAGGTTTGTTGATGATAGCCATTCTGACAGGTGTGAGATGGTATCTCATTGTTGTTTTGATTTGCATGTCTCAGATGATTAGTAACTTTGAGAATGTTTTCATATGTCTCCTGGGCTTCTCTATGTCCACTTTCAAAAGTACAGTCCTTAGCCGATTTTTTATGGATTGTTTATTTTCCTCTTGTTAAGATATATGAATTCCCTATAAATTTTTGAGATTAGGTCCTTATTGGAGATAACATTGGCAAATATGTTCTCCCATGCAGTAGGCTTTCTTGTTGTTTTGTTGATGGCTCCTTAGCTGGGAAGAAGCTTTTTATTTTGATGTAGTCCCATTTGTTTAATTTCTCTTTAGTTTCCATTGCCCTAGGAGCTGTGTCAGTAAAGATATTACAACATATGTCTGATATTTTGCTGACTATGAATTCTTCCAGGATTTCTATGGTTTCCCATCTTACATTTAAATCATTTATCCACGTTGAGTTTATTTTTATGTATGGAGTAAGTTGGTCTAGTTTCATTTTTTTGGATGTATCTGTCCATTTTTCCCAACACCATTTGTTGAAGAGACTGTCTTGACTCCAATGTATGTTCCTCCTTTGTCAAATATTAATTGAGCATAATGTCTTGGATCAATTTCTGGGTTCTCTGTTCTGTTCCATTGGTCTACTAGTATATGTCTGGTCTTGTGCCAGTACCAGGCAGTTTTACGAACAATGGTTTTGCAACATAGCTTGATATCTGGTATTGTGAACCCTCCAAGTTTGTTCTTCCTCAAGATCACTGTGGCTATTCAGGGTATTTTTTTGTTGTTGCATATGAATTTTTGTAGTTTTTTCTATATATGTGAAATATGCCATTGGTATTTTAATGGGGATTGCATTGAATCTATAGATTGCTTTGGGTAGTATGGACATTTTAATGATATTGATTCTACCAATCCATGAACATGGTAATTTATATTCTTTCATGTCTTCCTCTATCTCTTTTTTCAATGTCCTGTAGTTTTCTGAGTACAGGTCTTTTACCTCCTTAGTTGACTTTATTCCAAGGTATCTTAATTATTTTGGTGCAATGATAAATGGGAGTGTTTTTGTAGTTTCTCTTTCTGTGAGTTCATTATTGAGGTATAAAAATGCCATAGATTTCTGAGTGTTAATTTTGTACCCTGATACATTGTTGAAATTATTTATTAAATCTAGTAGTTTTTTGATGGAGTCTTTAGGGTTTTCAGTGTATAATATCATGTCATCTAATAAGGACAGTTTTACTTCTTCTTTTCCAATTTGAATACCTTTTATTTCTTCTTCTTTTCTGTTGGAAATGACTAACACTTCCAGGCCTATGCTGAACAGGAGTAGTGAGAGTGGGTATCCCTCTTCTGTTCCTGTTCTAGGGGAAATGATTCTAGTTTTTGCCCACTGAGTATGATGTTGGCTGTAGGTTTGTCATATAAGGCTTTTATTTTGTAGAGATATAATCCCTCTATTCCCACTTTGCTGAGTTTTTTTTCAAATGCTTTTTCTGTATGAATTGATATGATTATGTGATTTTTATCTCTCAATTTGTTTATGTGATGTATCACATTTATTGATTTACGGATATTCTACCATCCTTGCATCTCTGGAATAAATCCCACTTGGTTATGGTGTATGATCTTTCTAATGTAATGCTGGATCCAATTTGCTAGAATTTTGTTGAGGATTTTCTATGTGCATCAGAGATATTGGCCTGCAATTCTCTTTTCTTTTTTGTAGTGTGTTTATCTGGTTTTGGGATTTGGATAATGCTGGCTTCATAGAAAGAGATTGGGAGTGTTCCTTTCTTTTGAATTTTTTGGAGTAGCCTGAGGAGAATAAGTTTTAGTTCTTCTTTGAATGTTTGGTAAAAATCCCCTATGAAGCTGTCTGGCCCAGGGCTTTTGTTTACTGGAAGATTTTTGATTAGTGCTTCAATTTCCTCCATAGTTATCAGACTATTCAGATTTTTTTGATTCTTTCTGATTGAGTTTTGGAAGGTTGTATTTTTCTAAGAATATGTCCATTTCTTCTAGGTTGACCAGTTTGTTGGAATAGAGTTGCTCATAGTTGTTGTTATTTTTTTTTTTTTTGCTTTTTTTTTTTTTTTTTACAATCATTTGTGTTTCTGTGGGGCCTATTGTTATTTTGCCTCTTTCAGTTCTTATTTTCTTTTAATTGGGTCCTCTCTCTTTGCTTCTTTGTGAGCCTGGCTAGAGGTTCATCAATCTTGATTATCCTTTCAAAGAACCAGTTCTTGGTTTCATTCATTTTTATTTGTCTCTATGTCATTTATTTCTGCTCTAATCTTTACTAATATCCTTCTTTCTGCTCACTCTGGGCTTTTATTTTTGCTCTCTTTCTAATTCTTTAAATTGTAGAGTTAGTTTATTACCAGTTTTTCTTGTTTGTTTGTTTTTTTTGAAGTAGACCTGCAATTCTATGAACTTCCCTAATTTTCCCTTCAATTTTTAATTATAGCCTTGCCAGATAGAGTATTCCTGGATTCAGACCCTTGCTTTGAATCACTTTGTATAATTCATTCTAGTCCCTTCTGGCCTGATGTGTTTTTGTTGAGAAATAATTTGATAACGTAATGGTAGATCCTTTTAAGTAACTGTCTCTCTCTTGCAGCTTTAAGATTCTCTTTTTGTCATTAACATTTACCATTGTAACTAATGTGTCTTGGTGTGGGTCTTTTGGGGTTCATCTTGTTTGGGACTCTCTGTACTTGAGTGTCTTTTTTCTTCCCCAAGTCAGGGAAGTTTTCTGTCATTATTTCTCCATATAGGTTTTCTAATCCTTGCTCCTCTTGTTGTCCTTCTGGTACCCCTATTATATGTATGTTATTTCATTTCATGTTGTCCTAAAGCTCCCTTAGGCTCTCCTCATGCTTTCTAATTTTTTTTCTCCAGTTGTTCAGATTAGATGTGTTTTACTGCCCTATCCTCTAGCTCACTAATTTGGTTCTCCACTTCTTCTAGTTTACTGTTGAAACCCTCCATCATGTTTTTTATTATAGCTATATATATTTTTTATTTTCTCTTAAATCTTACATAAGTTGTTGATTTTCGCATCCATCCAGTTTATAAACTGTAGGACCCTCACTCTGAATTCTTTTTCTGACATATTGCATACTCCATTTCGTTTAGTTCCTTTTTTTGATGATTCCTCTTTCCTTTGGCAGTTGTTTTCTTTTTCTTTTTTTCTTTATTTTGTCTTCCCAATTTTGCTGTCTCTTTCTTGATCTGGGCTCCGTGCTTGTAGTCTAAGGGGTTGAAGCCCCTCACAGTCCAATGGTCCTGGACTTGCTAGCCCCGGGGCTGCATCTGACTGAGTTTTACACCTTTATTGTCTCTGCTCTGAGGTATACCCCATTCTCCCACGGTTCTAGTCTCAGGTTATAATATCCTGAAATCTGCTGGATTTTCTGGGACCTAACAGAAACCAAAGAGAAAAACTATCTGCCCTTTATTCATGTGGAGTCACTCCCGTTTGATGGTCTCCTCCTAGACAAGAAGCTGCACAAACTATTCATTGTCACTGAGTCATAAACTGGTCTTCTCCATTATAGCGTATGTGGTTTTTATTCCAGAAATAGCAACACCCTGTTTAAATATATCTCCTCAATTATCTGTTTCTTCAGGGTTGGTAGAGGCAGGTGCACAGTTCCTCTGGTGTGTGACTCTCTGTGAGGGCCCAGAGCCCTGTGGCATGAAATTCGCTGTGTAGCTCTGGCCCCTAAGGCAGGATGGTGCCCTAGTTCCCTCTGGCAGTGCACTTTCAGCGTGATTCTGTAACCTGTGGTTGGACACACCATGTTGCACCAGCCGCTCTGACTTAGGCTGAGGGTAGGGCATGCGCTAAGTGACAATTCTGTCTGTGCTTGGGGGCAGGGTGCACACCAGCTGAAGGTTCTGTCTGTGCTGGTGGCAGAGCACCCACTGGCCCAAGTCTCTGTCTCTGCTGGTGCATAGCACACACTGGGTTGCAGTTCTGCCTGAGCTGGTGGTGGAGTGTGCTAAGTCTATGTATGGCATGGGCTCTGTCTGCCGCAAGCACACTCAGTCTGTGCCAGGGGATGGACACTCACCGGGCAAGGGTTCTGGATGGCCAGGGGTGTAGCAAGCACCTAACTGAGGTTCTGTATTGGGATTCGGGATGGAGCGGGGAGTGGGGTTCCTGTGGCTTGCACTTATAGTGCAGGTACCTTAAGTGTGGGATCCTGGGATGCTGGGTGTGGGCTCCAGATAGGAGGCACAGCTGGGGAGGTCTGCCTGGTATGCTCTCACTGTAGGCATCTGGGACTCACATTGCGGTACCACACTGCTCACTGCTCAAGCACAGTGGTGGTTCCTTGAGGCTGGCAAGTGGCTCCCTGCACAGGCGTGGGGTGCTGTCTGAGGTTGGTCTGGATATTGGTGTGGTAGCACTCCTGGGTTCCGTTGCTCCCCTCTATAAGATGACGTGTGTTCGTGCCAAAGCCAGGCCAGCCTGGGGGTGCCTGCGGTGATAGCAAGGGCTCCCCGTCTAGGCGAACCCGATCTGCCAGTCCCTGGGACTCCTGAGATATCCCTCACTTACCCACACACACCCCACACATGTCCCCACTTGCCCCTTCTTTACTCTGTCACACTCTCTCCCTCCCTGCTATCCTATCGGCCACCATGTTGGAAATCCTATATATATTATTTAATTTTTTTTTGTTTTACTTACAATTATGTCCTCTTCTAAAGCATACATCTGATGTGTATTTAATGACTTGATACCAATAGCAGGTCTTATAACTTCTAATAATTTCTTAATTATGCTAATTGTATAAGACATGAATGTAATTATTTTCATCACTGTAACTGTCTTATGCCATTTTATGAAATAAAATAAATTTTTCAAAATTTAATAATTGTTTTAATTACTGTGTAGACAAGAGTTCATATGCATGAAAATAAACTGTGATCTGGCAAAGAGTGCCATATATAACAGCTAAAAATATTGGAGAATCAGTTGAAATAGAGAGACCCCTAAATTCAGCAAAAGGATTAATGTCTTCAGTGTGTACTGAAGGGAAAGTAGAAGGTTTGAAAACATGGTGACATGAAGCCTAAATAACAACAGAATCTGTAGCTCATAATTTTAGTGGGGAATTCAAAAGGATAGAAAAGGTAAAATTAAAAAGAAATCATCTAATAGAACCTAAGTATAGCTTTGCAGAAGCAAAATTCTCTAATATAAAAAAGTGTATCATGGGTTGGGGGGAGTAAGAGATCAACTGAAGGACTTGTATGCATGCATATAAGAATAACCAATGGACACAGACACTGGGGGGTAGGGGAGGCCGGGGGAATGTCAAGGGCGGGGAAAAAAAGAGGCATATGTAATACTCTTTGTAATACTTCAAGAAATAAAACAAAATTAAATTTTAAAAAAAAGTGTATCACATATATGATGAATAATTATTTCAGGAAACAGAAAAACTTTGAGACATATTACACTACAACATATTTGCACTTTCAAGAATTTCTTTTAATAAATTCAGGATAAAAAGTAGTAACAACATGGGAAAGTTAATTCAGGAATTCTTAACAGTTATTCAAAATGCCATTGGAGATGTTTAAACTTTATTGTAAACAGCAAAAGCTAGACTAGATTTTGAAAAATTAAATAATTTTATTTTGTGAAGCTTGGAATCTACCAAAAATATAAGGGAAAGAACATCTAAAAGAAAGGAGCACATCTTGTTTAAATCAACCAATACTAAAACAAACCAAGTACAATGCATTTCTAAGGATGGAAAAAGAAACCCAGAGCATAGAAAACCCATGCTGAAGTCTAGAGTTGTTGTATTTATATGAAGGCATTCATTTGTGTAGCATAATTTTATCCCTAATATTATTTTCAATAGCTATTATTTTTCAAATGGATCTTTAAGAATGACAATGAAGAATGATTGAAATCACAACACTGAATAGGCTGTGCTGTAGTTCACAATTATTTTAATACTAAAAGATGATTTATTCAATAATTTCTATTTGTCAGAGGGAATTGCTGATTGTAACAAAAATATATTATTTGTTCAAACTGATATATATAATTATGGATAAAATCATCTCTGTTTAAAATTACTTAAATAAAACCATTATTATCTAATGACCAGGCTTTGACTTTGCCCATAAAACTTACTAAAAGAAGACTTATTGAGAGTTCAAGTTACTCTTGTATCCCTTTGTCAATGGGACAAAGGTGAATTACACCGAAACTGGCATTAAAAGAGTCTATAATGAGCAAATCTTAGGTAGAAGAAATTCAAGACTTCAATAGGTTTATTGGTATTTTTTCCTGACCTGAGTGTCAGACTAGCAGTTCTTGATTCATTGCTTCTTACTTTATAATTAGTCACATTAGGGTCTTTTCTTTTTAGCTATAGCTTGTTCAAAGCTTTTTAGTATTTCATGTTATGAATATACTATAATTTCCTTATCCACTCTACTGATGGACATTTAAGTTCTATTGAGTTCAGCACTCTGACAAAGAATACTGCTATGAACATTGCTATACTTTCCCTTTGGAGCCTGTATGCAGTTTTTTCTGTTACATATTTACCTACAAATAGAGTTGCCAGATAAGATACCTAGATAAATACAAATTTTAAATAAACAACAAAAAATATTTTGGTATATGTATGTATCAACTAATGCATGCATGCACATATACTAAAAAGATTATTAAATGTTACCTGAGATCACATTTAACTAGGTGTCAGGTATTTTTGTTTGCTAAATTTGGCAACCCTACACAGAAATAAAATTAAAATAAAAAATAAACCTCTCTTTATACAAGCTTTTTTTGTTTTCTTCTATAAGCTCTTTTGTTAGACCTTTAACTTTAGCACTTATATCCTCTTTGTTTATACTTTTGTTTGTATTGTGAAGTTTTGTCAATTTTAATGTTTTTTTAAACATATTTTTATTGGTTTCAGAGAGGGAGAGAGAGACAGAAACATTAATGATGACAAAGAATCATATATCGGCTGCCTCCTGCACACCCCCAACTAGTCATGTGCCCTGACTGGGAATCGAACTGTGACCTCCTGATTCATAGGTCGATGCTCAACTATTGAGACACCCTGGCCGGACAATTTTAATGTGTGGTTTTGTTTGTTTGTTTTTAATATATATATTTTTTTTTATTTCAGAGAGGAAGGGAGAGGGAATCATTGATTGGCTGCCTCCTGCATGCCACCTATTAGGGATCAAGCCCACAACCTGGGCATGTGCCCTTGACCAGAATTGAACCTGGGACCCTTCAGTCCGCAGGCTGACACACTATCCACTGAGTCACACCAGTTAGGGCATGGTTGTTTTTTGTTGTTGTTGTTGTTGTTGTTTTTTAATCAAATGGCTATCCAACTATACTAGAAAATTTTATTGAAAAGACCATTTTGTCTCCACTATATAGTTACTCTTTTGGGTTTATTCAAAATTGACTAAACTATGTGGGGATTTCAAGTGGGATGACATTAACTCTATAGATCAATTTGGGAAGAAATGACAGATATATTCAGTATTCAAACATTGGATGTGGAATATTTTTGCATTCATTTAGGTTTTTACTTTTTATGAATATATTTTATGGTTTTATGTCTCTATATTGAACATTTTGATTTATCCTAAACCTATATTTTGTTGCTACTTACATAGTTATAATTTTGTAAAAATTTACATAATTTATATGGTACTCCCTAGCCATATCTATCACTCTTTCCATATACATTTAATAGTTGTGATTTTTGTAAAAAAATTTAGTAGTTATATCCTGGCACCTGACTGTAAGATCTGTTAAAGCAAGAATTACCAGTATGCACTTTTATTCATCATTATATAAACAGGGCTAGTCAATGTATCGTAAATAGTAGGCAACCAGTAAATATTTGCTGCAATTTTTGCAAGAGATAACTAATCCCAATGATTTGAAAATTGGTCCACGGTTCTATTTACTTACAATATTTGGTTGACAACATACGTCAGAAACACAAATACCAATGTCACCACCTGCATAGTAATCTAGCATAATTTCCTTATGCTAGAAGTAAAGGGGACTAGTTCATTTGAATTTAGGAGATAGGGAAGAAAAGATTAGGGCATAATTATCTATATGACAGAATAGGGGAAAGGTGGTGGAATGGATTTCAGGTGGCACCCGGGGAGGCCAAGGCTGGCCTCAACCTGATAGCAGGATCCAGGCTCCTGTCATGGCTCAAGAAAGAATTCAAGAACATGACAGAGGATTTAGCAGAGCACAGTGATTTCATTAAAACAATAGTACTCACTCAAGAAGTGAAAGCGGGTGACCTCAGAGAATGGAGATGTGCTGATGAGTTCTGGGTGGAAGGTTTTTATTAAACGTGGGCGGCGGGGGGGGGGGGGGGGTGTTGGTGAATAGGGCGTTCCTCGGCTTCTGATGCTGGTGATGCTGGTGAGGTAACTGTCCCTCCTCTCCAGACAGTGATTTCTTCCTCGCCACCCCCGCCTTACCCCCTGCTCCCCGTCCTCTGGGTTATAGGAAATGGGCGGGAAGTAGAGGATCAGTTAGTGAAGGTCAGATCTGCAGTGCTCTACCAAGATGGAAAAGGGATGGTTAGAGCTTGAGGCCTTTGTTCCCTAATCTAACTTAACTGTGTCAGAATGATCTTTATATTTCACTCACAAATAGTTAAAGTGTAAGAACACATGAAAACAAAAAATGACTAAGGTTTGCCCTGCATTCTCAGATTCAGGATTCTGATGGATTCGTTTTACAGACTTGGTCAGAACCTACGCTGCCTTTAGTTCAGATAGCCAGTCTTATGAGGAACAATAGAAAACTTGCGAACAGAGCACACAGGATAGGAAACCTCTAGGTTTCAAAGTTGTTTTTGTTTTGTTTTGTTTTAGGCTTTTTCTTTTATCAAATAAGGTAATATTATACTGTATTTCCTCTCAAGTATCTCTGTGGTTCTCTATAGAACAACAAGGGACAAAGGATGAAACATTACAAAGAATTAGGTCTTGGTTAGATATATGACAAACATTCTAATACCTAGATTTGCCCAAACATGTAAAAGACCTACCACTCTATCAAAGATAAATTATGTCACCCTTAGTGACACAATTATTTTGGGACGTAAGTTATGCAACCTTTATATTCTAATATATAGCATATGTGTGCACCCTATTTTAGGGAGGTGATAGTTCATGAAAAACAACAGTAGTGTAAGGTATATGAAATAAAGATAAATAAAATAGATTTTTATTTTATTTCAGAAAAAAATATACTGTTTATACAAATATCTAAGAGATTATTCATTCTCTTCCTTTATATTTTTTTAAATTCAATGATGGTGTTCCCTAAGTTATATTTTAAGGTAATTTTTAAGTTTTAAACACAAGGAAACAAAAACAGCTGCTCCTGCTGTTGCTCACTTCTTTTATTTTTTTTTTCTTGCAGGCATAAAATTATGCATCTACTAGTATAACCTTGTGGGTAAATGCAGATACAGTAATGTAATGCACCATTTTAATTTAAATGCAAAATATTTATTGCTCTTACATAAAGTCAATAACATCCATACTGGTGAATAAGTGCCACTGATACAAATCAATTTTTTAAATTAGATAAAAATTTATTATTTCTCATAACTTTATATTTCTCTAGATAGTATGTAAATCTTTGAAAGCAATTAGCAAATCCAAAAGCACTTTGTACTATGAATTTTTAATGCTCTTTTACATGCCATCTTTCTTCCAAGTAGAAAAAATAATTCCTTTAAATGTCCCCTCCCTCTTCAAGTGTTTTAACTTCAAGTATTGAAGGAAGCTAGATAGAACATAAATAACATATTAATTTCCATGGCCTATGAATGAGACACCACCATGAATAATTTTTCAGTTGTTTTAAAGGCCTCCCGATCACATCTGACTCAGATACAGCCATTGGCTGAATACCAGGGAAACAAACTTTTTAGATGATGTGAAGGCCTACCAGGAAAGGGCATATCACCCAGAGGCTGAGGCATTAATCACTGAAGAATATGGGAGATGATTAAACACAACATGGAAGCAGGAAGTGGCAGTGAATGAAATGAAACTAGTGTTCCATATGGCCCAAAATTGAATGTATTCTTCAGATTTAGATGTATTTATAAAGAAGTGTTTTCATTAGAGCCCAGCTGTTTATTAGCAAGACTTTTTAGAGGGAATTACATTGTTTCAGGGGAGGGTTGTGAATGTAGATTTAGCATTAGTTAAGGCAAGTGATGAATACCATCAGATAATGAATTATTTATCATTCTTCAATAGTCAGTTGGTTTTGTTTTTGTTTTTAATAGAAGTATGCCTTGAATCTCTCAGAAAGGACTGTGTTTCCTCATTGCTTTGTGATGATAACGGAGCAGAAAACTTTGTGTGCTTATGGGGAATTAGACTTTCTGGTGATATCTGCTTAATGGCTGAGTTTGTGAGGCAGACAAAAATTAGCTTCATATTTTGATTTTCATTTGCTGTTGGCCTGAGGAAGTACATGTGTGAATTAGTGGTGTTGTTACAGGTTAGAAATGGAAATAACAGTATGATTTGTGTCCCAAATGTTGTCTTAAAATAGAGCCTGGATCATGTTAACAGAGAGGCTACACACCTTTATTCTTAAAGAACTTTATGTGGCACAGTTTTTGAGAGTGGTGGCTAAAAGCCACCCAGCCTGACTCTCAACTACAATGATAATCAGAATGAAAGAGATACTAGTAAATATGCATTTAACTGATCTCCAGGTTTGGGAACAGTGAGTGAAGCCACTGAATCCAAATCAGAATCCTGCCAAGGAGCATCCCGGGACCTCCAGGCAGTCTCTTAGAAGACACCTCGATGAAGGCCTGGCTTGGAAAAGAAGGACATTGTGAGTACCTTTATATTGTAGTTTTTGTTTTAATTTTGTATTTTGTAATAATTTTAGAGTTACAGAAGCTTCAAAGATAACACAGAGAATCCCCATATGCCCTTCATCCGGATTTTGCCAGCATTAAAATTTCATATATTGATGGTATATTTGTCAAAATGAAGACATTTCTATCAGCATTTCTATCAGCTAAACTCTAGGCTTTAATCATATTTCCTCCGATGTTTACCAGTAGCGCTCTATGTCTGCTCCGGGACCCATGCAGGCACCACACGGCATTTAATCGTCTTCTGTCCTTTGTCTCTTATAACCTGTGACTATGTTTAGCACTATTTTATTATGAACTGGACAATTCTGAAAAATACTTAAGAATTTAAGGATTATTGTATACTAGAGGCCTGATGCACGAAGATTCATGCAAGAATAGATCTTCCTTCCCCTGGCTGCCAGCACCAGGTTCCCTCTGGCACCCAGGACCTGGGCCTTCACTCTGGCCACAGCCTCCCACCTTCACTCTGGGCCAGGGCCGCCTCCCGCCTTCGCTCTAGCCGGCTTCATGGCTGCTGCCCAGAGGCTGGCCGGGGCTTGTGGGAGGCTTGGCTTCCTTCGTTGCACCAATGACAAAGGAAGCCAAGCATCCTGCCTGAAGGAAGCCAAGTGTCCTGCTCCCTCTGGCTGGCTCCATGGCTCTGGAGATAGACCATCATTGTGGCTATGGGCACTGCCATCTTTGTCGTGGAGTGATGGTTAATTTGCATATTATCCTTTTATTAGGATAGTGTGTGTGTGTGTATATATATATATATATATATACATACATATTACAAAGAAATAAAAGTTTTAATCATGGTATGTCCCTCCATTTTGTCAAATTTTGTCAAATAAACTATGCCTAAGAGAGAATAATTGGGAAGTTTGGCAATACTGAATAAGGTGGAACTAGTGACCTCCTGGGTGCTGTGGATGTCAATCAGACAAGAAAATCTTTTGAAATTAAAGATAAGTCATGGGCAATGCATGTGAGTCCTGTTAATTGAACATAAGAAGAGAATCACAGAAATTACCTTAAAGAGTTGGGGGGGGTGGGATAGAGATAAAGCAAATAATGAGTAAACAGAATGCATGTATGTATTTCAGATTGGAAATGACTTCATACTAGAATTGGTTAAGTATAATTTTGTCATTGTAAATTTATTACTGGCCTTTCTGTGTTTTCTTTGATTCCATATCATATGGAGAGTTTTGGTAAATTTTATCTCCTTCACATATTCGATATATTTTTTAAATGACAGCAATAAAATAAAGCAGATGGTAGAGAATAGACTTGTTTAGAGAAGAAAATTGAAGATTATAGAGCAATTAATAAAAGGTAAGTCTTTTACTTCTTTATTTCTATATGCAAAAAAGGTTTCTTCTTTTTCTAGAAGGCACCATTTATTGAAAATGTTCTTTTGAAATAATTCAAATTCTCATGCACATAATGTTTTAAGGTAGAACTTGTATTAACTGTCAGGTAGTGATAGACTATGAAAAAGTGTTTATGATTCATCTGTTTCCTCCATGTTTTCATTCTTTACGTCACTTGCCTCAGTTTAAATACTGCTACCTATTCTTTTATCTATTCAGAATTATTGATAGAAATATATGGTACTGTCAAAGACAAAATTCACCAGACAATTAAGATGATTTAATTCAGGTTGTTGCAGTAGGAACAGATCATATCTGAAAGCCAGAGTATCTCAGCAGAGTGATTTTGCTGTAGCCATTCTACAGGGATGGGTAAAGGAATCGCAGACAGGGAGTTTACACTCAGGGTAATTCTATACATAGGGAATTTAAAGCCAGTTATTTTACAGGAAATGTTTACCTCTGTGTCCAGCTATTTTCAGGAGGACAAACAGTTCTAGTCATAGTTAATAACTCATGAGATGAAGAACATGCCCTTTGACTAGGGGCAAAAAGGGAAGGAATCTGTGTCTGGCCTTGTCATCAGGTATAGGCAAAGGGAAAGGACCATTTTGGTCTTGTTAGTACACAACATAAAAAAATTTACATTGCATTACTTTATCCATTAAATGTTTTATCATTATCCTAACTGTGCAATACCATATTTAAGACTAACTGGATTTCAAATAAACATCTTTTTAAATTCTGTCTGGGATATGAAGGCAGGCTAGATTCTCAAATTTCTTCACAAATACATCAAAGACACCTAGTTGTCCTAAAAAGAGAAAAAAGAAAGCTTTTGTCTTCCTCTTCTAGAGAAATAAATCGTCATGGTATGAAATCCATGGTACTTTAGGGTTCGTACTTTAGAATTTAATATTGTTCAAACATCACAATAACTTCAATTTTTCTGGGGATATAATAGTGGTAACTGTCATTTCTGATATTCAGGCCATTTACTATCTGTGGTACTATTGTGCTGTACCTTGTTGATATTTTGAGATATTTCTCTCAAAACTTATGTCTACCTAAACTTTGAACTCAGCCTATAACTCTTAACTTTCCCATTTTGCCTGTGGATGCTGCTGTTAGCATCCTAAAACTCTTTAATTATGATTTAAAAAATAATAATAATTAGTGGAATTGTTGGTGGGAAACACTGTTCCCCCATCTGTTGCTGGGAGTGTGAGTTTCTTTCAATGTCACAAGAAAAAGATTTTCTGAGACTTGGATGGGAGAATCAGTGGCATTTATCTGTGTGGAGTTAAATCCCCGAGTTTCCAAGGTCCCTTTCCCTCCGTCCCACCATGGAAGACATATTGCGGTGCCTTCAGCAGGGAGAGGATTAAAGCAGTTGCCCAGAGTTTTCACTTCATGCTGAGGCACAGTCCAATCCAACATCAGGCTAGCTTAGTTTGTGTTCCCAATTGTACTCCATCAGTCTACTGCATGTGGGGTCTACCTGGGCAAGGGCCATGCAGCTGTGGCGGGAACACAATCGAATGCAAGAGAGCCACAGAATTAAGAGATAAGAGATCTTTGTCTGGGAGACTATGTATTCCCAAATTTTCATGGGCTTGCAGTGGCTCAACCCCCTCTAGTCAATGATCTCTGTTCCCAGTTTTGACTGACAGACACCTTTCCTACATCACCCTAACTTCACTGTGCCTGAGTCCATCTCCCCTTCATCCAGTCCCTTCCCCCAGTAATCTGCAGGGAATGAACCAGTGGTTCCCTGGGGAGTGTGAAATTGTAGCTTCCTGGTGAAGCTGCCCAGATGACCATGCTTATAATGTCTAGCCTTCTTTTTGTTCCTTTCCTATTATTAATAACTAGCTAATTATAATAGTAACAGAATCAGCCATATTTTATAATAATTAAATATGTATGAGGAAAGGTTGTGTAAAACATATTAAGAGTAGATGCATAAATGTTAAAACTACCCATGGTATGACTCCAAATACTATTACTAAACAGGAAACTTTTGCATTTTGTGGACTGCTTGGTGGTCCTGCTTTGGGTAACTAGTTTAGTACTGAGTCCTAGAAGGTGGTATACACAAGAATAATGTGTGTGTTGGTTGCTTTTTTTAACTTTAGATATGAGATGAAGAAAATTCTTCTTCAGAACCATTTTATTTTTATCTTTTTATTCCGGTAAAGTATTCATAGCATAAAACATCATTTTAACCATTTCTGAGTGTACAATTCAGTGGTAGTAAATACTGGGCACATTCGACAAGAAGGATAGAGAAATGTGGAAGAAAATATGAGATTTTCATCTTATACAGTATTATACATTTGGATTTTAAACATATCTACTTATATTTTCAAAATAATCAATACTGATTATTTATGGAGTTGGCCTATTTTCTCTCCAAAATTTTATATCCAGTTTTTTAATAGTATAAGTATTCATAAAATTTCTATGATCTTAATTTGGTGAAAATAATGTTGCCAGTTTATATTATAACCTGATGACTTGTCTTTTATTCTTCTTTAAAAATGCATATACCACTATTTTCTAGTATGTTATAAAATAGGATCTTTTTATACGGGTTTTTGTTCTAGTTATATTCTTTCACCTTTAGCAGAATCCAATGTTATCTGCTTTATGACAGCCCACTTGTACAGAGTTTACAAAATATATATTCATTATTCTCATGTTCTTCTAATTTGGTGATATTTTAAAAATATGTTTTATAAAGCATAATTTTTAGGTTATATTACAAAGATTGTTTTACTGCACATAGTAAAAGAGGTTGGCAATACAATTTGAAAATTTTTCCATACATTTCTAATTGTTGTGGGATTATCCCCTTTAAAGATAAATAAATGGATATTATAAGAAAATGGAATTTCATAATATTTGTGAATTTTAAAATCAGTTTTTCAAAAAGATTTCTAAATAATAAAAAAACATAAAAATTTGCAGAAATATGACATTCTCAGTATATTCATTGGAATGTAGATATCAGCAAATATTTCCTGAATTTATTTATCTAATATGTGTTAATGGCATTATTGCAACCTTACGTATTCAAACTTGTCCAAAGGGAATTGTTTTTATAAACATAAAAGAAATGTGTATTGGAATCTTAATGGAATAAATTCTAAATATCAAACAAAATATACATAGAGGGTTTAAATGGAAGTCTGTTTAATACTCAGATTAAAGCCCTAAGTAAATGACTGAGTCATTGAAAGCAAATAGCCTGAAAGTAAATTGGAGGACAATAATATCCATTTAATCAATATTAATGAAAAATAAATAATGGAATTTATCAAAAGAGCAAGATCATAGATTCTGTAAAATATCTAAAATAGCTTTGTAGCAATATTAAATGGGAAATTGCATTTGTTTTCTAATATGATACCAGTGCAAGATAGAAATAGAAGTGGATAATACAAGTTTAATAGCACAAATAGCATTATTATTGAGATATTAATACTGAAGCATGCTAGTTTATGCTCTTATTATCATTGTTTAGGCACAGATATCTCTCATGTGTTGTGAATTCTGGGGAGTTTTATTCTTGTCTAGATTCTAAAGAATATGTTTAGAATTATAAAAGGTTTGTTTCCCAGGTTTAATCACACTTAATTTGATACTTCTCTTTTTCCAATTCACTTAACAGCTGAATCCAAACAGATGATACCTGTTTATAAATATGTTCACTAAAATGTGCTTTTCTCTGCAGTCACTCCAGTGTAGTCTATTACACAGTGTAGTCTATTACACAGCTAAATTGGTGTATGAAAAAAAGAACTGTTATTTTCATGTACATTTCTTCTGTCTACCTGAGAAGCCAGATCAAAGCCTTTTACATTATGTGATATTGCTGCCCCTCAGGGAAGAGCAATAAACACCTTAAAATTTCATCTCTGCTAAGTTAGTGATATAAATGTCAATTTAGCTAAAGCAGACTTTTGAAATCAATGACTAGTAGGGATGACTGTCAGAGAAAGAATATCTTGCTAGTTAGTTCTTGCAAGTAAGTAGTCAGTTGTAGAAAACGCTAAGTGAACTGAATGCATCATTCTCAAAATGTTGTCAGTAAAATTTTATAATTTTCTATTGACTGCTTTCCACTTGGTGTTGCTGATATTCAATTATAAAATATAGAGTTTTTTTGAGCTCCTAATGTGTTTGATTATCTACCCTCAACACAGAACCTCAATTTTCCTGGCTTGAATGTTTCTATTTACTGGTAGCCATCTTAAGAAGAGGACAATAAAATAAAAAAATAAAAAATAAATTATTTAGGAGCCATACCATCAAAGGGTTCTCATGCAGGCATGTGACTGTCAATCTCTGAATTTTGTAGTCCAGGTAGAACAAAAAGGAATATAAAGATATAATTTTATTTTTTAATTACAGTTGACATTCAGTGTTATTCTGTATTAGCTTCAGGGGTACAGCATAGTGGTTAGACATTATATAATTTACAAAGTGATTCACCTGATAAGCCTAGTGCATACCTGGCACCATGCGTAGTTATGGACTATATTCCCATGTCTATTTTGAGATTACCAGTTTGTGCTTCTTAATTCCTTCATCTTTTTAACTAGCCCACCAACCACCCTCCCATCTGACAATCATCAGCTTCTTCTTTGTATCTATGAGTCTGTTTCTGTTTTGTTGTTCATTTCTTTGGTTTTTTAATTCCACAAATAAGTGAAATAATATGGTATTTGCCTTTCTCTGACTTATTTCACTAGGTCCATCCATGTTGTTACAAATGGTAAGATTTCCTTCTTTTTTATGGCTGAGTAATATTCCATAACCGCTTCTTTATTCAGTTGTCCATTCATAGGCACTTATGTTGCCATTATATCTTGGCCACTGTAAGTGATACTGCAATGAATATAGGGATGCGTATATTTTTGAATTAGTGTTTTGGATTTCGTTGGATAAATACGCACATGTGGAATTGCTGGGGCTTAAAATAGTTATATTTTTAATATTTTGAGGAACCTTTATACTGTTTTCCATCATGGCTGCACCAATTTGCAGCACCATCAATAATGCACAAGGCTTCCCTGTTCTCCACATCTTGGCCATCACGTACTTGTTGATTTATTGATGATAGCCATTCTGACTGGTGTGAGGTGATACCTTATTGTGATTTTAATTTGCATTTCACTGATGATTAGTGACATGGAACATCCTTTCATGTGTATATTGGCCATCTGTATGTCCTCTTTGGAGAAAAGTCTCTTCAGGTCCTTGCCCAGTTTTTAATTGGATGGTTTGCTTTTTTGATGTTGAGTCGTATGAGTTCTTTATACATTTTGGATATTAGCTTCTTATCAGATATATCATTGGTGAATATCTTCTCCCAATTGGTAGGTTGCTTTCAGGTTTTTTTTAATGGTTTCTTTGCTGTGCAAGACTTCCTAGTTTAATATAGTCCCATTCACAAAGTTTATTTTTCCTTCCACCTGAGGAGATATAAAAAAAAAATTATTAAGTACAATGTCAAAGAGTTTACTGTTTCTGTAAACTTCTAGAAGTTTTATGATTTGGGGGTCTTTAAAATCTTTAATTCATTTTGAGTTTATTCTTGTATATGGTATAAGTAGGTGGTCTAGTTTTATTTTTGGCATGCATCTGTCCAATTTCCCCAACACTCCTTATGGAATAGACTGTCTTTATATCATTGTATATTTTCTCCTCCTTTATCATATATTAATTGGTCATATAGGTATGGATTTATTTCTGGGCTCTCTATTCTGTTACATTGATCTATTTGTATGTAACTATATTATTTTAAACTCTCAAGGAATGTACATTACAGGAAAGAATAGCAAAGATTGACTTTTATAAGACAGATATATTTATGAAATTATATAAGTAATTTCAGAACTGCAGTACTATAGTAATGTACAAGGTTAGCTACTGTCCTATCCTACTTTAATTGTACAGGTGAAACGTGTTTTTGTTGTAGTCCTTTTCTTGTTTTTGTATTTTCTTCTTTCATGGAGGCAGCTGATATACAAAAATCCAAGTGGATCTAAGCTATCAAAAGTAAGTCTATTTGGTAAAAGTAAAATCTGATAGCCTATGTAAACTATTTAAGACCTTTGAATACTCAAGAGGATTATTTCTGAAATATTCCTCACCTAGGAAGTTGATGGCATGGGAAGCAAAAGTCTTATTTACTTCTAAAATTCTCTACCATTTATTTATCTTTTTTTTTTTTAGCCTTTATACCATGTAAGGTGAAAAATAAATCTGACCTAGTTAAACAATTGATTGAACAATTATTCAGCATTAAACATCAAATAGCTATAGAAAACCTATATTCTATTTGCAGTCCTCCAGGAACTATAATCAATATCAATCTGGATTAAGTCAGGAAAAAATAAGCCACTCTCTATAAATATAGAATTAAGTCTTTGCATGACTTTGCAATTTTCTACCAGTAAGTGGTGCAAGGTTCAACTTTTTCTTTAGTGGGCAGGTTATACAAACTCCTCGTGAAGTCATGCATGTGATTTGAAAAGGTAGCTATGTATCAGGAGTAGGTGCTATGAGAATCTGACCTACTTACTCATGTAACATACTTGTTTCTCATGGAACTCCTTGAGCTTGATCTCATATATCATACTTCCATTTGATTATAGAAAGTTACTGTGAACATCCAAATTTATGACTTGGTAGGTCAGAAAACAACCATTTCAGAAAAGGATTCTTATCTCACATAATAACTTGATAGCTCATAACTTACCATTTGATCATTTCCTAGGGCATAGTATTAAGTCAAAAGTGTTTAACAAAGATAAGGAGTTAAACTATCACTCAATAGTAGAAAAATGTACATGGCTTAGCTATAACATCATAAGGATTAACTCTGTGATTACCAAAAGTCGTGTATTATATTTGTCTGCCACATACACTTCACACACCATTGGATTTACCTCAGTCCACCAGCATCCATGTCTGACCCACAGTTACTTCTTGTACCTATTTGTATTAGTTTGTTTTTAATATAATCATAGTGTATAACAATAATTCAAAATTTCAGTTTATTACATCAACAAATATATCTTATTTTATGTGTGTGCAGGTCAATTGTGGTTTAAGTAATTAAGGCTGAGCCAAGTTTAGTGGATTTTCTGGAATCTGTCTGATGGGTGTCTCCCAGAAGCATACAGGGTTCTCTGTTCCTCACTTCTTCAGGGTAGATTATTTTGCCAGGCTCTGCATCAGCTTTGGGCTTAGCTCCAGGCTGGCTGATTGGCTTTAGGTAATGTGGTAGGAAGAATAATACCTCACCAAATCTCCAGACCTGTGACAACGTTACATTACACGGCAAAAATGCAAATATTATTAAACTTACTAACTTTGAGATGGGGAAACTATCATGGATTTAATGGGCAGTCCCAGTCTACTGACTCGAATTCTGAAATCTAGAGAGATTTCTCTGGCTGCATTAGAATTATGAAACAGAATAAGGAGGAGGGATTCAAAGCATGGAAGGGACTCCCACATTACTGGCGTACAAAGTGAAGGAAGGGGGACACAAAGCAAGGGATGAAAGTAGCGTCTTAAAAATGAGGAATGTCCCTCAGTTGACAGTCAACAAGTAAGCGAGATCGTAGTCTAACGACCACGAGGAACGGAATTCTGGCTGTTAGCTGACTATTCTATAAAGAAAAAAAAAGATGTATAGGTATTTTTCCCTAGAGCCTCCAAAAAGGAATATAGTCCTGGAGGCAAGAACCCAATGAGGGAAGTGATTAGGGTTTGGAATTAGCTGCTCATAAGAAGGGGAACTGAGTAGCCTCTAGCCAGACTTTAAAATTTTCAAGACATTATTGAAAAAAAAAAATCCCAAAACTCTATCACATCATGACAATATATATTAAGCAAATTTTACCAATAATGAGCTTAGAAAAATAACTAAATATCACAAGATTTTATTGTAAATGACAAACGATAGATGAGTGCTCTTGGTAACGTGAATTTTGATAGTGAAGAAAAGATAATAATTTGAATTCAACAGTAGAAAGGCTTTTTCAAAGTAATAAAAGCTTGAATTAAATTGTGAGATGGGTATGATTTAGTTAGCTTAAGAAAATAAGTGAATGGAGGATTTCTATAAATAAGTATTGATAAATTTGCATGTTTAGCCTCATAGGGGATTATATTTGAGGCCAATGGTTTATGCTCTTTATTTTTTTAATACTTTCAATTGAATATATTGGAGTGACATTGGTTAGTAAAGTTATATACGTTCCAGGTATACACTTCTATAATACATCATCTGTATATTGTATTGTGTTTACCTCCCCACGTCAAGTCTTCTTCCATCACCATGCTATTGTCTGTGCCCATGAGTCTTTTTTTTTCTCTTTGCTTAATCCCTACACCCTTATCACCCTGGAATGTGTTCTCAGTCTGTTTTCTGTATCCATGAGTCTCTCTTCACTTTGTTAGTTTAATACAGATTGGTACATCCATTGTGGAAAGCAGTATGGATTTACCTCAAGAAATTCAAAATGGAACTCCTATTTAACCCAGCAATTCCACTTTGGGGAATATATATATAAACAAACAAACAAACTGAAGCACTGATTACTGATTCAAAAATATATGCTTCCCTAAGTTCATTGCAGCAGTATTTACAATAGTCCAGATTTGGAAGTAGCCCAAGTGCCCATCAGTAGATGATGATTGGGTAAAAAAGCTGTGGTATAGTTATACAATGGAATACTACTTAGCCATAAAATAGAAGGATCTTGTACCCTTTGAGACAGCATGGATGGACCTAGAGAGTGTTGTACTAAGGGAAATAAGCCAGTCAGAGAAAGACAAGTATCATATGATTTCACTTATCTATGGTTTCTGCTCTTTAAAATTTTTTATTTCAAACTGGCTTCGCAGTGGTATTTTATATACTAGTATATGCGGTGGATAATAAAACAGAACTATTATTAGAAAAATGTGAAAATTTGAGGAAACAGAGCAATTAGAATCCCTTCATCTTCACTTGGAATATCCATTGTTTTTATAGCAAAGCAATTTATTAAATTATTGCCTGCATATTTTGGAAATCAGAGGCAAATTACAGAGGCTACAGAACAGAAAATGCTTTCTCATAAATTTTCATCAGCAATTTCTTATGTTTTTCAGTAAAGGTCTATAAAATAGAAATAATTTCTTTGAAGTTAGCCACCTGTAATCTGAAAAGGAATAAGATCTGGGTGTTTGTATAGAGGTCCTTTCACCTTGTGGTCAGCAATCCACATCAAGTAATCAGATAATCATGTTATCTTTAGATCTGGGGAAAACTAATCCTCTGCTACCAAAGAACTGTTTTTTCTCCATTTCATTACCAGCCAGACAACAAGCTTTCTTTCTGTTTTCATCAATTACTGAGTAGTGTTTATTTAGTAAATATCTAGCTTCTGAGCATGTTTTTTTTGAGCTTATGCCTATATTTTTAAAATTTTAATCTCATATTTATGAACTAGAGGCCCGGTGCACAACATTTGTGCACTCAGCAGGGAGGGGGTCTCTCAGCCCGGCCTGTGCCCTTTTGTAGTCAGGGAGCCATCAGGGGATGTCTGCCTGCCCTGGAGGTGGGAGAGGCTTCCGCCACCACTGCTGCGCTCACCAGCTGTGAGCCCTGCTTCTGGCTGAGCAGCGCTCCCCCTGTGGGAGTGCACTGACCACCAGGGGGCAGCTCTTGCGTTGAGCATCTGCCCCCTAGTGGTCAGTGTGCGTCACAGCGACCGGTCGTTCTGCAGTTCGGTCGGTTTGCATATTACCCTTTTATTATATAGGATGTTCAGAAATATGTTCAGAAGCAGAATGGAGCCCATGATACAGCTGTCACATTTCTAAAGAGGATTGTTGTATTTTGTTGAATCTTACACTTTTCTGTATCTTTACCTGTTTGCCGCATCGAATGCTATTGGAAGTAGGGATGAGAAGAGTACATTTAAATACCTATATTATAGCATCTTCTTTATACTAGTCATAGACACAACAGTGTGCTGCTTGCAGTTCCTTTAACATCATTAATGTAGAAAAATGATCAGAAATACTCTTATATAAATAGGTTTGTTATTTTCCCCCCAAAATATAAACATGGATGTGTGTGGAAAATGCTTTCATTTTATTCTGGATAAATATAAAATAGCATCTCTTTTAAAAACAGTAATACAAAGATAAAGAATGTTTCAATATGAACATCAGATACAGTTGTCAGATCTGATGAGTCACAGTAGCAGCCTCAGCCAAAAGATTTTGGATGGTGTATTCCAAACTTAAGCTCATCCCCATTATGGAGCCAACACTGGTTATCTCAGCCAATGATTTCAGCAATTACAGCTTCAGTGATTAGAGAAATCCTATTGTGGAGATAAACAAATCATATTCTCTTAGAAGTGATGCCATTGTACATTCATTTGATTCAAATTAATAACCTTCTGATTATGGCTTGGCATTTCATGTAGGTCTGCCTATTTGTACAGTCTGGTTCATATACGGTGGCAAAGTATAGTGGGTGTTCTGTTTTCATACAGAACACATTTCTTTATATCAGTATCCTTCTGTAGAATGCCCATTCTTGTTTTGATAAAATGGGGTTTCTGACTCTTCAACATGGGCACTACGCCTTGAATTGTGCTTCTGTGATAAAATCACCAGGGCAAAATGCCTTGGATGCAAGCCATCTATCACTTCCTGCTTCTCAATACAAAACTAATATGCACCACCCTCTTGCCTTGCTCCAATTAACTAACTCCATCAAGGTAGGCATGTTTTGGTAACTGGACCTACATAGAAGAGCTCTTAAAAGGGAAAGATTACTTTCCTTCAAGGTGATTTATGTAAACTATGTTGACAGGCTCTTCTATTTAAATGTTACCTGGAAACAAATTTGCTGCAGCTGCTGAATAATTTCTCCCAATTCAGTTAGATGTATAGTTTATATGCTGTCTCCAAGCACATATCTACAGGCTCTATAGGCAATAGTTGGTTGCCTTATTTCTGGACTGATCATTGGAGGCTTTGAATAAACAGCTGAGGTTTTGGCTGCATAAGCTACAACTTATTTGTGCTTGTGCTGTTTCAATTTATTTGCAATCAGAATCCGACAGGGTGTCAAAATGCTAGGCAAGTTTTCAAAAATCACAGCCAAATTCTGTGACTGTAAATATTGCCAGAGGAACTGATATATCTACTATATGATATACGTGTGTCCTGTTCTCCCTTTTGTTAAGCTTTGTCATCTATGAAATATTTTATAATTTTTTATCTATGAAGTTAATATTCCATTCTTCAGTATAAGCAGGGGTGTTCTGTAAATGATTAATAAGAAGTTGGGATGTTTTTTAAAAAAGGAAAAAAAAGATCCAATTTGTAATATTTGACAATTTTTGTTAGACAAATACTCCTAGAGCTGAATCCAAGCTACTAACCTGTTGTCATTGAATGTGGAGTTAGGAAGAGATGTGCACAAAACAGTCTCATAAACCAGAGGCATTTGACTCCAGCACATAAGTAAACAGATTAGTTTAATATTGAACTGGGTATATTTTTTAATTCAGAAAAAAAGTTAAAGAATCCAAGCTCAACATGCCATAGCTAGATTATTAAAGCCAAAATATGGGGATGTTGAATTTATTTAATTTGATTTTAAATAAAATTATTTGGGTTAGACGTAATGTATTAGCATATTTAGCTACAGTTCATTCATTTTTCTGCTGAAGAAACAAAGTTCCAAGGTATATAGAAATTGATCTCAATAGTGGGGCTGGTTAGTTGCCAAAGCTTGAACTGTAATTAATTTTCTATATGCTTACTATGAAAAAAATTGACTGAAAAAATGTATGAAGATTTAACAAAGCCTGGCCAGAGTGGTTCAGCGGTTGAGCATCAACCTATGAACCAAGCTGTGAAGGTTTGATTCCAGGTCAGGGAACAGCCAGGGTTGCAAGCTTCATCCCCAATAGGGGGCGTGCAAGAGGCAGTCTATAGGTGACTCACTCTCATCATTGATGTTTCTATCTCTCTCTCCCTCTCCCTTCCTTTCTGAAATCTATAGAATTATATTTTTTTAAAAAGATTCAACAGAATTTAAGGAGATTTCCTTAATGAGTTTCCAAATTCATTGATCTCTTTCTTTCAGGACTAATGATTGTAATTTTTGAGAGAATAAAACATTATTAAATTATAAATAAAGTGAAGAGTTTGGTTCCATGCAATTATGAAATAAGCACAATCTACCATCTCCCCTATAACACTTGATAGAATGTGTGGGATGGCTACTAAGGTCTCTGAAAAGTAAATAGCCTCAAGTACATTGAGGAATAAGACTGGGGTTTAAGTATCACCAAAACAGGGGTGAGTTTGTAAGTTTCCCCTCCCTGGACTCGGTACAGCTCCAAACGTGGCTGTGGGCATGGTCCCTGACCAAGTGCGCTCAGGAATAAGCTCTCTAGTTCTGGTTGGAGGAGAGGGAAAAGTATCTCCTAACATTCAGAGACAGAGTGGAGGAATCCTGTTGTTACTTCCTTTCCTATAGCTTAGCATCCAAAAAGTGTATGGTGTAGCTATAGTAACAGCAGTGAAAGTTGGCAGCTGCAGTGTTTAAAGTCTAAGGGAGGGAAACATTCTCTGATCAGAAGATCATGATAGGACAAATTTCTGTTGCTGTTGTGTTTTCGTCCTCCCTCCCTCTCTCTGTCCTCTGGTCTCTTGTATCACAGGCACAGATGTGGGAAGTACATGGCATCAAAGCCTGCTCTTCCGGCAAAGGATGGAGAAAAGCAGCTCCAGGGAGGAGATTGTGGAGAGTGATAAATTTGGGAAAGCAACCCCATACGTTTATGAACTCACCTCTGAGATATGCATGTGTGAATCTCATCTAAACAGCATGCACTGAGATAGGCAACTGAACCACGAGCTAAACCACTGCCAACATCCCAGATGAGACAGTGAGTGAAGCACAGATTAGACAGCTCAACCATGCACAGATTTGAAAACACCTAAATTGATGCTTTTAACCACAGAACTTATAGTCTAAGCCAAGTAGGTTAATTTTCTGTCAAAACAACAAAAATATCAACATGCTCTATAGGATTTAAACAAGACAACAGTCTCATAATATACTTTTCAAAATGAAGAGCAGACAATCCATTTTTTTTTTTGCATGAAAAAATGAGACACATTGTAATTTACTTTGGAAAAGACCACTAAGAGATATCAAACCGGAGACAACAAATGTTACATATATTTGAGAAAAACTTGAAAGAAGCACTTTGTAAACATATTCAAACAAATAAGGACAAACATCCTTCAATTAAATGAAAAGCGAGAAATTCTCAATAAAATAATAATATAAAGAATGGAAAATTTATTTATAAAATCAAGTGGAAATTTTAGGACTAAACGAGTACAACAAAAAGCAAAGCTCCCTCACTGTTTTAGTTTCAATAGCAGGATGGAGATGACAAAAATAGGAGTCAGTGAACTTAAAGTCAATTCTATAGAAAGTATCTGACTTGACCAAAAGGCAAAATATTGGGGGAGAAAATGAACTGTATGATAGTTCTTTGAGAGACTGCCCCTCATAGAAGTTGAGAAAGATTTCAATAGAAAGTACAAAAAGAAAAAAAACTGGAAAATCACTGTATCTGACAGAATATATATGTATAGATTTAAGAAATTCACTGAAGTCCAAACAGTATCTATGCAAAGAAATTGACACTGAAATGCATTTTAAACAAGCTGATGATAATTAGAGACAAAGAAAAAAGTGCTTATGCAGCTAGAGAAAAATGACAAACTACTTGCAAACTAACAAATTTAAATGACAGTGTATTTCTCATTAAAGACTACAGAGACCAGAAAGTAGTAGCACATGTTGAAAGAGGTGAAGTAAATAAACTCTCAACCCAGAAATCTATATCCAATGAAAATATTTTTCAAGAATGAAAGTGAAATAAATACATTCTCAGATAAAAGAAAACTATGGGAATTCATTGCAAGACAACTAGCTTAAAAATTGCTGTACAAAGTTATTCAGGCAGAAGTAAACTGGTATCAAATGACAAAGACGACTTTAGATCAAAGAAAATTGTTAAGAATAAGAGGGATATTACATAACAAAAAAAGAAGTCAATCACTAAAAAAGACACAACAATATATAAAATGTATGCACCTAACAAAAGTACTTCAAAATACAAGAGGTAAATATGGACTTATTAGAAAGGGAGACAAATCCACTATTATAATAGGAGACTTTAAAAACATCATGTCAACATTATAGAAGGACACAATCCCCCTATACACTAGCCTCCATGGAGCCCTTTGCAAATTAAAATTGTGAAAATGAAAACATGGATTCTTAGGAATAAGGACTCTTATTAAAAGAGGACAGAGGGGCCCTCACCGGTTTGGCTCAGTGGATAGAGCGTCGGCCTGCAGACTAAAGGGTCCCAGGTTCAATTGTGGCCAAGGGCATGTACCTTGGTTGCGGGCACATCCCAAGTAGGAGGTGTGCAGGAGGCAGCTAATCGATGTTTCTCTCTCATCAATGTTTCTAGCTCTCTATCCCTCTCTCTTCCTCTCTGTAAAAAATCATATATATATATAAAGAGGTATATATATAAAGAGGACAGAGGGTAAAATATATTGCTAACCTTTCCAA
Organism: Myotis daubentonii; assembly: GCF_963259705.1. Taxonomy (NCBI): domain Eukaryota; kingdom Metazoa; phylum Chordata; class Mammalia; order Chiroptera; family Vespertilionidae; genus Myotis; species Myotis daubentonii. Next base: position 59,132,181 of record NC_081843.1, read on the forward strand.
CTTTAGAATTTTTGTTAGGTGACAACATAATTATCTAATGTTCTAGTGTTCTTAATTAATCTCCTAGAATGAAGAAAACATAAGAAACAAATGTACTAACATTTTAATTAAAAACAAACAAAAAAACCTTGATCTGATATAACATTGAAACATAATAAAAAATTTTTAAACATTGGGACGGCTCAGAATAAATGCCAAGATAGGCACCTTGAAAATCGATGCATAATTTTTTCTCCAGTGATTTTTTAAAATAGCTTTAAAAATCCTCTCAATTTGTTCTGGGTTTGTTTGTGGACAATCACCCAATTTGGAAAGGTTCCTCCTTAAATAAAAACAACAACAACAATCCTAAATACTGTCACTCAGTGATTCCCTTGGGATTTAATGATTATGAGGTTTTAGAGCTTGTCACTCTGTGTGTCTGTTGAATTTAAGTTGAATGTAAGTTAAATTCATCACTACTTGGAATACAGAGTAAGTCTTTACATATGTTAAGGGGTATCTGGTTATCCATTAAATTTTTGCAATGAAATTTTTACTGAATATGTGAAAATGGTTTGATTTTAAAGAGATTACAAAATAATCCTACTTAGGTCTCTATCTACACTTAATCTCTTAAAAAATATTACCTAGTTTTATTGAACTTCAAAATTTTAGAATGAAGATGGTATAAAAAGGATGAGTTAAAATCAGTGTATTCTTTTTTTATTATGATATAATCAACATATAACATATTCATTTTGGTCTATAAAATGATTTAATGTTTGAATATACTGTAAAATAATAATAAATCTAGTTAATACCTATCAGCACATCCTATCTCAGTGATGGCGAACCTTCTGAGCTCAGTGTGTCATCATCTTGAAAAACCCTAACTTAACTCTGGTGCTGTGTCACATATAGAACTTTTTTTGATATTTGCAACCATAGAAAAACAAAGACATATTTTTGATATTTATTTTATATATTTGATGCCATTTAACAAAGAAAAATCAACCAAAAAAATGAGTTCATGTGTCACCTCTGACATGCGTGTCATAGGTTTGCCATCACTGTCCTATCTAATAAAGAGGGAATATGCTAATTGACCCTCATTCTGTCGTAAAGATGGTGGTGCCCACAGCCAATAAGGAGGAAATATGCTAATTGGCTGCCCTGCCCTCAAAGATGGAGGTACCCACAGCCACAAGATGGCAGCGCCCAGTCCCCTCAGCTCCCCCCCCCCCCATTGCCCAAGACTGCCTGAGGCTTGCGCTGTCAGCAGTGGCAGTAGCAGAGGTGTAATGGGGCATTGCCTTCCCTGATCGCCGGGTTGCCTCCCGTCCCTGAGGGCTCCTGGACTGTGAGAGGGGGCAGGCTGGACTGGGGGACCCCCCCCCAGTACATGAATTTTCATGAACCAGGCCTCTACTAGTGTTATATGTGTATTCAGATTTTTTTTTTCTTTTCAAGTTTTTGGTAGTGTATGTCTTTCTAGAAATTTACCTAGTTGGTTGGCATATACTTGTTCAAAGTATTTCCTTATAATCCAGTTTTATTTCTGTAAAGTCTGTAATAATTATCCTTCTTTAATTCCTAATTTTAGCAATTTGAAATTTTTATCAGTGTAGCAAAAGAATTGTCAATTTTGTGGCTCTTTTAAAGAATCAATTTTTGTCTTCACTTTTTTCTATTTCTTGTTGTTGTTGTTCTATAATCCTTATTAGTTCTTTTTTTCTGTTTGCTTTGGATTTAATTTGCAGTTCTTTTCTATTTTCTTAAGTTTGAAAATTAGGTTATTGAGATCTTCTTTTTCATTGTAGATATATAAATGTTCATTCAAGCAAAACTTTCATTGCAAGCAATAAGTATTGTTATTACAAAGTATTTTCTAATTCCCTTGTGGTTTATTCTTTGACTCTTTGTTTAATTAGGAATTCATTTTTAATTACTACATATTTGTGCATTTTCTAAATTTTAAATCCTCACCCAAAGATACGTTTTATTGATTTTTAGAGAGAGGAAGGAAAAGAGAAACATTGTTCAGTTGCCTCCTGTACCCACCGTGACTGGGGATTGAACCAACAACCTCGATGTATTTCCTGCCAAAAATCTAACCTGCAACTTTTTGATGTATGGGATAACACTCCAACCAACTGAGCCACCCAGTCCACCAGGACATGATTTAGATCTTTTAAAATGTATTGATGCTTGTTTTATATATGTAAAAAACAAACAAACAGAAAATCCAACGTGGTCTAGTCTAGAAAATGTTTCATGAGTTTCACGAGCACTTGATTAAAAGAATGTGTGTTCTCTTCTTGGTTGGGGTGTCTGTTAGGCCTAGCTGGATTATAATGTTGTTCAAGTCTTTTATTTTGATGATACCTCCTGTCTAGTTGTTCCATCTATTATTGAAGGCAGGGTATTGAAGTCTCTAAATATTGTTACTGAAATAGTTTGTTAATTTGTACACTTGCTGTTAGTCCATTTAATGGTGTCTCACCGGTCTCTGAGGCTTCATTCACACTTCATTATTATTCTCCTGTTCCTCAGACTAGATAATCTGAATTAATATCTTCATAAGTTTGCTGATTATTTTTTCTGCCTGCACCAATCTGCTGTTATTTTTTTCCACTGTAATTTTTGTGTTTCATTTTCTATTTTAATTTTAATTGATTTTATTGGGAAACATTGGTTAATATAATTACTTAGGTTTCAGGTGTACAATTCTATAATACATCATCTGTATATTGTATTGTGTGTTCACCACCCAAAGTCAGGTATCCTTCTGTCACCATTTATTTCCCCTTTATCCTCTCCTATCTCCCCAAACTTCCCTCCTTCCCTCTGTTAATCGCCGTACTGTTTTCTGTGTCTATGCTGTTGTTTTTTTGTTTTGTGTTTTTGGCTTAGTTCCTTCACATTTTTCACCCAGTCCCCATCCCTCCTCCCCTCTAACAGCTTTCAGTTATTTTAGTTTTCAATTACAGGATTTATATTTCATCCCTTTTTATAATTTTATCTCTTTATTAATAACTAGTAGTCCAGTGCACAAAAATTTGTGCACTCGGGGGTGAGGTTGAAGGGTGGGGCCAGACCTCTCAGCCCGACCAGCACCCTCTGTCATGTTCCGGGACCCCGGCCACTCCTGGCCTAGGCACAGGCCTACAGGCTTGGGGTGGCCTGGCTCCCGAGCCCCCTTTTATCAAGAGAACAAAGTCAGCGTTAGTTACAGCCCTCACTGAACCCAGTACACTGCATCTGTGCATACAACTGCCTTGTTTATGTGCCTGCTTTGCCCTACTGAATTACTAACATCTTGAGGACATAGCTCTGTCTTATCCTGCTTCACCTTCAGTGCCTGGCCTGGTGCCAGGGACCTGAGAAGGTTTGCTGAGTGAGTGAATAATGAGTGAGTGAATGAGTGAATGATGAGCGAGTAAGTGAATGAGCAAGCAGCTAAGGGGTGGGAACTTCTGCCGCGTTGCCATGGCAACAGGGCAGAAGTTCCGGCCCCACTCCTGCTCCCTGAAGCCCACCCGGGAAAGTTCCCGCCCTGCTCCCATCGGCCTGGCGCCCCTCTCCTGGCTGCATTCTGAATTACTAACATCTTGAGGACATAGCTCTGCCTTATCCTGCTTCACCTTCAGTGCCTGGCCTGGTGCCAGGGACCTGAGAGGGTTTGCTGAGTGAGTGAATGAGTGAATGAATGAGCAAGTAAGTGAATGAGTGAATGAATGATCAAGTAAGTGAATGAGCAAGCACCTACCGGTCAGGATAGTTCGCACTCCGCTCTGGGCTGCCTGACGCAAACCTGGGCAGTTCCCGCCCTGCTCCCAGCGGCCCCACTCCCCTCTCCCAGCTGCATAGTTTGCACAGGGCAAAGGCGGCCTGGGTGTGCGTGTTGGCAGATCGGTGCATTAGCACCCACCAGCCTCGGATCCCCGCAGGAGGACCGTTTGTGGGCATGGCCGGTGGTGGATCGCTGTGGTACTGCCCGCCAGCCCTGGGTCGGGTCCCATACAGGCCGCCTGGGTCACAGATAGCAGGCCCGGATGGCAGCGGGGCAGGCGGGATGGCGCTGTCCCGCCCTGCCTGCAGTATGCAAATTAGCCACCTTTGTTGGTGGTTAACCGCCATCTTGGTTGGCAGTTAATTTGCATATCATCCTGATTAGCCAATGGGAAGCATATCGGAGGTATGGTTAATTACCCTATTTGTCTTTTATTAAATAGGATCTATATTTATTGAGACAAATTTTTCATATGTTCTTTTAGTTATATGCTATTGTCTCCTTTAGCTTTTTGAACACATTTTAAAGAGCTAATTTATAGTAAGTCCAACATCTGAACTTCCTCAGGGACAGTTTTTGTTGATTGTTTTCTTTTGTATGGGTCATACTTCCTTCTTGCTTTACATGTATCATAATGTTTTAATGAAAATGTGCACTTCAAACAATATTATGTACAACTCTGAAAGGCAGATACTCCTCCTTCCAGAGTTGTTGTTGTTAGTACTTGGTTAAAGTATTTCTGAAATAGTTTTTAAATCTGTTTCTTTTTTAATGTATGGCACTGAGGTCTCTACTTCATTTCCTTAATTGTCAGATAATGACTAAATAGAGATTTCCTTAAATTCCTGGAACAAATAAATCTCCTAATCTTTGCTGAGAGGCTTGGTGTGAGTGAGTGTTGGGACACACCTTCACCAGATAACCAGGAATTTTAAACTTTGACTTGGCTTTCATTTCCTGCTTGTGCGGAGCCTCAGGGTGTATCAGAGGTGAGATGTCAGCTCTCCTCATGTTTTTTCTGAACTTGTGCACAACTCTGTGAATGCATGTTGCTTCACAAGAATATATCAGAGTTTTCCAAAGCCCTTACGGACGTTTAATGCTTCAGCGTTTCCTTTTAAGGTTTTTGGTTAATCTATTGTATGTCTCAACTCTTATAAATCACCTTAGGCAGTCATGATGTTATAACATTCCAACAAATATCTCTTGGGGAGAAGCTTTCAGCACGGAGCAATTTCAAGTGAGGTCAAATAAAAATAAGCTATTTGAGTAGAGTTCTCCAGGGAATCACTGGACAGGTCAAGTAATCACTGTTTTTTGGAAATAAATCTTGGAAAGAGCTCCAGTAACATTTTGCTTTCTCAAATACCAGGAATATGGCCTATTCTCTTTTTAAGGCTACTGCTGAGTTGTAGAGCAGTGGATGCAACTAGTAGATTAAATGCCACAAAGTGTGCTGTTGTTGCTGAGAGTCAGTAATTTTTCTTGATTTCATGTTACCTCATTGCTGAAGCCTTTAATTTCCAGAGTTCTAAGAAATTTGACTCTCAATATTTTTTGCCTGTGTTAGTTGTTTTTTTGGGGAGTATCATCTTTACGTCACCATTCCCACACGTATCACTACGACATTTATTTTCATTGGAAATTCACTGATATTTCTCTATTTTGGACTTGCATGATTCTGTAACAAAATCTTAAGTAAGTCTGCCACTTATGTTTTTTTAAGTGACTTTGACAGAATGCCTAAAATGTGTGTGTGTGTATCTTTAAAACCTAAATATCCAAGTGTCTGTCTTGGTGCCAATTATTACATAACTAGAGGCCTGGTGCATGAAAATTGTGCACTCAGGGGGTCGGTCCCTCAGCCCAGCTTGTGCCCTTTCCCAGTCTGGGAACCTTTGGGGGATGTCTGACTGATGGCTTAGGTCCTCTCCCCACTGCTAAGCCATCAGTCAGACATCCTTTGCACTGCTGTGGTAGACGGAAAGGCTCCCGCCAGCACCGCTGCACTCGCCAGCCATGAGCCTAGCTTCTAGCGAGCAGCACTCGCCCTGTGCAAGCACACTGACCACCAGGGGGCAGCTCCTGCATTGAGCATCTGCCCCCTAATGGTCAGTGTGCATCATAATGACTGGTTGTTCTGCTGTTCAGGCAATTTGCATGTTACCCTTTTATTATATAGGATAATTTTACTGGAATTCATTGTCCCTTTGAATTAAAATTTCATTGATTTTTTTATTTTAGTGGTTAGATTATTTTAGGAACAGCAATTCTTCTTATGTTGAATTGCTATTATCATTTTGATATTTTTATCACCTCTACTAGTCTTTTTCCATTGCATTAAGTACAATTATTTCAAGCTTTTTCTGGATGTCATCAATTTGTATTCTATTCTGTTTATTACAGTTACTAAATTATTTATTCAGTAATGATGTTTTCTCATCTTAGTTTACTTAGCTCAGAAAAAATAATCTGATTAATCAGAAACTTAGATTGTCAGAAATGAAATGAAGAATGTTTAAAGTGTTAAAAATAACAGTAAAATACAATAACATTTTTCTTATTTTCAATTTTTCTAAAAAATAACTAAAAATAGACTAAATATATGGGGTACTTATGTCATAAAATTCATAACAAAAATGATGGCAGGAGGGACATTGGTTACACACAATTAAAATATTCTTATACTACACATGAGGTATTATAATATGTGAAGTTTGTTTGATTATTTTTAAATGTACATTGTAAGCCTGACTACTAAAAAACAATTTAAAATAATATAACCAATAATTGAGATGAAATAGAATCATTAAAAAACAGAAACACGGATCAAATGGAACAAATAGTAAACAACTAACAAAGTGCTAGAGTAAAATAGAACCACGTAAATAACCAATTTAATGTCAATTATCTAAACCCACTAGTTAAAAGAGAAGTTTGTATCAGATAAAATATGATCCAACCCAACTGTTTATTTTCAGTAAAAATATCCACTACAAATGTAAAACGTTGAAGGGTTAAGGTAAAGGATGAAAAAAGATGCAATCATTAACCAAAAGAAATCAGTATTAACTTCAGACAAATTTACCTCAGAACAAAAAACTTTTTCAAGGATAAAGAGGAACATTACATAATGATTAAGAGGTACATTTTCCAAAGATACTTAAGAAGTCTAAATATGTATGCATGTAGTAATAGAGTGTCAAAATACATGATGAAATAATGGATACACCTGAAAGGAGAAATAGAAAAATTTGCAATTTTAGTTGGTGATATTAGTATGCCTCTCCAACTGATAGAACAATAGGCAAGAAAACCAATAAGGCAATAGTCTGAAAAACGCTATCAACTAGTGAGATCTATTTGAAAGTTATAAAACACTCCACCTAACAATAGCAGAATACACATTCTTCTCAAGTGCACGTGGAACATATCCAGGTAGGCTGCATCCTGGGCTATAAAACAAACGTTATCAAATTTAAAAGGATAGAAATTACAAAAAAAACCCAAAACATTTTCTTGGATCATAACATTGAACTAGAAGTCAATAATAGAACAGTATCTTGAAATTGTTCAAGTGTTTAAAAATTTAAGAAGACACACTTCTATCTAATCTCTGAGTCAAAGAGAAAGCCTTCAGGGCAAATACTGTACTTTAGGGGCCTTTCCTCTTCTGCTTTCCTTTTAGCGTTAAAGAATAGTGATGAACAGCAGTGGTGACACAGTTGAATGGTCAAGTTATATACAGGGTGGGCAAAAGTAGGTTTACAGTTGTAATACAAATAATACAATGACTAAATAATGATACAAGAACAAACTCTGTTTTTTTGTGTGCTCTCAACTGTAAGCCTACTTTTGCCTGCCCCTGTATCTACTAGTATATTAGACATGTTTTCAGCCTCTTTTGTACAGACTTCCGGCCAAACTTCTCTCAAAATGGGTCTTCCACAAAATTATTTCCGGGTGGTAATGAGGGTAAATGTCAGATGTTGACCAGTCACCTTCCTTTCCCTCACAGCTAGATGTAGATGGAGTGTAAGAGCAGTAGTTTTTAAATGTGCTTTCTTTCTAGATTCCTGTTAAGATATAACATATAATCAATAAAGAAATTAAAAAAAAAAGATATAATGGTACGTCTTGGATTCCTGCTAGTGTCTTTCTGATGAAGAAAGACACTAGCAGAGTTTTTTCTAATGGAAGTTCAATCATTCAGTTTCTCCCTACCCTTTTACTCAGAAAAATTTTCCCAAATGTTTGCAGTTTTTTTTTTCATTATGCCATATTTTGCTTAGCATGAGAGGTTTTCATTCCTCAGTATTTTTATGGCATTTTATAACAAAGTTTCAACTTGATTAATGACGTTTTGTGCCAAATTTGAGGATGAATTTTCAATTTCAATTGTAACTTAGTTGAGAAAAAACCATGGTATGAAATGAAAAGTCATATTCAGAACGAGTGATTTATAAGCCTGCTATGCAATTCTGTCAGTGTAATGACAGAAAAAAATATGTTTTCTAAGATACTAGTCACTTAGCCTCTCCATGGCAGAAAGAGATGGATTTTAAAAAGCACTGTGCTAGGAGAACAGTATCTGTTATTAACATCAATAACTTAATTTGGCCAATTACATTTTCCTTTTATCACATTCCATCTTATTTCTTTAGGACCTTAATTTAAATAATGTTTTACCTTGCAAGGCACCTTTGAAGATATAGCTTTTGGTCTACCTTTTAGTGGATACTCTTCTTGTATATACATATATCCACTTAAAGTCCACAGATGTTACTCATGGTACCTTTCTTCATTATTTTGTTCATATTTCATTGTCTCATGTAATTTAAAGGGAAATTTAAAGGGGAACTTATTGTTTTTATACATTTGAAAATGGGATTGATTTCTTGTCCTAAAAATATCCAGGTTTCTGGCTTCTCTCAAAAAAAAAAAAAGGCAGTGGGGGGTGTGGGGATACCTGATAGTTCTGGTCTAGCTCCTCTACATCTCTGAGACTCAGTTTTCCCATCTGTAAAATGGGCCCCAAACTACCCTTCCCACCTCCAGCAGATCTTCTTTCTCAAAACCTCACCCCAGTCCACTTTACTCCTTCATGCCTACCTTTGTTCATTCTGACACATTTTTATTGTCTGCCTATGCTCTGACAGGCACTGTTCTTGCAGCTGGTAATGCAGCAGGGACAAGACAGGCAAAGGCTTCTGTCCTCCTGAGGTTAGCATTAGCAGGAGAGAGAAAGATACTGAACTAAATTAAAAACTAAACTGTTTATTAACTGATTGTAAGTGCTGTGGAGAAACATGAAGCAGGGGGAGCTGGGGAGGGAGTGCTGGGGAGGATGCTCTGAAATTCAAAGCTGCGGGATCTTAAAGGTAATAGATGTATGTGTACATAATAGGTATAGATGTGTTGTGTGTGTGTGTAATCTAAGAAGAGTTAAGTATGCAAAATAATTAGCAAGGGAATATGTAAATTTCATGTATAGATGACAGGTGATAACTCTGGCTAGATGATAGATTAAAGGAGCAGGGAAGAATCGTAGATTCTCTGAGAGACAATGGTGCCTTTGAGCAGGTGGTAGCAATAATGAGATTGGACATATCTTGTATTTATTTTTAAAGTAGAAATATAGGATTTGCTGATGTATTGGATGAGATCTCTGACATAGAAAAAAGAGTGCACAAATATGACTCCAAAAGGTTTGATCAGGAAAATTGATTAGCCATTGATGGAGAAGTAGTGAGTTCAAAGCAGAGAAATATAATATTTTGAATTTAGTTTTTCACATGTTGAGTATGAGAAATGATTTACACAGTTAACTTGAAATGTGGACTGGGAAGATGGGTATTTGTTTAGACTTTTGGAGAGGTCTGGGCTCAAAAAATATAAATTTGGAATTTGTCCATATAGGGATGGTATTATAATAGTTAGATTGGATGGATCACTAGAGAATGCAGCATAGAGAAAAACAGTACCAATGACAGAGCCCTAAAAAAAAATGTCAACAATACAAGTTTAAAGGGAAGAAACCACACACACACACACACACACACACACACACACACAAACACACAGGGAGTTGAGAAGAAGAACTGGTGAGACAGAAGGAAAACACTAAGATAGTCTGGTGTGTTGAAAATAAAATAAAAAATGTACATCAAAGAAGAAGGAGTGGTCAGCTATATCAAACATCATGAAAAGTTTAAGATGTGGGATGGGAAAATTGACCACTGGATTAACAATGAGAGATCACTGTCAACCTTCACAAGGATATTTTTTGGAGTAGCACCCTGGTACAAGCCAGAGGTCAGGGTCATCGAAGGTGTGAAAGACAGAGGAACACTGGGGGAAATCAGAGGTTAGAGATGTACAAAAGTTAAAGAATTGTGTGCATCGGAGCGCTTGAGTAAGTGAGCTAGCAGAGAGGAGCTGGTAGTCATGGAGTAGGATACATGAAATTTAACAGTGACATAAGAACTCTGAGGGAAGTAAAAATAAAGCCACCACTGAGAAAAATAAAGTCACCATTGAGAGGCACTGAAAGAGAATTCATGCACTAATTAGCGTATTCAGGTGATAGCTGGGCAAAGTTGAGCAAAATCAATGAAGGGACTGTTCAGATGATATGCCGACAGTAAAGAGGATTTTATGCTTAAGGGATTTCATGTATAACTCCCATGCATAACAGTGAATTTCAGCAGAAAGGGGAAAAGAATGTAAGGAGTTGAGGAAAGACTTAAAAAGGAAAAATAATAGGGTTTACAGAACTTAACTGTATTGAAGTGTGGAGATAGAAAGGTCACCTGGAAGTCCAAGGAGTCTTTGCTGCCTGAAAAACTCCGAAAGGATTCATTGCAGATAACAGAAGAGAGGCTTTGAGTGTATTGTCCACAATGAGCTCAGTGTCTGGAGTTCCCTCTATTTCTCTGCATAGGTGCAAGCCTCAGGGAAAGGAAGGACTTGGCCACCGTGCTCAGCCTCGGTGGGAGAGTCTCTGTTGCACCCCACGTAGGGAGGCCGTTCCCTCTCTGAGTGTGTGTGCTCACTCTTGTACCAGTTAATGGACTGCCTGGTGGGAAAGCTGGGTGTTACCACAGTATGTGGGCCTCCTCCTCAACCTGAAGATACGTTTAAAAGTCAGTAATAAAAGAAGCCACTCTGCCATCTTCTTATATTTTGGGAACTTAAACACTTCTAAAAAGCTCTTCCAGTTAAAATGGAACCACACTATAAATTACATAATAATTGGAAATACACAAACCAGAAATAACACCATGTTTCTTCCCCTGAGCCCTCTAACCCTATCTTTACATTGATGTTTCTCTCTCTCTCTCTCTCTGTCTCTCCCCCTCCCTTCCATTCTGTCTAAAAATCAATGGAGTCCTAACCGGTTTGGCTTAGTGAATAGAGCATCAGCCTATAGACTGAAGGGTTCCAGGTTCGATTCTGGTCAAGGGCATGTACCTTGGTTGTGGGCTTATCCCCAGTAGGAGGTGTGCAGGAGGCAGCTGATCGATGTTTCTTTCTCATCAATGTTTCTAACTCTCTATCCCTCTCCCTTCCTCTCTGTAAAGAAAAAATCAATAAAATATAAAAATTGATGGAAAAAATATCCTCGGGTGAGGATAAGCAAAAAATCAAAAACAAACAAAAAGAGAAAAGAAGTCATAATATATATTTTATTTTAGAAATAAAGAGCTCTCTATAGAGTTAATCTATGAGTTATTAATACCTAACATTATCAACTGCAACTGCATAGTAAACTTTTCTTGCATTAAGCAAATTTTGATAATTCTAAAAGTGAGTTTACATTTATACAATGGAATACTACTCAGCTGTAAAAAGAAGGAAATTCAACATATGGTTTCCAGCAAATGTGCATCACTTTCACACCACCCTAAAGTTAAAAAATTGTAAGTTGGGATGACCATCTGAACAAAGAATACATTCTCCATAAGAAATGTAACATCCTCTATTTTAGCAAGTTATACAAAAGCTATTCATTTGGTATCTATATTTTGTAGGAAAAAGAATATTAATAGTAGTTCCTCCTCATCCACAGGGATATGTTCCAAGACACCCAGTGGATGCCTAATATTTTAGATAACACGAAACCCTATATATACTTTGTGCATGTTTTTTCCTATACATATACGCCTATGATAAAGTTTATATATTAGGCAATTTCACAAATAACATATTCATTCCTACCATAGACCTTAGCAACCTCAGCATATGATTTTTTTCTTTTCTTATTGGAAACTCTCACCTTTTTACTTATAGGAAGCACTTCACAGCTTCTCTTCGGCATATCCAAATTGCCAGCATTACTATTCTTCCACTTTCGGGTCATTATTAAGTAAAATAAGGGCTACCTGAACACAAGGATTGTGATACCAGGACAGTCCATGACCTAGATGGCTGCTAAGTGTGAGAAGAACAAGAACATGTACAGTGTGGGTATGCTGAACAAAAGGCGTTATTCATGTGTGTGTGGGGGGGGGAGGGGATTGGGCGGAGCAGGGCGGTGGGAGATTCCATCAGAATACTCAGGATGGCAAGCAATGTAAAATTTATGAATTGTTTATTTGTGGAACTATCCATTTAAAATATTTCCAGACTGTGATTGACTGTGGATAACTGAAACCAGAGAAAGAAAAACTGTGGAGGGAGGGAGGCTATAATATGTTTAGTTGGAAACTCTACATCATGACACACAATCCTATATAATAAAAGGCTGATATGCAAACCAACCAAACAGCAGAACAGGTTGCTATGATGCACACTGACCACCAGGGAGTAGATGCTCAACACAGGAGCTGCCCCCTGGTGGTCAGTGCGCTCCCACAGGGGGAGTGCTGCTCAGCCAGAAGCTGGGCTCGCAGCTGACAAGGGCAGCAACAGTGGTGGGAGCCCCTCCCACCTCCGTGGCAGCATTAAGGATGTCCAACTGACGGCTTAGGGGGCCTAAGCCGTCAGTCGGACATCTCCTGAGAGTTCCTGGACTGTGAGAGGGTGCAGGCCAGGCTGAGGGATCCCCCACCCCCACCCCAAGTGCACGAATTTCATGCACTGGGCCTCTAGTTCTGAAATAAAAGGAAATGACCACTTCTAAGAACTGAAGTCATTTTGACTGAGAGAGGTAAAACAGAGGAAATTTCTAAGTAGCAGAAAACAGTTAAAGCTGTCCTTAGAGAACTGTAACTCACTGGCACTTAAAAGAGAGATAATAATTTGTGTAGACACTGAGTTTGGTAGAGCAATGGGAATAATATATCTCTTCAATCTCAAATATTATTTCATGTTTGATGCTAAGTGTTTCTTGCAACATTAACTTTTCATACATTTTTTCTTCAATGACCTTGACCAGTATGTAGGAAATAATGAGCTCCATCTTCCTGTATCTTGACTGGTTTGGTAATTTGTCTTGGAGAGATGTCAGTGAATAAATGTCCCCATCGTTACTTGAAAGTGGTTTCCTCCTTAAGAAATAATGTTACATTAAGCAGATGTGAATCAAGCAAAACCATGAGTTATTTTAGTTTGTAGAATATTTTTTATTGCAGCAAGATAGGCTTTTTGTTTCAATTGAATGGGATTTTGTGAGACAGAATTTTTGTGAGATCAAAAGCATAGTGGTCTATGAGGTGAAGGCAGGGTAGCCTAAACCTAATGTTGATTTCTCCACAACTTCTATGCTGTTATATGTCACTAATTACATTAGTCTTGGATTACCAACTTGCCTTTAGATTGTGTTTTTTACAATAGTCCCTGGAAGCCCTTCCTTCCTCCAATTGTTGACAGCCTAATATTGAAATTAAATTAAATAGGTGCTTGATGCTTCATTTCTTTGTCTTTATAACCATACTTTTCTAGTATGGTTATGGAAGAGGCTTTTTGAACCATCCTAGACAGCAAGAAACTTCTTTTTTTTTATATACACTCTCTACTGAAAATGAACTGTCTCCGTAGCCCTCAACACTTTGGACAGGAAAGATCAGGAGAATTCCTGGGTAACACCGTTAAACATCCCACACCATCTCTTTCTTCTTTAGCACCCCACCAACAAAACACATGCCACCAAAACCCATTTTGAGTGGTTTCATTAGCAGCAAATTTGCAGTGAAGCCACCACCCCTTCTAAGGCCCAGAGAAAGGCTTCACAAATGTGTTCACATTGACACATATTTTTGACAATTTGCGATAGTAAGATTATTTTTTCCTCATTATTCAAATTGGTCTCTCAGCTTTAATAGGCATTAGGCTCCTCAAAACTTTTGTATGCCTCTGGCAAAAGTCTAATGCTCATGAATACAGGAAGAATGAATGAATTCAGATAATCATGAAACTTTAGAGGTTGGTGGAGCTTTACAGTTCAGCTACTTCAAATCCTTTCTACTTGAGATGAAGGACTTAAGGCCCAGAGAAGTTCAGTTACATGTCTGAAGTCACAAAGCTTGTTAGCTGCAAAACTGTATTAAAATTCTGGTGTCTAAATCCTGAAGTAGTGTTCCTTTGAAAAAACTATTCTACTCCTTTAAAGAAGCAAAATAACGAATAATAATGGGTTATCATGGTTTATTGGTGCAGTAAAGGACTAAAAGCTTTGGAGTGGGTGAATGAAGCCGTAATTCTAGTCCTGACACATCAGAGAGCCTCACTTTTTTTCTCTTTATTCTGTAAAATGGCAATGCCATCTGCTTGAAAGGATTGCTCTGAGGAAGCATATGGGAACCTTCTAAAAAATGTAAAGAATGAGCAATGGCACAAATGGCAGCTATGCTTTGTTGTTCTGTAAAATCTTTGCCAACCGACCATAAATCTGAAATTATTTGGAAATAAATTAAAGATATCCCTACATTTGTTTGTTTGCATAACAGATATCTGATTATAGGATCCTCCTGAGGCTGTTCATAAAGAATATTCCCTTGTTTAATTTGTTTGTCATTTGGACCATCAGAGGAAGATATTTAAAATAAAATACAACTTCTCTAATGTGCTACACCCAACCCAAAGGGTTTACTAAATCAAGACTATTTTTGTTTTGAACACATGAAAAATGTCTACATATAATTTTTTCCCATTTGTATAGCTAATGGGATTATGTTAGGTTTTGATTCATTAGTTCCTATTCTCTCTCTATATATATAAAATATATATAATTAATTATATACAATCTATTATAAATTATATTGCATGTTACATATTATAAATATAATTCCTTAATTATAATTCTTCTATTATAATATATGAGAAGCCTCTAAATAAATACAGACTTTTAAATTCCAAGCTAAAGCAGCATACTTATTTTAAAATTTTAATTAATATTTAGTATATTTGAAGTGCCAAATAAGTTAAAACTTTTATATTGCACTTGATGCTTAATAATTTCATATTCCCCCAAGGAAAAGCAAAATAGGAGAGAAAAGATAGCTATTAGATAAAATATCTGCTCCTGAATTGTGATATCTGCTCCGGGATGAGACACCTAGTAAGTGTTGCTTCCACGCTTACAGAGGAAAAAAGCCAGACAGACTACAAATTAGCAACTTTCCTTGAAGCTATCTAAGGACTGAGGTGCAGGGCAGCACACTGAGAGGATGCCTGCAGGAGAGGGGACACAAGCAATGGCAGTGAGACAACTGGAGACCAGGGAGAGTTTGTTTAGCCTGGCTTGATGATTGATGGGCATCAGGAGTACATTGGGGCGGGTGTGTGAAGCCTTTGGGGGGCCATGGAAATTGGAGGAGTTCATACTCTCTTCAGGGTTTTTTGCCTTGAATCCAACTGAATGCCCTGGAAATACTGGATACAGTTATTTTAAAAAATGTCCTCTGCATCGCAGACTAGAGCAGGAGAATGATGGGTGTGATGGAAACAGGGTACAACCCATGTGTTTCTTTCTACACTCTCTCCCCTGTGGAATCAATGTTTTAATATGTGGAGATAAGAGCAACAGACACTGTCACCATTGGATGCTGAAGTACTAAATATATTCCACCTGAAGGAAAGGAACAGAAAATAATAATAAAAAACTGTCCCCGGAGGAGGGGTGGAAATGCCAGGTGGACTAGAAAATACAGCTAGGGAGGGGCAGAGGCACCAAAAGAGTAACAGCTCAGACTCAGGGATGTGGTGCTTGTCTAAGACGAAGGTTAAATCAGAAAGACAAAGCACGTGCTCCCCTCCACACCAGGCTAACAAGAGTTGAATACTGTATTAGTCAGGGTTCTCCAGAGAAACAGAACCAGCAGAGTGTGTACCAGTACCTCAATATTGCAGAATTTTCTGATTAAGTTTTTAGCCACGGAACAGCTGCTTTCTGCTTTGTTTGTCTGCTTCTTGCACTCTGCACTAGCCTTTTGAGGCTTGTCCAGTGCTTTATGGGCACATTGCTTATGGAATAATAGTTTCATGCATGTTTTTATAGTTGGTTCATTCTTTCCTTCATGATTATAATGTCTCAAGTCCTGGCAGCTTGGCAGTGCTAAAACTGTACGTATTTATTTTTCCCTGGCCCAGCGACAACTCAGGAGGCCCTAGGTTACTACTTTTTCTTCAAACGCTCAGTATTTTCCAGGAGTCAGCAAATGATCAAATTCTTCAAGGAGCAATAGCATTTGTGAATCTGGGGCTACCTCCGCGTCCTTATCTGTTTTCTGAGACATTAGCATCTTGATTTCTGGGGCTTCAAATAGCCATTTGTTTTTAAATTTTTAACCCAGGTTTTATAAATATTGGTGGTAGAGGTTTAGTTTTACATTTTGCTGAGGTCACTGATAATGTTTATTCCAACATCCTTTTTCCTCCGGTTTTCTCTACTAAATCTTTGTTTTGGGATATGAGATGGTTTGTTAGTTAAGTTTGTTATATTCTGTTCACTATCCTTAAATTTTGGTTATTTTCAGATGAGCACACATTTTATATATTTTAACCTATTTGTAGATGCTTATTGGTTTACAGTATAGTTTCCTTTTATTGTTATTGGGGTTAGTTTATGTGCATAGGAAGGGGTGAAAATGGGACATATCTAAAGTTACTATTTTCCATTTGACCTCCAGTGGTTGAGAGTGTACTGTTGAAAACTGTGCTTTATTATTAGATCACTTAGAATCTTCATCTGATCATGCCTAATGGATATAACCAAAGCTATGCATGTGTCCTCATCTCTCCTAACCACAAATATGAAGTTATTCCTCAAGACTGAAAGAGTACACATTCCATACCTAAATCCTCTTCTGAGGAGAGTTGAGAAGTGGGAAAGGATTTATGATTTTATATACCTAATCCTAATACAGTATTACCAGAAATAATTCTGTTAGTTACTGTAGGAGGCTGAATAGTGGATCTCGCCCCCCCCCACACTCCCCCCTGCCCTCAAGATATAGCTAACTCCTAATCCCTGGAATCTATGATTATTATCTTATTTGATAAAAATAGTTTTAAAGACGAAACTAAGTTAAATCTGAGATGAGGAGATCATTCTATATCAGAGATTTTCAACTGGTGTGCTGCTAGAATTTTTAAACCTTTACTTACCTATTTAGTCAGAGGCACTGTCGTCTTTTCCCTTAGATTTTCAAATTAAAAAAATGACAGCCCTGACTGGTTTGGCTCAGTGGATAGAGCGTCAGCCTGTGGACTGGAGGGTCCCAGGTTCGATTCCGGTCAAGGGCATGTACCTTAGTTGCGGGCACATTCGCAGTAGGGGGTGTGAAGGAGGCAGCTGATCGATGTTTCTCTCTCATCGATGTTTCTATCTTTCTCCCTTCCTCTCTGTAAGAAATCAATTATATTTATATATATATATATATATATATATATATATATATATATATATATAGAGAGAGAGAGAGAGAGAGAGAGAGAGAGAGAGAGAGAGAGAGAGAGAGCAAATTTAAAAAAATAAAAAAAACGACAGCCAACACATTTGGTGTGACTGAATAAAAATTATACCTATTTTTTTTTTTGGTCAGATTGACAAAAAATATGGTATATTTTTTGGTGTGCCACAGAATTTTCATAATTAGTTTATGTGTGCCATGAATTGAAAAAGGTTGAAAATCATTGTTTTAAATTATTGGGTGGGCACTAAATCCACTGACAAGTATCTTTATAAGAGAAAGACACAGACCGAAGAGAAGACACAGTTACACTGAGGAGAGGGCAATGACTGAGGCAGTAACTGAGAATAATGTGAGATAACTACAGAATGACACCAGAAGCTGGAAGAGGCAGAAATGGAATCTCCCCTGAGCCTTTGCAGGGACTGCAGCCCTGCCAGTGCCTTGACTTTGGACTTCTGGCATCCATCATTATGAGAGAATAAATTTCTGAAGTCTAAACCCCCAAGATTCAGGTGATTTGTTATAGCATTCCTAGGAAATAGTTACCTTCCTCTTTCTGGAAAATATCACTTCTAATTTTTTAATATCTGAAATCAGTCTACTTATTTTTTGTACACTTGCTCTGTAAATTCTTGACAGTTGGCTAATTTATTCAGTATTACCCAGTGCACTTGACATTTTCAGAGATGCCTCATGAAATTTGGGTCATTAAGTGCTTTCATCACTTAGAAAGAGAAAGAAAGCAGCCTACTACAATACTCAATCCTACTAATTTGAATCAATCTTATCATATCCTAAGTATACTAAATCTACTTAGAGGGAATTTTAATTTTTCAATGTTATTTTCTTAATGTTCATTTTACTTAAATTGCTTGAATCAGAAAATGGATTATCATAAAACATAGACTGGATACTACAATTAGTTTTCTGCTCTAATGTAGCTTCCTTTTGGTTTGTAATTTATGTTCAAGTTACTCCAGTAGAAATTAAATGATATTATGGGTAAAGTATATGGATAGCAGGCTATTCAACTTAATAATAAATGTGTTTGGGAAGAGATTTGTACCAGCATTGATATGAAAGAATTAGCAAATTGTACTGTTTACTAAAGTTGCTTTAATTGCTGATGCAAAAACAAAGGGTAAAAATTAAAGAAATAAATTATTGTTACAAGTTCCAGGGGGATATGCATTATGTTGACCTTTTTTAAATTTTTATTCACAAACTGGAGTTTTGATAGCTTTGGTTTTTGAATACATGACAGATTCAGACTTAGAAGACTGCTTTGGCACTATAAATGGGTCAGATCACACACCCTGAGATTTATCATCATTTACAGGCATTTTACACTCCTATTAGAGGTTCAAAGTATGGTTGTTAACACTTATATTATAGACTTTGAAGAAGTCCCTAGGGTTCCTCAGTCAGTTATGCAAGTTGAGACAGTAAATAACTAATTCAATGGTTAGGGTAGAAAATTCAGGTTATTTTGTAGCGTTTAATGATCAACATAAAATGATTGGTCTCATGATAGAAATGTAAGTCTTATAATTAAGCTGTGACCTTGGATGCTGATTCCTAAGTTCCAGGTGGCACAGAGTAGACTGCTATAGTGAAAACTGCTAAGTGACTGCCCATTTCAGTAAATAAATGATTTATAGCAATTCTAAATGGTTAAATGTGTGAACAAAATGAATTTTAGTAAGGAAAATGATGTGACTAGACAATTATCTGGGCCCGTTTCTTAACCCATGGGGATTGCCAGAAAAAGCTGAAATGATATCATTAAGTGAAAGTTTACAATTGCTTCAGTGTGGATGGAGAATGAAGCTCCATTAGCCTGATTTAAAAAAAAAAAAAAGAGGCTATGTCACATTAAGGAGTGAATGAACATACTTTAAAACTGTGATTTAAAAGAGCTTATTTTTGAGAAGCATAAAATCATTAAACACTTGGAAACCTAATGTGTGAACACTTTCTAGATAAACTTTAGTTTCTCTGGAAGAATGTGTTTACAGACCATTTTTCTAGAAGCCTGGAGGTGGTCATGCATAGTGGACAAAGACCAAGTAAATGAATCTCTTGAAGAACTGGAATAAATATCAATTGTTAAATATTGAACATGAAAGTCTACACACAGGTCATCAGATTTTACATAGATCCTTTGGTTACTAAAACAAGTAACCTAACCAAATCCTTACTTGAGAAATGTTATAGGAACTGAAAAATTAATTCTACAGATTGGCCTGGCTGTAGCAATCATCAGATCTTAATCTGACATGTCACATACAGGATTTTGCCCCCCCTAGCCAGTTTCCTTGCTCATTGAAGATAATACAGTTTAGCAGCTTAACTCTGGCAGAAGTCCATAATGAGGCTGATAATGAGTTCCCAGCAGGTGAGCCAGACCATCCGGCTCTCATGTGCCTCAACCAACCATGCAGATCAAAACACCTGTACTGCTCCCTCCAGCACTTCTCTAGCCCTGCTGCTTCAGCAGCTAAAAAACGTAAGGGGATCTCAACAGAAGTTCTTTGTACTTTACATCATCACTCTGTTCCCCAAGCTGGCTGTTGTTCATATGAGTACTTTAGTCTGAAACATGTTTTGCAGTTTCCTATGGGTTATAGATATTTGAGGTGGAGCTCAGGTGTGGGAACGTTGCCAAATATGCCCTAATTTAAAGATTTATGTTCTATTTCTCAACTGCAAGAGAGCTACTCACAGACTCACTTTATATACTATAGGCCATATGTCAAAAATATATACTAGTTATATATAATAACCAATAGTGAGTGTTGTCAGGTGTTTTTGTCACAGTTATGATTCCATGCAGGCTTAGCTATAAAGCTTTAACATTTAGAAATCTTTGCATGCCACTTAATGATATTTGTATAAAGTGAATGTTATTAGAAATCTCTGATAAAATTATCATAAGTATTATTTGTCATAGATTTTACAATCTATAAGTCACTTTTCCTTTCTTACTCATTAGTGCACATACTGTCAAAGAATCCGTTCTTGGAATAAAGTGGAGCAAATAGTGTATCAGAACAGCTCTGTGTTTACTCCATCAGCTGTGGAGCTAGCTGCTACATATTGTAATGGACAGGTGTTGCTTCAGAGGCTGATTGCTTTTATTGATTAACACTAGAGAAGATTTGCTAGCTTTTGCCTGCCTAGCGAACTCCTGATTCTTTCAGGAATAAGGTGAAGCTTGTTGAAAAACACTTGCCAAATGGTGTCCACTAAAGTATAACCAAGGGAACTGCTCTCTTCTGACTCAGTCAGCCTGGATGAGCAGTCATGTGAGCAGATAAAAATTTCTGCTCCAGAAACACTGAATGTGAACAAAAGTTTAAACGCTGTACTTACAAAAGAAAAGGCTGTGGTAGTAATGCTTATAGATTCAAAAAGATCAGTTTTTAAAATTGGCTGAAAATAATCATGTAGCTAAATCACAGTTCTTTTTTTTAAACATTCCTACATATTTTTTAGTCTGTACATTTAGAAAGAACTGTAACATAAAGATAATAGCATCCAATCAATGAATTCTGTTTTGTTGTAATGGCATAATTCAAATTTTCAACTATGACATTACTATAAAAGAAATTACATGTCTCTTTGTAAAATAACTTCAGAGGTGGATATACACTGAGTTTCAGATATATGAGAGGTAATGTGGACACAATGCTAACGTCGGTAAGAACCATGGACAGAACTCCTGATACCCATGAAGTTCTACTTCCAACTCAGTTGGTTGTCATTATAAGTAAAACATATCAATATCCAATTGATAGTGGATTAAAACATACACTATTACATTTTTCTATTAAGGTATAAGGTAGTGATTGTCATCTCATTGCATTTAAGACAATTATAATATTTTTTAAAAATCTAACTGTACAAAAACAACACAACAACAATTAACTATTCAGGTACAAGTAAAAAAATAAAAGTTGTCAGTGTGCCTCAACAGATAAAAGAAAATGAGTAATTAGATTTATAATGAAAGCGACTGGATGAAATCATTGATCCAAAATTATTAGAAAAATGAAAACTTTCTAAAGAATTATTGATGGTGGGAAGAGATCAACCAAAGAACTTGTATGCATAACCATGGATACAGACAATAGGGTGGTGAAGGCCTGGTGGGGGCTGGGGGGGCTAGAAGAGGTCAATGGGGAGAAAAGAGGAACATATGTAATGCTTTCAATAATAAATATATTTTTAAAAAGGATTATTGGTAAAGACTATAGAAAGAAATCTATCAAGATCTTCCTCACCAATATCCTATATAATAAAAGCCTAATATGTTAAGTGTCTGGTCATCTGTTCAACCAATCAAAGCATAATATGCTAATGATTTGCTAAGGCTGCTCGACCAGTCACTATGACGTGCACTGACCACCAGGGGGCAGATGCTTTGACCAGTAGGTTACCTTGCTGCTGGGGTCCAGCCAATTGGGACTGAGCCAGACATTGCCCTCCTGCATCCCTCCCCGGCCTGGCCTGTTCCCTCTCACAGTCTGGTACCCCTCAGGGGATATCAGAGAGCCGGTTTTGGCCTGATCCTAAAGACCAGGCCAAGGGTCCCCACTGGTGCACAAATATGTGTACCGGGCTTCTAGTTTATAATTTTTAAATGTTAGGAGGAAAATCCCTTATATACATAAACAATATCAATAAGAAAATAATGATACAATTTAATACTACAAATCTTACAAACAAGGCAACAAGGAAAACTTCCACTTCTAACGATACAAGCCTTATGCTATAGAAGGGAATATCTATAAAATTTAAATGGAATCAGTATTTGATATCCTAGTGGTAAGGAGGAAACTAAATGAGGTGAATCTCAGGTTTTTTGCTACTTTTTCCTAGAATTTTCCCTAGTATAAGTGATACAGGTCAAGATGATGATTAGGTCAAGATGATGAAGGGCTGAGTAGATAGCTATGATAACTAAGAAGTGAGAAATATAACAGAGTTTTTTGCAGTAAGAGCTAAAGAGACAAGTGTTAAGAGTTTAGGTCCATTTAGGAATTGAATTTAAAAGATCTCAGAGGAAACAGAAGCTTTGATAAGCTTTTTATTGTCTGTGCTTCCCAATAACCCTTGTCTTTCTGTACATTTAAAATAATGTACAGTATAACTACCTGCTTGGGGATTTTTAGATACGCATTTCTCTTCTCACCCAAATTATTTTTAATAAAAGTTTTTTTTTAATTTTCTAGTGAAATAAACTTTATTTTTTATTATATTTATTTTACTGATTTTCAGTTTAATTGTTTTGTGATCAGAGAATAAGTTTTTATTTCACAATAGTTTTCTCTCACGTTATAATTTTTTAAAAATTACATGCATTTGCAAAGGTGGTATATCATCTATAATCACTGTATCAATCTGATACGTATCCATAAATCTGTATATTTGATCATGTTGCTTAATACTTCTATGCCTCCTTTGTTTGGCTCCCTAACTCCATTTTACCTCTTCTACTATAGAAGTGACCACTACTGTTCTACCGATGAATTTCTTCTTCACCCACATTCTATAATTTTACTACACATTTGTGTGTATAATAAATACCCTTATTTTCTTGATAATAAAAAGCATTTACTGATGTTCTACTGTGTACCAAATGTCCTCAGATGGCATATATTATATCCCTTAATTTTTCAACAATGCCTTGTGATAGGTATTAATTCACATAATGTGTGTGTGCGTGCGCGTGTGTGTGTATAATTACAATGTCCCAAATACTTTTCAATTCTGTCAATATAACATTTTTTTAAGTATGAAGTTTCTACCATCATGGGTCTTATATTCTGGTGAGGGGTAGGAGAGAGTCAGAAAATAAACATAAATTATAAAAATACAAAATGTTACATGGAGAGAGATGATACTTTTAAAATACAAGGAAAGGGAATAGAAAAGGTGTGGTTGGAGGAAGTGCAATAATGAATTGGATAGTCAGAGCAAGTCTCCCAACAGGGCAGCAGCTGGAAGGAGACAGTGGGTCAGGTGAGGATTTTATTAAGGGGGAAGAAATATAGCCGGTGTACTTATTGATGAGAAAGTTCCAGTGGAGGGGGTGGGGGAATAAATACATGATTATGTAAGAAAGAAGGGAGAGATCCGGTGTGATATCTTTGAATGAAGGAGAGAGAATGGATCTAGTCCACAAGTGAAGCAGTTGGCCACTGTTAAGAGCAGAGAACTCATTTATATAAGGAGAGCAGGTGAGTCGGGTAATTATGTGATGGTGGGAGCTTGCTGAAATGTCTCTTTTTTTCTTAGCAAAGTAGGAAGCAAGGTCAACAGTTGAGCTTGTGGATGAGAGAAATAAAAGAATAAAGTAGTCATCTAGAAGAGTGTAAAATTGAATAAGTCAGAGAACTATAGCATGGTTAGTAGGCAGAATTAGGGAACCAGTAGAGATTAATTATCTTCTTTAAGAAGTGAGACCCAACATAATTATGCTTGTTTTGTAGGTGAAAGAATTTAGGCAGAGAAAATAGTAGCATGTCAAATCTCACATAGCTAGCAAATGCCAGAATTAAAACATGTATCACTTCTGAACCTAAAGATGGTTAATTAATCACTTTATCCTGACTAATTAATCTTTATGGCTTTATCAACATTTCCCATGGATACCAGAAGGTAGAGCACTATCAATATTTGTAGCAAACCATTCTCCATTCCCTTATGAAAACACACAGATGGAGTTTAGGGGGCAGCAGTGCCATAAGCTAAAACAGAACCAGAGAGAGCCTATACCCCTAACTTTACAGGAACTCAAACCATAAGCGAATATGGAATAGTCACACCTACCTATGTGTGCTGTAAGATTGTGGCAGTGATAAAAGTACACACAATTTTTAAAAACTGCAGAAAACCCAGACCACTTATTGGCTTATGGTTCTTCTTTGATACCTGCTGACAATGGGATGCATAGAAAAATGTAAGATGATCCACCCCCCAGCAACCTCTCTTCACATATATTCTGTAAAAATAACTTAAATGATAAAGGTTGTGTTATGTATATTTTACTACAATGAAATCAAATCATATAGATTAGAAAAAATATTGTGGGCATTTGTTCTCTCTATACTTTGCAATGCAATTACCCCCATGTTAATTTTATTAGTTTGACAGACATAATACAACAACAAAAGGAGCATAATTTATTGGGCATGAACAAGGGAAATTTTCCTATATCCTTACATTAGGAAAAATGAACATTTATCAAATAAACGCATTTTTATCTCAGAAGTTCCAGAACAGGTGATATTGGGAAAAATAATCGAGAAGTTTAGAAAACTTATAGAGGAGGAAAGCATGAGGTGTGTTGACCTAGTCCGCCTATCTACATGAAAGATTTCTCCTTGAACTACCGATATTACTCCCTCTAAATTGTTAACACCTTAAGCTGTACCTTCTCCACGCTGATGCATAGCTGATGGTAAATAAGCAAGATAAGCAGAGATGAAATCTTTTCCAGACAGAAATATTAGCCATGACATATAAAGTATGTATGGAAAGTTGGCAGGCTTGCTTCAGAATAAAACTGACAGATGAACAGGAGGTTATGAAGAGAAGCAAGGCCATTCAGAGCTAAAGAAAGGCAAGAAACTGGTACTTATTAGTCAAATGATAATGTTATTTTCTTCAGTTAAATATAGGTGTAACATGAAATGTTAAGTAAGAATAATTTAGGCAATCTTATGTGTCAAAGCTTCAAATACTTTTGTCCCTTGTAACACACTCCAGACCAAATGTGTGTTCATGTATGTGTATCCTTACTTTTGGATACTATGACCAATTAAAAAATATCTCATTCAAAAGGATTATAAATTTTCCATCTCATTTAAAATAGAAAATAGTAAAAATGCAATGTTTGCTTTTATTCTCTTTCCTGTAAGATTTTGTTATAAAGTTGAATAGAAGTTGGTCATTACCTGATGTCTATTTTTAAAACAATAATTATTTGGGATTATATTTTGATTCCATAGTGGTAGTTGTTAAACTGCCTCACCCAGAATGAGACCCTAGTAAAATAATTTTAGACAACCTTACCCTGACCACAGTATCTCCAGAAACAAAATTATTACATAACAGCAGGAAGTACGTCCTACTATTTGTCTTCTAGGGGTGAGACAGTTCATGGAGCCTGGTCACCAAGGATTTGAAACTTTTTTATCAATTATACTATGAAACAATGAAAATATTAAAAGTAGTATTAAATCAATCAGGTTAGAAAATTGATTCCTGTCAAACAAGTTTATAAAGAAGTGTTTAAATCTTGTGGAATATTCAATGTTAAATTGTCATAGGAGTACTTAATACCATATAGATTTAACAAACACTCAACAGTAAATATTGACTCTGAGCACCATGCCCTTCTATATCAAAACCTGGATGATAGAAAGAATAGAGAGGGCAATCTAAATAAGTGGTCACTTATATTTTCTAGGCCCAGACCAAGGTACATAGTAAACAAGCCTCCTCAGTTTCTCAATTCAAAGATTCTTTTTTCAGTCATCATTGCCAATCAATAAAACAGGAAAGGCAACATGTGTGTGCAGTTATATCTACATTAACTTGATCAGAATATGTGGGGGGAAAAGAATAGATTCTCAAAATGCAGAAGTGCTCACAAACATAATTACTCAAGGTAATGCATATATTCCTAACTTAATTTCTTTCTGACCCATCCAATTTGTCTGAATTCTAACAGTTTCCAAAATTTTCTCTAGAGCTTTCACAGAGGTAGAGAGATGAAAAATTATTCTGACTATAAATTCTGCTTACTTAATTTATCTTTCATTATCCTAAGATGAAGAGGAGGCAACGAACAGGCTATATAGCATGTTTGATATTATCTAGTACTGTAATAATTAAATATCTATCCTTTCATTGACTCATCTCACTTCTTTGGTCTAAAGAATACAAACCATTTCATTATTCTATTACTTTTCTCTACATGTTTTATTTCTGTTTTCTTATAATTCCTGGTGATCTGTATATAATTTATTTCACATATATTTAAATATATGTGAAATATTCAAAAACTTTTGATTAAGTACATTAGCACTATTGGCTAGTATTTTCTAATCTTGTGAACGGCATACATTTATTATTTTAATACTTTATAATAATTCATATGTTGTATAGGTTTTATATCTTTCCAAGATCTATCACTTGCTTTCTAAGTATTATGTACTTAGTAAATATTGGTTAATAATAATCTAATGTACTGTTTTTCTTATTAACCACCCATTTTGTGATAGTATGGTAGTTATATTAATATCCTAATAAAAACTAAATTGCAAGATACTCCTGTTTTAAAAAAACAGATTTTTAAAATTGGAAGCTACCTGTTCCATTTACTTTATTAATTCAGGTGATTTGTAAGTTATTTTCTTATCAAATACATAAATTGAACCATTTCCTGAGATTAACTAACCACTTAGCTATTTATTGGATAGGATAATCAGTACAACCAGGGTCACCCTCTGTTTTAACCTTAGTTCTAATGCTTTCACTTTCCACATATCTCTAAGTATTTACTCCTGGTTTGTTTCTAGTTTTTTGTTTTGTTTTTTCATTTTGCCTCCTAATATAAAATATCCATGTAAATGATAATCTGTACGAACAGAAATTGTTATGCTTACTGATACGATCCTACTGGGTCTTTCCTTAAGATGGCTTCCAGCTTTATGGTGTGCTTTTTCAATCTCCAGATTATAACTAAAGTCCTTGCAAGTGGTACTTTTTGCATTCATTTCCCTACAGATATTCTCTTCAACATTGCACATCGCTTTCAAATGCATATAAAAGATAAGGGAATATGAGAAAGACTAAAATTAAAAGATTAAAATGTAGTTTTTATTTGGTTTAAGGTAAGAACAACATCAACTTGAATTCTCACCTTATATTGAAATCTTTCAAGTTTAGTTTATTTTCTGTTTCAATGCTATTATTACTTCTTAGAAGTTTAAAATAAATCTGTTTTAAAAGTTTTAATTTTTGAGATGATTCTAAGAATCTAGTCTACATTTAGTTTATAAGCATTGATTTTACAAATGCTGTTACTGGTGATATAGAAGCCAGAAAAGTAAGATAACCTATAATTCTACTTTTTCTTCTGGAACGGACAACAACAACAAAAATCTTACAGTACAACACTTATAATGCTTAGATATTTTTTTCTCCATACTTCTTCAATACAGTATATTCATTTATTTTATAGAAAGAAGATTGTCCTGGTAGGGGAAGCTAAGCTATCATATACTGTATATCAGCATTTTCTTACTTCTCCTTCAGGAGACCTTACTTTCTTATTTCATGATAAGGCAGGATAGAATGAGCTCAAGGGTATTATTTAATTACATGCTTTCTCAGCTAGAAATCAAATAGGTCACTTTTCTCTGAATGAAACCTTAATAATAGGAGAAAAAAGGCACCAGAAATATGATTAGAATAATGATAGTTAAAAGCAGATCCTGACACAGAACAAATCAAGATAATTCTTGTCTCCACTAATAGTGACTAATAGTAGGCACCTTTAGATTGACTGCCTAGCCCACGGCAGTAATGCCAATTTTGTCTATCAAATCCATGCCTTTCCCACCAACTCACAAGGGTATACATTCAGTGGAGGTGTCAGTACAATGGGCCCAATACCCAAGTCCACAAATGCCTACATAAGGAATGCTGAGCTAACCTACAACAATCAGAATCCATTCCCCAGAATTTGAAATTAGTGTATTAGGTAATTGGTTTCTAAGAGATTATATTTTAATATTTGAAAATTGAGGCACTGAAGTACTAGTCGCGTCCAGTACTTGGGCAAAGTTGCTAGCAAAATAAGTAAATAAATAAATAAGCAAATAAATGCAAAACCCAGATTACAAATGACTAATAATGATATAGATAAAAAGAACCATAAATGAAGGTATTTGAGTTCCTAATGTATTTCTATTTTAGTTGTTTTGTGAGTGCTGGCTATAGTTGGGCCTTTTGCTTTGAATCCTCAAAGTCAAGCCTTCCTTTTTCTTAAACTCATACTGGTTTCTTTTATTTATAAATAATGTTGATGTAGAATTAATATCACATATACCAGCATAGACTTGGCTAGAGATAAACTGACTTTTCAAATTTCTAATTTTCTAGACCACAAACTGATGAAAGAAAATAATTTTAGGTATTTAGAAAATAAAAAATGAATTTTATCAGAAACTTCTAGGATCCTTTCCAAAAGACAAATATTCTGTGTTTCCTTTTCCTCCGATTTCAGGTCTTTATCTGGATATTTTTTTCAAGTCAGGCAATATCATCTCTCTCTAGTTGTGTAATTTGCCTGCATTATCAGCAGAGGGAGGGATAAAAGTAGCAATTGTGATTCCAAGCAGCCTTGGTGGTCAATCTTTTAGCATGTGATCTGGGCTGAAACTGCCACTGCAGTACCTTGGGTCCCCTATTTGGCCCTATTGTTCTTTCAGAGTAGTCAGACGTCTTACATTGTGGCTGGCTACTAGGGGAGAACATGTCAATGGGTAAAGGCAGAAATTGTAGCTCTTTTAAGGAGCAGCCTTCGCAGTTATATGAGGTCACCTCACCACATTCTATTGATCCAGTCAGGTCAAGGGCCAACCCAGTTTGAAAGGGAGAGGAAAATCGACTATTTCTCTATATTAGGAGTGCCAAAGGTTTGCATCCATATTTAATTCACCATCCTAATGGGCTGGCATGGGTCCAGTCACCCTAGGATCCTCAAGACCAAAAATGAGGTTATCAACTTTAAAAATGGCAGTAGTCAAATAAGGTCCACAATAGGCTCTAAAATAGTTTAAATCTGATTTAGGCTCCTTGAGCAAGATAAAACTTTTGGATATAAAAGCTCTGGAGTTTATCTGGTATCACTGATATTTAATATTAATAATGTTGATGTTACAACTTATTTAATATTAATAATGTTAATATTAGTAAATGTTACAACTTAGACAAAGGAAGGTCAAATAATAATAGTTCCCTTTAACATTTTAATTTTATAGATTCTAAATATAAATGAGATATATTCCATTATGTATTTACCTATTCTGAACTATTTCAGGTGCAATTGGGTAATGGCCCTAGTTGGTTTGGCTCACTGGATAGAGCGTCGGCCTGGGGACTGAAGGGTCCCAGGTTCAATTCTGGTCAAGGGCATGTACCTTGGTTGCAGGCACACCAGTAGGGGGTGTGCAGGAGGCAGCTGATCGATGCTTCTCTCTCATTGATGTTTCTAACTATCCCTCTCGCTTCCTCGCTGTAAAAAATCACTAAAATATATTTTTTTTTTAAAAAATAATTGGGTAATGTATGATAGGGTATTTAGCAAGAAATGAATTGAGAGATTAAAATACTTGTCCTGGTAATGTATCATTAGTAAACAATGATGTACTTATAAAAACTACTTCTTAATAATCAATGAAAGACCACATAAAGGTATATAAATGGCATGTTATATTGAGATAGTGTTTCAAAAATAAAACAAGTTCCTGTCATATGGGAATGTGTTATTGCAAACATAAATTCATAAAAATGTTGCTGGTATTTCAGTGTTAGCAGGATAGGTCCTTTGAGCTTATTTTGCAGTGATGGCTATGACTTTGTGAACTATGGCATACATTTCTCAGGAGGCTGGAATGGGAAAGAGGTTTTGGAATCTAGCCTTTGATCAGGGAAGCTAGATTTCTCCTTATGAAAGGATTTAACATTACTGGAAACTTCACTGGTAATTATTAACTGAGCCTTGCTTTCAAATTTTCATGGAAACCTCAAAGATCAACTCTAAAGTCCTTGTCCCTAGTTTTTAATCTCCCTAGAAACTGATCCTGAATCTAAAATAACTAAATAACCACACTGAGATGATCCATTTTCATCTCAAGTTTGGCATTTTGAAAACTAAATGCATAATTTCCGTGGAGAAAATAAACAATTTCAGACTTATCATAATTCTCTACTTTTTAGTTTCTGTGTTGCTTTTCTCATCCATTCCTTTCTTTATATTCTTATAGCTAACACTTTACACTATAGACCATGTGTACATCCTGGAACACTAAAAGGATGGATTCTTTTTTTTCTTCTTGCATCCAACTTCGTTATTATATTCACTTGTATACTACCTACTATTTTTTTTTGAAAATTTTTTTTTATCATATGCATTTCATACAACCTACCTACTAGACCCAGACTACTAACCTGGTATATAACACTCTCAGATTCAGGATCCAAACTTTTCGTCTGATTTTACATACTATTATATATGCAAACCATCACCATTAAGCAAAATGATCTAACCATAATTTTTCACAAATTCCATTTTCTTTCTTGCTTCCATTCATTTTGCCTGCCTTTTTTTTTTTTTTGCATGGTGCTCTGACCCTTCATCCTTTAGAAGCAACCTCCCCATATTTAATCTCCTTGAACTGCCAATATAAACCTTTAAAGATCAGTTGTATCTATCCTCCTCTCTCAGCATCCCACCTCTACTCTCACTTCCAAATTCTCTACATAGGGATTTGTTCTCTGTAACCTCTAGCATTAGTTACCATCACTCTTTGATCAATTTGCCATGTTTTACCCTCTGTCTATTTTTTGTTAATTACTTTTATTCATGCTTTGTCATAGTTATAAGAATGCCAATGGCAAGAAAACATGTTTTTACTTATCTGTGGACTACATGGTGATCAGATTGTTTTTTTAAATATGATTCACATAATTTCACTTTTTAAAGGTGAAATACAATACCATTTTGGTTTTTAAAAGTAGCATTTACTTTTTCATTTCCGCTACATGTGGACCTAACTCTGAGCATCACCATAAAGTGAAATTTGGGTGGTTGATAACAAGTACAGGTGTCTAATAGAACTATGACATAAAATATTAACATATAGTAATCTGTGTTAATGAGTGACTAACTTAAAGACTTTAACAAAATGATAGGAAAATACTTAGTAGTTGTAAATTGTATACTAAGAAAACCACCCCAAGTTCTTTTTAAAATACGGAAATCTATATATGAGAGCAAGAAAATTTAGAACATGTCATGATGGAGGGTGTGGAAAGGGAGGAAAATGTCCAAGAAACATTCTTTATAAAAGTAAAAATACATTAAGAGAACCTGATATTTTATGGACAGTATTATGTAATCCAATGTAGTGCACAGAGTTGGGAAAAGAAGAGTCAAAATAGGTTTCTTAAGATTTCTGTGGTTCTATATACTAGTATTCTGCACCTATATTGAAAATTCTAACATGTTATGCCCATTGCCGAATAACATAGTTTAAAAGGACCTCCCCTAAAGCAATAGTATAGATTAAATTAAAATCAGGTAAAAACTGGTAATGGAATTTTATGTCTAAGCAGTTATGGGTCATTATCTGTCCTGTCGTCATAAGGTAAATATTCTTTGCCTAAAAGAGATATGCCTTAGACAGGTTGCCCATAAAGTTACAGGGGTTGATTGCCAAAGCAGATTGGCAAAGCAATGCAACTCTATTTGATGAATAGTGAATGAAATGTTTATCAAGCATTGAATGGTAACTCCCTTTTGAATATCAGCCAGCACATCTGGGACTTACTAAAAAAGCATTCTGACAGAAATTGCAGCATTTCCAAAGAAAAATAATTTGAGCATAATTTGAAAGGTAAACTATAAAAATTAGTTTTTATTTGGCTGTGGTTTCTGTCAGATGCCATGGGTGAGGTGGTGTCTGTGTCCCAAAGATAAAGTGAAATGACCCAAGTCAGAAATGAGAGAGGATGGCTGGCAGATGATGGACATGTAGGTCCTTGGAAACCCACTAAATGCTCCCATTGGGAGCTTTTCAAGTGCCAGTTGGAATAAGTCTATGTAGTCCAAAATGTCAAGAGTAGCTCTGTGATATGTACTCCCCACAGAGTCCCTAAAACTGTGAATGCAGATAGACACCCTGTGCTCAGAGAATCCTGATCTTTCAACTCTTTTGTTTCAGCTCAGATTTTACAAGTTTTTTTATGTACCTATGCAAAGTGAAAGGGCACAATTCCCCCAGTTATATGCTTTATAAATGTTTAACCTTCCATGATATTATTGATTTTCACAGTATATCTTCTGTAAGCCAAAGATATCTTTTGTGCTCAATTTGTGAAATTTGCAAGTAGACCTTATTCAACTTTCAGTGAAATATGTGATATTTTAAATGTGATAAAATGGGCTAAAATTAGGAATGGAAAATATATGAAAGCTATAGATGATACTAATATCCTATCTAATAAAAGAGAAACATGGTAATTAGCATATGACCACTACACTTCCCATTGGCTAATCAGGGTGATATGCAAATTAACTGCCAGCCAAGATGGCGGCTGGCAGCCAGGCAAGCTTGAAACTAACATGAGGCTTGCTTGCTTCAGTAACAGAGGACTCCAATGTTCCCCGCCTGCCTTGGCGGCCTCTGAGCCTGCAGTCTGAAACATTGTAACAAATATAGAAGCTAAACAAAACCCCAGAAACCTGCTTTCAGCAAGCTGGGATCTCAGAGCTGGAGTTATATATTGTTTCGATTATAGAACCTAAACAAACCAGATACCTGCTTTCAGGAGCGGAGGCCTAAGAGCTGGAGCCTCAGAGCTAAAGCTGGCTCAGAATTAAAAAGAAAAAAGAAAAAAAAGGAGCAGTTGGAAGCTTCAGTCACCTGCCAGCCTGAAAACAGCCCTCAGCCCCTCACCCAGACTGGCCAGGCACCCCAGTGGGGACCCCCACCCTGAAGGGTGTGTGACCAGCTGCAAACAGCCATCGTTTGGTCATCCAGGCTGGCCAGGCACCCCAGTGGGGACCCCCACAATGAAGGGTGTGTGACCAGCTGCAAACAGCCATCATCCCCTCATCCAGGCTGGCCAGGCACCCCAGTGGGGACCCCCACCCTGATCCAGTACACCCTTCAGGGAAAACCAGCCAGTCCCCACACGTGCACTAGGCCTCTATCCTATATAGTAAAAGGGTAATATGCCTCCCAGCACCGGGATCAGTGGAGCCGAGAGGCCTCCTGGCACCGGGATCAGCATGACAGGGGGCAGCGCCCAACCCCCCTGATCGCCCTGCAGCTCTGTGTGTGACAGGGGCAGGGCCACAACCTCCATTTCGGCCCTGCTCTGTTCCTGACAGGGGAAGGCGCCCCAACCCCTGATCAGCCCTGCTCTGTGCCTGATAGGGGGGAGCTCCCCAACCCCCTGATCACTCTGTGGCTCTGTGTGTGACAGGGCGCGGCGCCCCAACCCCCCCGCACCCCCATGGGCCCTGCTCTCTGTGTGATGGGGTAGAGCCATAACCTCCCCATCGGCCCTGCCCTGAGTGTGAGAGTGGTGGCGCCCCACCCCCCTGATTGGCCCTGCTCTGTGGGTGATAGAGGGCGACGCCCCAACCGCCCCCCACGGGCCCTGCTCTGTGTGTGACGGGGTAGAGCCATAACCTCCCCATTGGCCCTGCCCTGAGTGTGACAGGGTGTGGCACCCCAACCCCCTGATCTTCCCTGCTCTGTGTATGACAGGGGGCGGTGCCCCAACTCCCCTATCAGCCCTACTCTGTGAGTGACAGGGGGGAACTCCCCAACCCCCTGATCGGCCCTGCTCTGTGCATGACGGGGGGGAGCTCCCCAACCCCCTGGTAGGCCCTGCTCTGTGCGTGACAGGGGGGAGCTCCCCAACCCCCTGATGGGCCCTGCTCTGTGCGTGACAGGGGGTGGCGCCGCAACCTCCCCATCGACCCTGCCTTGAGTGTGACGGGGCGGTGCCCCAACCCCCCAATCAGCCCTACCCTGAGCGTGACTGAGGGTGGCATCGCAACCTCCTGATCCGCCCTGCTCTGTGCATGACGGGGCGGCGCCCCAACTCCCCAATCAGCCCTGCTCTGAGTCCGACCAGGGGCTGCACCTAGGGATTGGGCCTGCCCTCTGCCACCCGGGAGCAGGCCTAAGCCAGCAGGTCGTTATCTCCCGAGGGGTCCCAGACTGCGAGCGGGCACAGGCTGGACTGAGGGACCTCCCCTTCCCCCCGAGTGCACAAATTTTTGTGCACCGGGCCTCTAGTGAGAAATATAAAAACATAAGTGGGCTTCAAAAATTAATCTGAATAAATCCTTTAAAGTTTTAAAATAAGAATAACATACCTTGCAAAGAAGCTTTGAAACTGAAGAATATATTAGACTTGTTTTAGAGAATGAAAATGAATGACAGAGACAAGGATGTCAAATATTACTAGTTATTAGCTATATAGTTATCTAATTTGGAAATAAAGATCCAAAAACCCTGTCTAAGTACATCCAAACATAAAGTAAAATGATTATTTCACAAATTCTCATCCAAAGCCTATTTGTATGATATTTTAAGGCAGGAAATATATTGAAAGCCAGATGAAATGAGTTACTGGAGATAATAGAGAAACCAGTAGTGGAGCCAAGTCTGTAATCTTGGTTTTTAGTTTTGGATGTTGTTGTTCCTTTGTGTTCCAGGAACTTCCAAAGATACAAATACTACATGAGAAGAGTTTTCATCTTTTATCAGAAACAACAGGGTCTAATGATACCTATGAAAATGAATAAATGATAAATAGTGTAGTTAGATTCACTCTAAACTCATATATATGCATGCATGTAAGCCTAATCAATGGACACAGACACCAGGGAGGTGAGGGCAAGAGTGGGGAGGGGGACAATGGGTGGGTGGGGGGGATAAGGACAAAAATCTAATACCTTAATCAGTAAAGAAAAAAAAAATATCAAAACAAACAAACAAAAATATTGTAGAAGACACACGATTTCACAAGGGGAAAAAAGAAAATGCTAAAGATTTCAGAACTAGGAATCTCTCTCTGCATTGGCAAAGTGGGGCCAAATGGGTTCAACTGATGTTCAGGTAAAATTCCAAATCAATAAACCTTTGTAAAATGTGGAGAGCAGAAACTAAAAGTTCATCTTCTGAATTTGACATGAACCCAGCCTCTTTGGGAAACAGTGAAATTTATTTCTTCTTTATTTATTGTTTAATCCACCAAGTTCATCTTGCAATTTTATCATAACTCTAACCATAGAAAGTACATTTAAATTTTTTGACATTTAAAATCACTTGTACTTAGAAAATCTATTTCTGAAGAAACAATTTTAAAGTACCTTAAGAAAAATAACTGTGGTTATTTTCTCTGAGATGGAATAATTTTTGAATAAATATAAACACTCTTAAATCACTTGAAAATGTTTTATTTGGGGATGATATTGACCATGATGACACTATGTCTGGTTGTTTATAACTCTCCTAATCAATGTATTCAAGTTCCATGCTATCATTAGGGGGGATTTGAAATTGTTTATACTGAAAAAGTATGCTTTGACCCAGGAGTAAATTTAGTTAGAAATGTGAACAGTCAACTGGGAGAAAAAATAGGTTTTTTATAATAATGGAGTTCAGAAAGCAAATTGTATTTAATGGTATTCAGAGTTTATTAAATTATAAATTTTGGAAAAGTCAAATAAGCATTATATTAAATTAAAGCAATAATAAATAATGTTGCTGTTATATTTTAGTCACTATTATAATTTTAATGTTTATGTCTAGACTCATGCAGATACATAAGATTTCTATGTAGTAACTAATGTGTAGCATAAAACTTTAACTTAATGTATTAAATAATTTTTTAATCTGCACTAGAGGATATGTTTTCTATTAATTCTAAAGAGAGAGGAAGAAAGAGGGAGGGAGAGAGAGAAACATTGATCTGTTGCCTCTCGTATGTGCCCCACAGGAAGATAATCTGGATATGTGTTCTCACTGCAAATCGAACCTATGACCCTTCCATGCATGGGAGCCACACTGGCCAGGGCTCTTATTACATAATTTATAAGTAGCATATTTCATCATGAAGAGTATATAAATACATATTTGTTAAACAAATTCAGGAAAAAAAATCATTATCTTTAAACTTGACTGAGTCTTTTTTAAAATATATTTATTCAAGTTAAATTATCCTCCACTAGATTGAGCATCTGTTTTTAGAAGTAGTGTTTATTTGTTCAACTTCCCTATATTCCTTAATTACAGATATTTATTTTGGAGGGGAAAGAGAATAGGGTTCATTAGTAACTTTTTATCAAGACATAGTTTGAAAGGGGACACATTTGTTACTTATTTCTAACAACTGGGAAAATAGAGAAAGAACAATAAATTAAAAATATTTAATTTAGAGGTAAAATAATAATATTAAGTCTCTTCTGAAGACTATTGGTAGAGCATTTTATTTCAAATGGGAAAATCTTTACCAAGCAATATGATAGCATAAATCATGTCTGTCTTAGTCACCACTGTATCTCAGCACCTAGACGAGTATCTTATATATTGAACATGATTAATAGATATTTGTTAAACTAATGAATTGATGAATATATGCTTTTGCCTTTACTGAGTTGCAAGATCCCATCTTCACTTGTAGCCAGAATTCGCTTGGTAGAGGTTTTTAAGATTTATAGATTTATTGGGCCATCTAAGATGGTAAAAAAAAAAATAAAAAAATCACATATTCTAATGTGGCATTTTGAGGAGGAGAAAGGGGGAAATAGCTTATAAAAATAACTGCTTTGCATAGCAACTTATATTAGTAAATATCAATTGGGGAATTTTTAACAAATATATGTTCTATATATTTATAATAGAAAAACTTGACACAGAAAGCAGTCAGCATTGGAATGTGGAAGGAGGCACTCTAATGTTGGGGTTGTTCACACAGGTGGGTAACTGGGAATAGAGAGGAGGTGATACTGAAGGCAAAAGTGGCAGTTTCAAAAATCTGCTAACTAAAAAGGACTGGGGATTCTAATCTTCAAGTAACTGAGAGAGCACTTCTATAAACAATAATGAGTTTTACCTTTTTTAAAAAAAAAAAAAAACACACACACACACAACCTATCCACTGTACTTCATAATCATTTTCCTTAGAAAGAAAAAGAGAGAGAAAGAGATGTGAGCAACTAATAAATGCCCTCTTAGGAGCTGTGACTAACACTTGTCAGAGGAGGGCAGAGAATAACCTGGATTGACAACTATTCAGACACAATAAATATTTAATGAGTGCCTACTCTGTATGGAACATTGTTAAATATTTGGATAAATACTTGAGGAGAATAAGAAAGTAATTCATGGATATATCAGGGTGAAGTGCTTATAAACAGAAGGAACAAAATGTGCAAACGCCCAGTGTGACTCCAGTGAAGTGAGAGTAGGCAGTGTAGTAGGAGACAAACCTGAAGAAATAACAGGGGGTATGATCATGTTAATCCAAGCAGGGACTTTGATTTTTATCCTAAGATGGGAGAAGAATGAATAATTTTGAAGCTGAGTAATACGGTTTAATTTTACTTTTTAATAAAATTATGTTGGCTGTTATGTTGAGAACTGGTTGTTGAGAGCGAAGCTTGGGAAGCAGGGAGACCCGTTAGAAGGCTCTTGAAACGATTTAGGTAAGAAGCAATGGTAGCTGTAGAGATAAAGGGCTAGTTGGGCTTAAATTAAACATTAAGCCAACAGGCTTTGCTTATGGATTGGATATGGAGTATCAATAAAGTAGACCAGGACTGCAAAGAAGGAAAGGTATTTTTCCAAAATAAAGCAGGGGTGCTTCTACCAGAAGAATGGTGCTTAGTAGGCCAAAGCAACAAATTTCCGCAACGGTTACCAAGAAGATATAAAAAAATAGAGGGGGCCAGTTATCATTACTGCAGCACAAGGTTAGAGACAGATCAATGAGACCCATTTCTTGCTGATATCTAGAGTTTTTACTACAATTAAAAATTATTCCTATTCTAGTTCTGGGTGGATTATACCACCTGGGACAGGACTAACTCTACAAGTTTTGGTCAGGTGGTCCTTCCTTTTGGTGAAAGAACTAAGAGGCTAGAAACTAGTAAAGAAAAAAATGCAGAATGCACATTGTTTAGCATTTAAAAGAAAATGGGAAATATTAATGACTAGGTTAATGTCAGATTCATCATATGGTCAGTATACTTGATGATGGTAAATGACTCCTAGGCAATGAAAAACCCCATTATGGTTTTGCCCGTGAGTAGAGAGACATAAGACTCGCACTAGATGTTTTTCTAGTTATTCAAAGGAAATAGATTTTTGTAGCATTTATCCACTATTTAATTTGAGCAGAGGCATTGTTTTTATTCTCAGAGTTCTAGCCTGGAGCAGCTCATTGTGTTTCAGTTAAGATGGAATCAGAGGGGCTAAAATGAATGCAATAAATGTGAACTAACTTTTCTAACCAAAGGACATTATTATTATGCAAATGGAAATAATAAAACATTTTAATGCACATATATTTGAACTTTTAAAATGTTATAAAATAGAATTAAATAAAAGTATTTTTAAACTATATGGATCAAAACAGTTTTAAATGAAATATGGATAAAGATTTTTCTTCTTGGTCAATTGGGAATGTTAACAAATTAAGATATTATTATCTAAGTTAAATGCTAGTTCAAGTACTGACTAATGTCTAGAATTTTGCCTTGATCATTCCAGTAATGTGCGAAGACAATAATTAGAAAAATATGGATCTGGCAGCATAAGCCTTGGCAAGCAAAATACTATTGGATACACAGTATATGGTCAATATTTGTTAACTAATTGACACAAAGCATAGATTGATTATACTTATTTTTCTAAATTATTTTCTATTTTTATTTCTTATTACTGATCACACAATGCAAAGGATGCTTTTCACGGTGGTCTTGCTGTTGTTATATTAATAATTTATTCAAATCAATTCCTGTGACTTACCCCACCCTTCATTCTATATAGGCATCTATGATATATTCTGCTTAACTATAAGAGTGATATATGTGATATAGTAAATGTGAAGCCAATCCAAATTTAGTAAAACTCTGAAGCAATAACTGTTAAGTAAAGTAATTCACTTGTTAAACAATTTGTCATCAAATAGACAAAGTCCCTCATTTTTTACATGTATGCATATTAAAATTAAGATAAAGCTATATAAAACAGATTTATACAAAACTAATTTATACATACTCTAGAGTGCATTAGATAAGTGCTAGGAGCATAAAACATGTTATTCATCTTATCCTTAAGACAACAAACTAAGATGTGACCAAATGGATTCAGAGTCCAGGTAACGAACTAATAAAATTCAGAAGCTGACAATATCTGTAAAATGATTTTCTAAAACTCTTCCTATTGGAAGTGTGTAATCAATAGACTTGGAATTAAAGCACTCCAGAGGTACATTTTTAAACGGCTTTATCTATTTACACTGGCTTAGGAGCATGTGTGTTTGTGCAAAATAGGTGACGTATAGAGCAAAAGAATACGAGGAAGGATAAGCAGAGAGACAAACAAACCCTGCTGCTCAGGACTTCCATATGGAGGCGTGTTTTGTGTGTTTTTTCCTGGAGTTTCCAGTGTAACCTCTGATACAGATCTCTTTGTGTTCCTCCTTGGGGATTGTCAACTGCTGGGTTGGTAAGACAAACTCCAACTGCCAGTGAAGCTTCAGGCATGAACAAAGCAGAAAACAAGGGTCTGATAAAAGAATGAAAAGATCTAAAATTTGGGGCAGATGACTGTAATTAGCCAAAGAACATCCACGATTCCCCTATGTAGATACAATACTTTATGACTGGAGTTAGTCCTCCAATCCCTTATAAGATATGGAACCCTAAAAACCTTACCTGGAATTTTCAAATATATTAATACTAGAGGCCCGATGCATGGAATTCGTGCAAGAGTAGTAGGCCTTCCTTCCCCCAGCTGCTTCCCTCTGGCCCCCGGGACCTGGGCTTCCCTTGCAGCCCTGGCTTTGTCCGGAAGGACATCTGGTCTAATTAGCATATTACACTTTTATTGTTGTAGATTTCTGGAGCATTTATCCACTATTTAATTTGAATCATTATAGTCTCTCTCTGGACTCACGTGCTCCTACTTTCTTGGCTTCTGGTTGTTCTTCCTACCTGATCTTTTATCCTTTCCTTAACTTACTTCAAGATGCAGCTTAAATTAAAGTCACACATTTTTTCCCTAGCCCATCAGTTCTTCTCCATCCTTATAGACTGTTGCCAAACTTATCTTCAGTAGGTCTGCAGAACCTGCAGGGCATGTCTCATATGTTGCCTTCTTTTATGTTTCATGCAGCACTGGGAACTACTTGTCTAAAATCATATTTGATGACTTTATGATAACTTTCATAGTGTTCCCCATAGTTTATGATTCAGATATATTTTTATAACCTAGTATGGATTCTCTAGACTTCTAAAATTTGTAGATCTAGTAATAGTGTTAGCTAATTATAGTTCATAAGCATTGATCTGAATGTGGAAGAGTTTGAGATTTTCCCTTAATGTTTGTTAGCCCTCTGATTTTCTTTTTTTCTAAATTGCTGATATCACTTGCCAAATTCTTTTGTGTGATATTTCTACTTTTCATGATAAACCATACAGTTTGGTGGGATATGCTTTATTATTCCATAATCAGTTTTAGACATTGTAAATTTCTTTACTCAGTCTAATTGTTATACAGGTTGCTTATACTTACTATAAGAAATTCAAACAATAAAACAATGTGAGAAGTAATTGCCTCTTCCTGAATACTTATGCAAAAAATAGGGCCATTTCTTATTGGTTGTTGAATACTCAGCATATTATATAGAGTCAGGCACAAAATATGTAATCCATACTAACACACTTTGCATATATTAATGTGTATTACAAGCCCAATCATCGTCAGAGGCAGGCAAGAGTTTTCATACCCTGTGCTCTAGGGGACTCGACATTCCTCTTTCAGCAGAATCCTTCCCAGGGTGAGGGATCCATGTCATAAAATTAGCTGCTGGACCTGTGCCAGCGATCCTCTTCTAGAACATATTCTGAATACCTGTGACCCTTATGTTCCCTGTCCAAATTGTTCCAATTCCACTTTTAAAGTCTAAGCAGATCTTTCTCTTTTCTGGTCCATGCTGAAGCTAGACTGAGCCACAGACGAGGACACATCTATTTTTGAGGAGTGGCTACATAAAGGCATGCAGGGAAAGATTGAATGTGAGGTCCTCATAGTGAAAATGGAGCTGGAACATAAAAGTGGTGAGCCTGGATTCTGCCACTATGAATATTCCACTGTTGTTCTTAGAAACTGCCAGCTTTCAGGAGCTTTTCCACAAAAAATATAATAATGCATATCCTCTCTCACCTTGCATTTTCCTTCTGATGCACTCTGCTAGCAGAGTTTAACAGGGATATTGGCAGGCAGAGAAGAAATGTAGTTTACAGAATCCAATTTTCAGCATCACAACAGGAAAGAAAAAGGCTGAGGTATTTTTTTAATATGGAACGCTTCATGAATTTGCGTGTCATCCTTGCGCAGGGGCCATGCTAATCTTCTCTGTATTGTTCCAATTTTAGTATATGTGCTGCTGAAGTGAGCACAAAGGCTGAGTTTTAATTGAAAGGAAAGGACTTTATAACTGACACACATGCTAGGAATCAGAAGGGTCACAATAATGTGGGAGGATATAGAATAACTTATGAAAATATTTATGTAAATTTGCACAATCAAGAAGGTGTGGTGTTTCATCAAAAATATTATACACCATGATCAAGTGAGATTTTTCCTCAGGTGCAAAGTTAGTTCAATATCCACAAGTCAGTAAACATAAATAGAATTAAGGATAAAAGTCATATGATCTTATCAATACATGCAGAAAAATTTAACAGAATCCAACATCTGTGTATGATAAAAACACACAGCAAAGTGGGGATAGAGGGAACATACCTCAACATAATAAAGGCAATATATGACAATCCCACAGCTAATATCATATTCAACAATGTAAAGCTTTTCCTTCAAGATCAGGAACAAGATAAGAATGTGCACTTTCACAACTTCTATTCATCATAGTATTAGAAGTCCTAACCACAGCAATCAGACAAGAAAAAGAAACAAAAGGCATCTGAATCAGAAAGGAAGAAAATAAAACTCTCATTATTTGCAGATTATATGATACTTGAGGCTTGGTGCATGAAATTCATGCACTCAGCGGGGGTGGGGGTGGGGTGGGGGGGTGGTTCCTCAGCCTGGCCTGCACCCTCT
This sequence comes from Myotis daubentonii, assembly GCF_963259705.1. NCBI lineage: Eukaryota > Metazoa > Chordata > Mammalia > Chiroptera > Vespertilionidae > Myotis > Myotis daubentonii. The sequence continues at coordinate 59,174,990 of NC_081843.1, forward strand.
TGCAGTCTGGTACCCCTTGGGGGATGTCCGCCTGCTGGCATAGGCCCTATCCCCCCCAGGGATTGTGCCTAAGCTGGCAGTCAGACATCACTCTCATAGTTTGGGGCTCTCGCAGTCCGGGACCCCTCTCCTTACCTCCTGTGAGCCCGGCTTCTGACTGAGCAGCGTTCCTCCTGTGGGAGCACACAGACCACCAGGGGACAGCTTCTATGTTGAGCATCTGCCCCCTGGTGGTCAGTGCACATCATAGCAACCAGTTGTTCCACCATTTGGTCAATTTGTATATTAGGGTTTTATTATATAGGATTATATATAGAAAACCCTAAAATCTCCACACACACACACAAACCTACTAGAATAAATGAAGTTCATCAAGTAGCAGGATTCAAAGTTAATATTCAGAAGTCAGTTACATTTTTATACATCATAACAAAGTATCAGAAAAAAATTTTAAGAAAACAATTCCATTTACAATTGCATCAAAAAGAGTAAAATACCTACAAATAAATTCAACCAAAGTGGAAAAAGAGATTGGAGAAATAAATTTAAAAAGTTACAAATACAGTGGGGCCTTGACTTATGAGTGTCCCGACTAACGAGTTTTTTGAGATACGAGCCGTCTCTCGGCCGATTTTTTGCTTTGAGTTGCGAGCTAAAATTCGGGTTACGAGCCAGCTTCAGTTACCCCACCGCTAGTTGGCAAACGCCTACTCTTGCACGAATTTTGTGTATCAGGCCTCTAGTATATATATAAAGAAGAGAAGAATCTAGCGAGTCACTGGTTGCCAGGAAATCTCCCAGCAATCATTTCCTTTGGATGAATTTGGATATATGAAGATAATTTTCTCTCATGGAAAATAAAATATCTCCTCTAACCCACCTCTACTCACCCGCAAAGGCACAGCATTAAGCTCATCTAATGCTCAGAAACAAAATGCATAAAAACTCACCATCCTATATAATAAAAGCCTAATATGCTATGTGTCCAGTCATCTGGTCAGCCATTCAACCAATCAAAGCATATATGGTAATGATATGCTAAGGCTGCTCAACCACTTGCTATGATGTGCACTGACCACCAGGAGGCAGACAGTTGATCGGTCAACCAGTCACTATGATGTGCACTGACCACCAAGGGGCAGACACTCACAATAGGTTAGCTTGCTGCTGGGGTCCGGCCAATTGGGATTGAGCGAGACAGGCTGGACATGCCATGGAGTCCTCCTGTGGTCTCTCCCTGACCCTGAACGTGCACCAATGAGGTCCCTCAGCCTGACCTGCACCCTTTCACAATCTGGGACCCCTTGGAGAGCTGGTTTCATCCCGACAGAACGACCAGTCACTATGATGCACACTGACCACCAGGGGCAGATGCTCAACACAGGAGCTGCCCCTGGTGATCAGTGTGCCCCAACAGGGGGAGTGCTGCTCAGCCAGAAGCTGGGCTCATGGCTGGCGAGTCCAGTGACGGTGGCGGAAGTCTCTCCTGCTTCCGCACCAGCGCTAAGGATGTCTGACTGATGGCTTAGCAGCGGGGAGCGGGCCTAAGCCGTGAGTTGGACATCCCTTAAGGGCTCCCAGAATGTGAAAGGGTGCAGGCTGGGCTGAGGACCTCCCTCAAGTGCATGAATTTCATGCACTGGGCCTCTAGTATATTTATAAAAGTAGAATGGACTTGAGAAATTTTAAAAGGCTACTTAATCTTTTCTCAATATAATTTCTTCTTTCATAGACTCTAAGTTCTGGGAAGAAAGTATGGAAAACATTCTATAAAATAGAATCCCAGTCAAGCTGAATAATTTATATCACTGTTTGTACAACCCACAATACTTAAAAGCCTCTACTAAACAGAAAAATCTCTGTGTATTCATGTAGAAAAATATCTAAAAGTTTAACAGGAAATGTATACATTATTAAAGCAGCAAGTACAGTGCAATAGAGATCTGCAGAGACTAAAAACCTGTAGTTTATCTAAAACATATAATAACAAGTGTCCCCATTGAAAGCTGGAGGCAAAATTGTAGTCCCTGGGAATTTCCTCTGACTTAATCCATAAAGACTTCAGTCTTTCCTGAAATGATGCAGTCATTTTTAAGGATCTTCCATTTTTTAAGATCTTAAATTCTAAAAGAGATAATGAAAGCAAGCTTATTTATATATCTGAGGTTAGGAAGGAGAGCATTACAAAGGGTAGCAGAGTTGGGAGGTATAGTGATCATACTTTATTACAGTTAAATTACTTTTGTAAATTTAATAAAAAAAAAACCCCACATGACTGCATCTTTGAAAAGCCCCATGAAAATTAAAAATCTCTATGAAAAATAACATGATAAACCTCCTTCAATGGATATTATTTTCTGATTTAATATGTCACTTCTTGCCTCAAGCAAAAAAAATTCTTGAAATAAATAGGGAAATATACAGTACATGAAGTTACTTGATGCATTTATTCATATTCTAAAAGGAGCATATACAAATATATGTCATACTAAGAGAGGACAGTATATTTAAAATTTGGCAAATAAATTAAGGGTATTTTAGATTGGGTCTTCATTGTCACTGTGAATTAACCAAAACAACATATGTTTAATGACAAGTAAACAACAGATTGCATTACATTTATAAGCAATGGAAATCTTTCTGAAAAACTTAAATCTTGCATCTTCTATTTACCAGCAATAATTATGCTTTAGGTAAATCCCATAAGCCCTGATATTAATACTGAACAGAAATGTGTCTCTTAGTCACTCATTTGATAGTGGTTGGAAAAAAAAACTCTTATTGGCTCTAAATATCTCTCCCAAGTAAAAGTAAGAGGAATAATCTCTATTTTAGTGGCTCCAAGTGGACATTTAAATTCTGTTAACATACATTGCATACTTATAAAGTGGCAAAATTGAGAAAGCTTACTATGTATGTTGATTATTCATATTTTATCAATTTTAACAGCTAAAGACTATGACACAATAAGATATTTAGTAATAGAAAAATATATTGCCTATTCTTTTAGATCAGTGGTTCTCAACCTGTGGGTTGTAACCCCTTTGGGGGTCAAACGACCCTTTCACAGGGGTCGCCTGAGACCATCGGAAAACACATATTTAATTACATATTGTTTTTGTGATTAATCACTATGCTTTAATTATGTTCAATTTGTAACAATGAAAATACATCCTGCATATCAGATATTTACATTGCGATTCATAATAGTAGCAAAATTACAGTTATGAAGTAGCAACAAAAACAATTTTATGGTTGGGGGTCACCACAACATGAGGAACTGTATTAAAGGGTCGTGGCATTAGGAAGGTTGAGAACCACTGTTTTAGATGATGAGAAAATCTAACCAATAAACACAGATCTAGTTCCTCAGTATATTGGTTCTGGGCCCCCTTTTAGGTCACTGCTTCTCCACAGTAAGGAGGTCTGCATGGCTTAACTGCTCACCAAACAGTATGCTTCTCTTTTCATAGTTGAGAGTTGTCACGAGGCAGTACTCACCAGCTTGGGACCATATGTGGAAGCCCCTCATATATTTGGATGAGTCTTTTTGAATAATTCTCTAAAGAAACTGTGATTCCAAATGAGATGTGTAACTCCCAGGGAAAAAATAGTTTAGACTCCTCTTTCCCCCTGAAGGCCAGCTGGATTCAAGGGAATCCAAAGCTTTGTCAGAGATCCAAAGGCAAAGATTCTGTGTCCTGGTTTCATCAGCTGGAATAAAGCCACTGATGAACCTCAAAATATCTGCAGTGCTCTATTACCTGAAGAGTTTGTTTAAATCATAAGTTAATGAAAAATGATGTTTTGTTTGTGATTGCAACTAGAATTACTCAAACTAAGATGAGCTTAATTAACTGGACCACATAAATTGTAAAGTCCCTTTCTCACTCATAAAGATGTTTTGTTTTTTTCAATAAAAGTAATTTAATGGTATATCTTCATGCTAAACAATTTTCCGTGATCCATTGATACAACCATTTTTCAGATGTTTGTTAAAAGGCTTCTCTTGATGTATATTCATGATTCAATAAGAGGACCCAATTTTTTTACCCTGGAAGTATTTGTCTCTTTATTAAATATTAAAGAAAAGACTACTTTTATACATAACTGATATGTATATATTCTAGAGCCAATGACAAACATTTTCCCAAATTCCTAAAGCAAAGTTATTAATAGGCACTTAGTCTATAACCATTTTGTTGATAAATGAACTAAAATTCAGATTTTAAGAAAGTCACTCAAGGACACACCTACCAAGAGGTAAAGCTGAAAATCAAACCCAGACCTATATGATTTCTTGAATTAATTTTCCATTGCCATCATAACAAATTACCACAAATTTAGTGGATTAAAAACACAAATGTATGTTACAGTTCTATAATTTAGAAGTCCTACATGAGTCCCACTGTGTAAAATCACTGGATGCTTTAGGAGAGGGCCAGTTTACCTTGCCTTTTTAGCTTATGGAGGCAGCCTGCATTTCTTGGCTCATGGCCCCTTTCCTCTATCTTCAAGGCCAGCAACATTGCATTTCTGACTTTCCCTCAGTAGTCAATCTCCCTCTCACTCTGCTGTTCTGCCTTTCTCTTTCACTTTTAAGAACCCTTGTGATTGCGTTGCGCTCACCAGGAAAACAGTCCAGGGTAATTGCCCTACTTTGGTGCAAACTACTTAGTAGCCTTAATACCATTTGCAAACTTAATTCCCTTTTGCCAGGTAACAACATATTCATAGGTTCCTGAGATTAAGAACTGAACATTTTGGGGAGTGGGGCATTATTCTGCCTAGCACATTTCTCAAACTATACTCTTAACCATTACACAGAATGCTTCATGACCTATACCTAGAGGGTAATGGTGACACTTATGAAACGTTCCCAAGGAGTTTTTAAGATAAGCTACAAGAAAAATATGTCACTTCCTGATTGTAAAGTATCTTCAGACAGATTTTAGCCATTTTCAGCATACCTCTTCGGTTGGAAAAACTTATACATAAACCAAATACTTTTCTCCTTAAGGGCATAAAAAATAGAAGGAGGGAAAGATGCTCATATAGTTATCCACAGCAGGTAGATTATAGTGCAATTTTCAGCCTCAATAAAGTGTTATTTCTGAGGAAAGACTCGTCGGGGGCCTTATTTTTCTCATGTTCATTTCTAAATATTCATGTAGGCACTCTCCTACTAAGTAGTTCAAGTAAATATAAACATAACCAGTAGGTAGACCTGTATAAACAAAAATAGAAAAGTCCATATCATAGAAAGATGTGCACAAAGGGAGCATAATTGTTTATAGTGCTGTCATGTGAGAGTAGAGGGATGGGATTTGTGACAATATAGTGTGCTATCAAAAAGGAATAAAGATTTTTAATAAAAGAAAATATAATTTGAGTAGCTTTGGTTTAATTTTACATTAACTATAAATGTAAGAACATTTTAGGTTTTAAAAATCAAGTTGTCAAATGAAGCATAATAGAAGACTGAGAGCTGAATCTTCTGAAATCATTCAACCAATTCAAATTCCTAAGTATTGTGTACATGTTCGTTATACATGCTCAATGACTGCTGTAAGTGAAATGAAGTATTTTGGGTATGTTGAATTCAGGTAAGAGCAATAATTGCCATGTAAAATCACAAGTAAACTTGGAACTAGTTCTCCATTGGGATGGTAAAAGAGAGCCTGCAATGTAAACAAGCACATGTAGGTTAACTTACTGTATGAACTTGAATCACCACATAATTTCTCTGTCCTCTGTTTTCTGTGAATAAATGTAGGAATCTGGACTTCAGTGATTTTCCAAACATTGGCATGCCTGGGAATCACCAAGGGAGCTTGTTAGAAACTGGAATGTTGGTCCCTAGCCCAGCGTTTCTAATTCAGCAGGTCTGGAATGGGACTCAGAAATTCTCATTTCAAACAAACTCTCAGGTGATGCTGATACTGTGAATCTAGGACCACACTCTGAAAATCATGTAAATAAATAATAGTTCTTTGAGCATTTGGTAAAGCATATCAGAGTGACTACATATGTATCTTCCTCCCCACTCTTTCATTCCTGTAGTTCCTCTTTAAGTGATTCCAGTGGTCTTTCTTGCTAAGATTCATTGATCTTATGTGATCATTGCAGCAGAGTAATTTTTTAAATCTATGCCCTTAATGAAATCATGTGTAAATTATGTTAGAAGGAAAGAAAGAAATAGAGAAATTCTGTTTGTACCGAGTTGTCACCTGTGCCTTGAACTATGATGGGAAGAAGAAAAATATAAGAATTATATTATTAAACTTTAACTTGCTCTGATAAAGTTTAATAATATATGACTAAATGTCATAATAAGAACAAATTTAAGATCAGTAGAAAAGAAATAGAATAAACCAGGCCTTAGAGTAATTGAAAAAGGTAGGTCATTCTGTTTAAAAAACAAAGTCAATGGCAAGCAAGGCCTCTGTGCTGAATTCTGGAAGTTTCAAAATGAAACTGTAAATGACTAGCATCTTAGGAACAACTTAAATTGCACTGTATAAGGCAATAATCAACAGGATAAGAACACTGCAAATGACACAAAGAATCCCAACAGAGCCTCATCCTGATTTCAAAAGATGTGGTCTCTATGGCAGCTCCTAGTGCATCTGCAGTGTGTGAGCCCTGTGAGGTGAGAGTCACCATGGAGTACATAATGGTCTGCAGAGTCACTAGAATTTCTGACAGCTTTGCAGTCTGCAAGACAACTAGTGCTAAAGAGAGAGCAAACAATCCTAAGCTTCTCCAATTTGTAAGGGCTAGAGATATCAAAATATGTTTCCAATTAATGAGTTGCGTATGGAAAAACTATTGTGTTCTTTGGATGGCAAAATACTTGGGTTTTCATACTATGTAGGCATTAAGGAAATAATGACAATGTTTGAAACAAGATGAACTCAATATGATAATGCAGCCCTAATGAATTTTATAAGTAAGACGTTGTGGAGTTCTGAGGATTGCCATGGTAGCTTCTCATAAGTGCATTTAGTGGTTGCCAAGTAATTTCAGTAGCAAAATACTCTGATGAGAAAGGCCAAGGCAAATGAAGGCATGTGAATTTCTTCATTTTTAAATTACAAGTTTAAAAAATGTATTTGGGCAGGCCCCGGAAAGAAAGGACTGCATATCTTAGGCAGTTTGACCACTGTACATTCTCTACAATTCCTCCCAACCACATATGCATCCCTGTCTACAAAAGTTATGTGAAAAACACTAAGTTTCTTAAATTTACAATTATCTGAATAATAGAGGTTTAAATGTCCAAATGGGCAAAGGGGGCAAGGAAATGGCTCCATGGAAATAAAATGAAAAAAATTTATGAAAAATTTTTTTAATTGCCTACAGTTGTCTAGTTATTATCTATGTGTAAATAATGTAATACTTAAAAATAACATGATATGAATCACTTGAAGGAGTTGAATGATTGGTAACAAACATACAAGGGCTTGACTTAAATCATAAGTAAGGAACACAGTCTCATTTACTTTCTTACAGTAATCCATCTATATATATAAAAGCCTAAGTGACCATTACAACTGAACGACAACCAAACAGGCTGCATGGGGTGACCAGGCCTGCAGGGAGGGCAGGTGGGGGCAACCAGGCAGGCGGGGGGAGGGGTGCAGACGGGGGTGACTAGGCTGGCAGGGGGGTCAGTTGGGGTGACCAAGCCAGCAGCAGGGGACAGTTAGGGGCAATCAGGCAAGTGATCAGTTAGGAGCCAGTGGTCCCAGATTGTGAGAGGGTGCAGGCTGGGCTGAGGGGAAACCCCCGTGCATGAATTTCATGCACCAGGCCTCTAGTCTCATGATAAAAGACTTATGAATGGAGCAAACCATGAGTTGACTTAAATCCTCCTGTGAAAGAGAAAGAAGATCTAATGTACCTAGAGAAAATTATAATCAGAGTGGAGTAATGTAAAAATTTAATTTTAATGGTAAACTTCTTTGTGACTCCCTTTTAAAATCTCCCTTGCTTGTTTCTGGAATTTAACAAGGGTCAGACCCAAGCACAGGGAATACTGATTCATGTTTTCCACACTGGACACTTATTGATGTCTAAAGCCACTTGCAAGAGGCATCTTTCTATGCCCCGGACCTTATTGCTACTGTCCTCTGGAAAAAGTCCACTCCCCACCAAAAGATGTATGTGTATATTGCATACACCTGGGAACAGATTTTGCATATTGGATCTAATAGATGATAGTTTTCCAGCAGATAGTAATAAATTATTTTATTCTTACAAATCCAATTCCCTATCTAATAAAGAGGGAATATGTTAATTGATCCTCACGGCATCACAAAGATGACACTGCCCACAGCCAATAAGGAGGGAATATGCTAATTGACTGCCATGCCCTCAAAGATGTAGGTGCCCAGTCCCCTCAACCTCACCAGGGTGGCAGGCGCTGCTCTGAAGTCCCCCAGTCCCTTCAGCCCCCAAGTGGCCTGAGGCACAGGAAAGCCTCAGGTGTCAGCTGCCCAGCTGCCCAGGGCCGCCCGAGTCTCAGGTAACCAGGGCCAGCCAAGGCTTACACTGCCAGCAATGGCAGCAGCAGAGGTGTGATGGGGCATTGCCTTTTCCTGATCGCCGGTCGCCTCCTGCCCCTGAGCGCTCCAGGTCTGTGAGAGGGGGCAGGCCGGGCTGAGGGACCCCCCTCCAGTGCATGAATTTTCATGCACCAGGCCTCTAGTACTATTATAATTTGCTGACAGATGACATTAAAGTAACTTTGGAAAGTGGGGATTTATTTACTTAGCAAAGGTTCCATAGACGTAGCTCTTTTTCTCACCCTAGGATATTCTCCAAATAGAAAAACCCTTGGTTACTTAGTAATCAAAGTGTCTTGCCATTGTGTAGAATATTTAGTGCAATAAATTATTACACAGCATTTATCATTTCAGGAATTCCCTTTAATCATTTCAGGAATTCCTTTAATAACCAAAACCCAAGCCGGTTTCCAACTATTAAAAATATGTCAATATGCTTTAAGATTAATAGTTTTACATTATTTAAATGAATTAGATGACTTGTAAAAGTTGCCATATTTTTCCCAGTCACAAATAAATATGTATATGCTAATTTCCCAATTCATAATACATCCAGTTCAGATTATTTAAAATTCACTAGGTTGTATTCACAAAAGTATCTCCTGATGATATATGTAGTAGCTGGATATATGAATGGTTTAACTGCAAGAAAAAGTGCATCATTAGGGAAAGAAATGACCTAAAGGAATTTATTTGAAAAAATGTAATTTAATGAGTCTTCAATCTCTCCACACCTTGGTATGAAATTGGATGGGAAAGTAGTTCATACTACAATAATTCAAAAATCAAAAAACTGTTAGGTTGATAAATGAAAAAGAAATAAGTCATTCAATAGGAATTACTTTTTCAATTGAATTCAGAATGGACAGCCTAGCAAAATTCCAGAAGCCATTTAAAAAAAGAAGTAAAAAAACAGGTAGATAATAAGAAAAAGAAATAGGGACATCTAAATGAGCTTCTCAACCAAAGAGAGTATTATGTTGTCTAATGGAAACCCTAATTGTGACCCATATGACACCACCACACACACACACACACACACACACACACACACACACACACACACAGTGATTCAAGGGAATCCTGAATAGAGTTTCTGGAATTTAACAAGCGTCAGACCCAAGCACAGGGTACACTTACCTTTTTTTAAAAAATATATTTTATTGGTTTTTTATAGAGGAAGGTAGAGGGATAGAGAGTTAGAAACATCGATGAGAGAGAAACATCGATTAGCTGCCTCCTGCACACTCCCTGCTGGGGATATGCCCGCAACCAAGGTACATGCCCTTGACTGGAATCCTGGAACCCTTGAGTCAGCAGGCTGACGCTCTATCCACTGAGCCAAACTGGTTAGGGCTACACTTACCTTTTCAAATACTCTGATTTTCCTCTCTTTGTAATTAAAATGGAGAATTAGCCTGGAAACTTCTAAAATTATTATGTCATTGTAGATTCTCCATGATCTGATTTTTGAAAAGTGGCAATTTTTAAATAATTTTTATTATATTTAAATGGTTAAATTTAGAATTCTTATTCTATAATAACACTAATCACTCAGTATATGCAAAAAACTCTCTGTGTGGCTTTGGGAATTTGTGTTACTTCTCTGACTACAAATCCCTTATCAATAAAATGAGGTATTATGTGTCCTTATCTGAAAGGTATCTGTGGACTAACATATTAAAATTGATCCAGTGGGCCAAGATCTCTGGACAAGATCATGTCTAACTATAAAATAGTCAGTATGATGTGTTCGGTATCTGAGGTTTTTTTTTAAATAACATTGTTGACAAGAAACACCAATCAGGCAATTGTCACTCTACTGCCTGTTTATTTATGTATCTTCTATGGCAAGTTGAGAAAAGGCTTTCAAAATAAATGATTCAATTTCTAAATATCTTTTAGTTTAGTCATCTAAAGGTGACATTTTCAATGATTTTTTTTTCCTTCTAGTATATGCTATGGGAATTGGGAACTCTATATTACATATTGGTAAAGAATTTTATGAGCGCTGATGGAATAAAATACAGATACTGTAAAGTGACAAAATATGAATACCATGGAGGTATAGCTATAGAATGGTATGGTTAGTGCTCTGGAAAGGCACCTGTCTAGGATATATATGCTAGTTGACCCAAAGCAATCATGCAGTTCTTCCTGTTATCTCTTCAAAGCACACTTCAGAAACTATTAGTGCAGAAGCTGCACCTAGACAACACATCAGATTTACTGTGTCCACCAGCATGTCAAAAAAAATTTCAATTAGTTGAAAATACTGAATATATTTAGCATTTCAAATACATATCTGGATGTTGGGTTTATTTTTATTCTTTTATAATAAGAATGATGAGAACAGGATAAAGAGAAGGCTTTCTGGTACATTTGAAAACATTTTATTTGTAAATGGGCAACAAGGGCCAAAGGCCATTTATTAGTTGCTGTTTATCATGATGTTTTGTTGTCTTTCTCCCACCCAAGCAGCATCACTTCCATATCTGCCTGCCCCAGTTGGCACTGATGCTTATAACTTCCATATTAATATCATCATGCATAGATTAATGGAAATACTAGCTTTGTTTATGCTTTCTGTTTTATTAATTTTGATTAATTTACCTTTGCTCTATAAATTTCTATTTCCTTGTCTTAAAATTGTGATAATATCAGACTCAAAGGATATTGTGAGGATTAACTGAAAACACGTTTCTAGAAATAACATAATAAAACCTCAATAAATGTTTATTACTTATATTTTTTACTAAGATAGAAGGACAACAAAGAAGTAAATGGTTTCATTGGTACTAGGAGTAGATATCTCTCCATAACTATGCAGATAAATAAAGTTAGCTTTACACACATTCTAAAAAGCAAGGTAAATAGGAGCCAAAACTAGCTATGTAAGATAAACATTCTTAAAATAATGTTACTTGGTAATCTCAAATATAATAAAAACACCTGGATTTATATTTATATTTAATTTTAGTAAGTCAAATCTAGGGAAAAAGTTATATAATATTATACAATACAATACAAAGTTATACAATAATGTCTTTCCAAATACCAAGTATACCTCTTATATATCTTCCCTTTATATCAGTCTCTTTCATATCAGACACATGGACAGCAGCATAGCAAGTATTGCAAGTTTTAATTTCTGGAAAATGTATAGAATGCCTTGGAACAGAACTGTCATTTTAAGATAACCTAGTGCAGTTCAATCTGAGGAAACTGAGATTAAGAAAGGTAAAGTAATTGATCTGAGTATCATAGATGATTAATAAAAGATCAGAGACTTTAATTAGAAAATGTAGCTCCTAGTTCAGTGTTTCCCAGAGATAGCTTGCTAGTTCTATCCAAATTTGATTATAAATAATGCAAAGATTATAAACATGTAATCATATATGTTATTGAACATTATCCTCCTAAATAAAATTCCAATAGATACAAGTATTCTTAACACAATAGCAACAAAAATAAGTCACTTTTTCCGGCAATTATTACAGAATATTATAATCAGAATGACAGAGAAAATAAGAATATTTACATCATTATGTGAACCAAAAGGGAAGGACATGTATTGTTCATCTTTGCCCTTCCACTTCCTAAAATTAAATCTTATTTCCAAGTGGGTACATTTAAGAGCATTAGAGGGGGGGGGGGGAGATAAAAATATGTTTCAGATTAGAAAATATATATGCAAAATAAAGAAATCTTAAAACTCAACAATAAAACAAATAATATAAAATGTGGAAAGGATGTATATAGATTCTTCACCCAAGAAGATATACAGATCTAGCTACACTAATAAAAGATGAATATGCTAATCGACCATACCTTCGCTATGCCCCAAGCCACGCCCACCAGCCAATCAGAGCAACTATATGCAAATTAACCCAACCAAGATGGCAGCTGGCAGCCGTGGAGCTGGAGCAAGCAGGAGGCTTGGTTGTCTGGGCGATGGAGAAAGCCAAGCTTCCCACCAGCCTTGAGCCAGCTGAGGCCTTGGCACATGGCAACAAAGTTTCAATTATAGAAGACAAATAAATCCCAGATACCTGCTTCCAGCCAGCCTCCACTGGAAGCTTGGGTGGCTGGGGGTTGTGGCCAGCCTGCAAACAGCCATCAGCCCCTCACCCAGGCTGGCCAAACCCTCATGGTGTGAGGGTCCCCACTGGGAGGCTTAACCAGCCTGAAAACAACCCTTAGCCCCTCACCCAGACTGGCCAGGCACTCCTATATAATAAAAGGGTAATATGCAAATTGACCCTAACAGCAGAACGAGTGGGAATGACTGGTCACTATGACACACACTGACCACCAGGGGGCAGATCCTAAATGCAGGAGCTGCCCCCTGGTTGTCAGTGCGCTCCCACAGGGGGAACTTTGCTCAGCCACAAGCCAGGCTGATGGCTGCCAGTACAGCAGTGGTGGCAGGAGCCTCTCCCACCTCCTCAGCAGCACTAAGGATGTCCGACTACAGCTTAGGCCTACTCCCCGCTGGCAAGTAGAAATCCCCCGAGGGCTCCCGGGCTGCCAGAGGGATGTCTGACTGCCAGCTTAGGCCCTATCTCCCAGGGAGCAGGCCTAAGTCAGCATGTGGTCAACCCCCGAGGGGTCCCAGACGGCAAGAGGGCACAGGCCAGGCTAAGGGACCCCCCTAGTGCACAAATTTTTGTGCACCGGGCCTCTAGTCCTATCTAATAATAGACAAACATGGTAATTGAGCGTACCTTTGTTACAACTCCCATGGACTAATCAGTGTGATATGCAAATTAACCGCCAACAAAGATGGCGGCTAATTTGCATACTACAGGAAGGGCGGGACAGCGCCATCCCACCTGCCCCGCCGCCATCTGGGCCTGCTATTTGCGACCCGGGGTGGCCGTGCGGGGCAGCAGCGATTGGCATGCCTGCCAGGGCATTCTGTGTGTGACCTGACCCAGGGCAGCTGGGAGGGGCAGCAGCGATCGGCCGGCCTACCTGGGTGTCCCATGTGTGACCCGCCTGTGGCGTCCATGTGCGACCCAACCCGGGGCAGCGCCCCAATCCCCGGATTGGCCTTGCCGTGTGCGCAACCCGGGGTGGCGCCCCAACCCCCAGATCGGCCCTCCGTGTGTGTGACCCAGGGAGGTGGCGCAGGCACCGAGGGATTGGGCCTGCCATCTGCCACCCGGGGAGCAGGCCTTAGCCAGCACGTGGTTATCTCCCGAGGGGTCCCAGACTGTTAGAGGGCAGAAGTGGGGCTGAGGGACACCCCCCAGCCCCCCTTCCCCACCAGTGTACAAATTTTTGTGCACCGGGCCTCTAGTATGTATGTATGTGTGTGTGTGTGTATATATATATATATATATATATATATATATATATATATATATATATATATATGCCTAAGCGACTGAATGACCCGTTGCTATGGCATGCATTGACCGGCAGGGGTCAGAAACTCAATGCTGGAGCTGCCCCCTGGTGGTTAGTGTGCTCCCACAGCCAACCTCCCACAGTCCCTCCCCCCCGCCAACCAGCCCCCCCATCGGCCCAGATCACTGGCCAGGCCGAGTAACCCCACCTGTGCACAAATTCATGCACCGGGCCTCTAGTGTAAAATAAGAAAAAACTAATGCTGATCATTAGTTATTAGAAAAATTCAAATTAAAACAATGTGATATTACTACATATCTATTAGAATAGATAAAAATAAAATTAAAAACTGAGAATACAATTTGCTGGAAAAGATGTAGAGCAAGTAGAACTCTTGTTCATAGCTTTCTTGGCAGATTATTCAAAAAACTAAACATACTCAAACTAAACATATGGTCCAGCAACTGTACTCCTAACATATATAAAAATTTACGTTCACCCACAAACTTGCATACCAATGTTTATATAGACTTTATTCATTATCTCTAAAGACTAAAAGCAACAAGATGTACTTTCAGGTAGACAAACTGTGGCACACCTGTACAATGGAATATTATTCAGCCATAATAATGTATCAGATATCAAATTATGCAAAGGCAAAAGTAAATCATAAATGCTGATTTCTAAGTGAAAGAAGTCTGAGAAGACTCCTGTATTTTTCAGTTTCTTATTACAATATAATCTTGAGAAAATGTCAGATAAATCCCACTTTTGGGACATTGTACAAACTACCTGATACCCTTCAAGTCTGCCATGGCCTTCAAAGCCCAGGAAAGTCTGAGGAGCTGTCATAGCCAGAGGAACCTAATTTGATATGACAACTAAGTATAATGTGGTATCTTGATGGGTATGTTGAAACAAAAAAAGATTAGGTTAAAAAAAGAAAATCTAATATAATGTGAATAAAGCATGTACTTTAGTTAATAATAATATATCAGTATCAGTCTGTTAACTGTGACAAATATACCATACTAATACAAGATGTTAATAATAAGGAAAACTAGGTATAAGGCTAACAGAATCTCTCTATTATTGTACAACTTTTCTATAAACCTAAATCAAGTATAAAATTAAATTTTATTTTAAAAACAACAATAAACAATAGAAATAACCAGTGACTTTGGAAATTTAATCCAGACTTCCTTGTGCTGGAAATACATTTACTAGTTAATGCCAGTTACTTTGGTTTGAAACTGGATGGGGTTGGTTTAGATTGTGTAGAGATACTGTAAATGGAGAAGAAATTATGTAAAGGGCTTAGTGATGCCCTAATAATAAACCTCTTCTCCACATACAGTCATAGAGTTAATCTGGTAAGAAATCATTACAAGCCCTAACCGGTTTGGCTCAGTGGATAGAGCGTCGGCCTGCAGACTGAAGGGTCCCAGGTTCGATTCCGGTCAAGGGCATGTACCTTGGTTACCTTGGTAGCTGAATTGATGTTTCTAACTCTCTATCCCTCTCCCTTCTTCTCTGTTAAAAAAAATAAACAAATATATAAAAAAAGAAATCATTACAAGAAGCAAAAAGACTGAGTGCATATCTGGAGTCATGTAAAATATTAAAAAACAATAAGAATCCCTGACAAAGTACATAAATATCCATTTTAAAAGCCTTGAAATTACCTTAGTGCAATGTGTATACAATGTCCTAGATTGTCAAAAAGCTTTTTATTTGTGATAGTTCAGTTAGCATTACATACAAGAAAGCATGTGAGAATTACACCTAGAAAATCTATTTCAGTGCCTTCTCCACTACTTAGCTGATGAGGTGGCACTGAACCTCTCCAATTTCAGTTACTTCATTTCTAAAATTGAAATAATTATAGCTACTTTGCAGAACCAAAGTACATAATGTTTATAAAGTACTATGAGTAGTAAAAATATTGTATAAATGCTATTTTTAAAAATTTCTATATACAGACCACCCATGATCCTGCATTTGCAGGCAAATGATAGAGGTAAATGATCAGTTTAAGAAACAGTACATTAATCAAAATACTAGAAATTGGGTTGACTTGTGTGTCTGTGAACTGGTTTAAAGCTTCACAAGTAAAAAGATTCAGGGGTCTAATGTTACAGTTATACAGATGAAAAATACACATTAAAAAAATAAAGCTGTCTGAAATATTTGATTTCAGGATAAGCATCAACGGAGACTGTTCTCAGCCCTATAACTGTGCCCTACCTTGTATTAAAATGTTCTTCCAATTTCTTTCCACCAATTTGTGTCACATGGTATATTAATAAATACTAAATCTCTGTAAATTATAAAATACTTAACTGAATTCAGCCCTCACTCTGCCTGGTAGTGTGGAACCATAACAATTACCATGAAAACGTCAATCATAACTGTTCTGTGACCTTTAAAAATTTTTGTCCAAACTTTAAAAATTTTCTTACTGTCCATTATAAGTGTGTAAGAAAAATTTAAAAGTATAAGTAATATTTACTTAATGTACTACATGTTAAAACGTTTCATTTGTAGATAACTTATCAATAGTAGTTTAGACAGAGCTTACTTTCTTATCGTATATGATACACAGAAGAGCATCTTTCATATATCTTGGCAAATTGTCACACTACCTTCTAAATTTGATCAATGATAACATTTTATCCTTTGCCCTTTCACTGATATGAAATGTCACTAAGTATTCCTTTGGTGTGAATGTTTATCTACCATTGTCACTTCCTCTGGGGCTTTTCTATCCTTTTCTTCACAAGCACTTTCCTCCTTTATATCTCTACGTCTGTTTACTCTCAGTTCCATTGGTGGTATCTCAAGTCTCTCCAATAGCAGTCATGTCAACATTGCTATGGTTAGCTCATTCTGTAATTACATTTCCATTGATTTAAATTTCACTTGTATTGTTATCACTTTTCATTTCTTGGCTACACTTTCAACTTTGTGGGCCAATTTTTTCTTTCAATGACCCATTTTTGTAAACTCTCGCATGGGTTTATCAGTAGGACAACTACATGTTTAGTATCTCTGCATGAATTGAATCATATGTGTGTAGTGACCAATTTTCAAAAGACTCTGAATGAAGCAATGTGCTTGGTACTGAACATGATTCAGATCTGTTATTTACATAGTGACTTGTGGATGGACATAATAGCAGTTTGTGCTTTATGCAGCTGCAGTTAACATAGCCTGGTAACTGAAATTTGAACTACGTTGTTGGGTAAACAGTATTATTTAACCTGTTGTAACTAAAATTTATTTGTATAATACTCATGCAGAACTTAAACTTTCTATATAAGGATAAAGGATTGTAAAATAAAACATATATATATATATATATATATATATATATATTTATATATATATATATTCTTTGTGGTAAAACTGTTTCAGTTTCTCAGGAAATGGCATATATTAGAATACTCATCCAACTTTTTAATCATTAAAGAAACATTAAGTAATTGTAATATATCTACTAGGGGTATAATAGAAAAGTAATCTCTTCCCTGACAGTACTTACATTGTAGTGGAAGATATAGGCAATAAATAGATTATGAAAACTTAAAGATATTAACAAAGGTTGGAAAATGTAACAGCATCAGGGAGGTGGTTCAAATGTTAAGTAGGATTACTAGGGAAGATTTACTTAAAACCAAATTTTGTAGTAAAGACCTAAAGGAAATGAGGGTATGAGACTTATGTACATCTATAGAGGAGCATTCCCTGCAGAGGGACTGGCAGAGATAAAGGCTCTGTGTTGAGAGCAGTCCTGTTATTAGAGGAATAAAGAGGAAGCCAATGCAGTTGAGTCAAAGAGAAGAAAAGTAGAAGAGGGTCAGGGCAGCTAGATCATGCAGACTCTCAAATATCTTATTTATGGATTCTTTTTACCCTGACGGAGATTACAAGTCATGGCAAGGCTTAGGCAAAAGAGTGACATGACTCATCCTATCTAATAAAAGAGAAACATGGTAATTAGCGTACGACCGCTACCCTTCCCATTGGCTAATCAGGGCGATATGAAAATTAACTGCCAGCCAAGATGGCGGCCGGCAGCCAGGCAGCTTAAACTGAACATGAGGCTTACTTGCTTCAGTGACGGAGGACTGTAACGTTCCCCGCCTGCCTTGCCAGCCTCTGAGCCTGCAGTTTGAAACATTGTAACAAATATAGAAGCTAAACAAAACCCCAGAAACCAGCTTTCAGCGAGCCAGGATCTCAGACCTGGAGTTGATACAGAGTTTTGATTATAGAACCTAAACAAACCAGATACCTGCTTTCAGCAGCAGAGGCCTCAGAGCTGGAGCCAGAACTAAAGCTGGCCCAGAATAAAAAAAAAAAAAAAAAAAAAAAGGAAAAAGGAGCATTTGGGAGCTTCAGTCCCAGCCTGAAAACAGCCCTCAGCCCCTCACCCAGACTGGCCAGGCACCCCAGTGGGGACCCCCACCCTGAAGGGTCTGTGACCAGCTGCAAATAGCCATCATCCCCTCATCCAGACTGGCCAGGCACCCCAGTGAGGACCCCCACCCTGATCCAGGACACCCTTCAGGGCAAACCAGCCAGCCCCCACCCATGCACCAGGCCTCATTCTATATAGTAAAAGGGTAATATGCCTCCAAGCACCGGGATCAGCGGAGCCGCGAGGCCTCTTGGCACCGGGATCAGCGTGACAGGGAGCAGCGCCCAAACCCCCTGATCGCCCTGTGGCTCTGTGTGTGACAGGGGGCGGGGCCACAACCTCCCTATCTGCCCTGCTCTGTTCCTGACAGGGGAAGGCGCCCCAACCCCCTGATCGGCCCTGCTCTGTGCCTGATAGGGGGGAGCTCCCCAAGCCCCTGATAGCCCTGCGGCTCTGTGTGTGACAGGGTGCTGCGCCCCAAGCCCCACCCCCCCACGGGCCCTGCTCTGTGAGTGACAGGGTAGAGCCATAACCTCCCCATCGGCCCTGCTCTGTGTGTGTGACAGGGGGGAGCTCCCCAACCCCCTGATGTGCCCTGCTCTGTGCATGACAGGGGGGAGCTCCCCAACCCCCTGATTGGCCCTGCTCTGTGCATGACAGGGGGCAGCGCCCCAACCCCCTGATTGGCCCTGCTCTGTGCATGACAGGGGGCAGCGCCCCAACCCCCTGATTGGCCCTGCTCTGTGCATGACAGGGGGTGGTGCCGCAACCTCCCCATCGACCCTGCCTTGAGTGTGACAGGGAGCGGTGCCCCAACCCCCCAATCGGCCCTACCCTGAGCGTGACTGGGGGTGGCATCGCAACCTCCCAATTTGCCCTGCTCTATGCATGACAGGGGGTGGCGCCCCAACTCCCCAATTGGCCCTGCTCTGAGCCCAACCAGGGGCTGCACCTAGGGATTGGGCCTGCCCTCTGCCACCCAGGAGCAGGCCTAAGCCAGCAGGTCGTTATCTCCTGAGGGGTCCCAGACTGCGAGAGGGCACAGGCCAGGCTTAGCGACCTCCTCCCCCTCCCCCCCGAGTGCAGAAATTTTTGTTCACCGGGCCTCTAGTATTTTAATAATATCACTCTGGCTTATTTTTTAAAACCAGACAGAAGAGTGGTCAGGACAGAAGCAGAGAGGTAGTTATGATTCTATTGTAATAATTCAGGAAATAAATTATGAGGCCAGACTAGCAAGGGGTCTTAAAACAATGGTAAATAGTTGAATTCTGCATATATTTCAAAATCAGAGACATAACAATTTTTCAGTATCACAAAGATGCTTTAGCAGTCCTCTAGTTAAAAGGCAGTTTGAGATATTAATTGCTCAGAAGGAAGAAGTAGAGCTCAAACACTAACCTTCTGTAAAGAAATATATAACCAACCATGATAACTCTTCTGCAGCATAGTGAGCCAACATTTTCCCTGACCAAAAAATAAAAATAAGAAGACTGAGGATAAAGTTAGAACAACAACAAAAAAACATATTTGACCAGAACTTTCAAGGTTAATTTTAGGGGTCTCTTCACTCTTATATGGGTTGACAGTTTCAGTTCAAAAATATCCAAAGGCTGGAGAAAGAAGAATTCTAAGACATAGGATAAGACACAGCATGATAGCCTCCAGGGAGAGCTAACCTACCTTCCAGAATAAAAGGCAAAATCGTGAGGACTCAGGGGTTTTCCTTCAAACAACTTTTTGCTTGAAGACATAACAGTTTAATGCAAAAGCAAAAGCTTGTGCTTTTACGAGTCCCCTCCTAGAGCTATAAGAATTAAACGTAAGAAGTTGCATCTCATCTCTCAACTAATTCTGGCATCCAGAGGAAAATCTTCTCAACTCTTGAGTATTTGCATTTTCAACATGAAGTAGAGAATGGAACCTTATTCCAACTGCTGGTACAGGAGGTGGTTTACACATAGACTTGCACATAAATCTTGAGTTGTTTGTAAAGAATATATATTTAACAAATTGCACATGTTCTAAGTTACATGTGATATCTTTGTTTAGCCGAATCCTTTTACTAGCTATGGTACTGTATCCTTTATTTTCACTTCCTGATACCCCTCCCTTATTATGCAGTACTTTACAGCTAATGCTGCATATTGTTCATTTTAACACAGTCTGTCTTCTAAAGTCAGCAAATGAATACTGATTTTGGTCAACCCCAGGTGACTCATCTTTTGTAATTTGTCATGCTAGATTTCATCAGCCACTTCATAATGGCTTAGTGGAAAAGCACAACAAAATCCAATTGATTCAACGCCAAACGATTTATCATAACATGACACATTTTAAATGATGAAGTTCCAGGATAGACAGAGTAAAAAGCATTGCACTATTTAAAAACCCTTATGAGAAAAAGAAAAATAAACACTTTTTTTGGTTATTCAGTGTTCACTAGCATATTGCTAGACATTTGCATCATTTTGATAAGAAACACTAAGAATATCTCCTTGATTTTATATATGTATATATGTAATATATTATATATATATAATCCATTTTTGCAGATTCAAAAATTGATTTGCTTAGTTTAAGACCAATGTGTAGAGAATAGCACATTCCAATGTTTACCTACCAAGTTTACCTTGATTTTCCAAATATTCCATTCCAGTCACTTAACACCTGCTAATTATGAGAGATTCAAGTTTTAAGTTTTTCTGAATAAAATCTCAGAGCTTTCAAGACCCAGAACATCATCAAGAAAAGTAGCTAGACTCATTATCCAAGAATTGATTGCAATGTCAAATGAAGCTTTATTTTGACTGGTTTTCACTGCATCGTGCTTTTTCGTTGGCAGTCTGACAGCAAACAGATTTTTTTTTTCAATAGTACCCAGTGGACTTTCTGTAAAGCCCATATGTCAATTCCCCTACCTGTTATGTACAGGGATAAAGTAAACATCCCTAATGTACATTAAAAAGACACCATTCACTGCACATGCAACATCTTTAGATTGTTGTCTTCCTAATTTACAAACATTTAATTATAAGCAAAATAGTTATACATGATTACTATTATGGCTAACATGATATTAAGTATAAAAATTTATAATTTACAGGGGGTAGAGTTAAATTTTATTCATTCAACACATCATAGATACTAGTAATGGCACTGTGCTAAGTCTGTGATTTTATTTTATTTTAATATATATCCTAGGAATACAATTATATCTTAATTTTACTTATGGGAAAACTAAAATACTGATTCCGGAGATTCAAACAGACAATATCTAACCTGTGATTTATGAGAACACACAATTTAAAAATCAATGATAATGATGTGTAATAGATGTTAATAATGGGGGGGGGGTGCTGGATAGAAAGGGAAATGGGTCAACCTTAGAGTATCAAGAAGAATTCTAAAGATAAAGAATTTTATAGTAAGAATTAAATCAAGGCTAGAAGTTAAAAGTGATGAGGTTGAGAAAGATGTGGAAAAGGTTTCAGCATGTGCCAAGCACTAGATATGGAAGAGCATATGTAACTGAAAGGAGTTTAATATGTTTGAAAATGAATTTAATGGTATAAAAGAAAGATGAATCTCAAGAGAAAGGCATTGCCAAATATGGAATAATGTGTATGCTGTGGTAATGTTAGATGTTATGCTAAGGGCAGTTGTTAGGCATTGAAACATTTAACCACAATAGTTTTACATTTTAGAAGGTTGTTCTGGCTCCAAATGGGAACAGGTTAGAAGATGGACAAATTTGAATCCAGAGAAACCTAATAGAAAATCACTGCCATAATTTATTTAGCTAAAATTAAACTTTAACCTGAAATGGAAGGGTAAGAGTAAACAATAAAGGTGAATAAATCAGGCACAGGAATCAAAATCAAGAACAGTGCTTTTCAAACATTAAGATGTGTCAGAATCACTTGAAAGGCTTAGCGTAACATTAATTGCTGGGTCCACTCCCAGGATTTCCAATCCAGAAGATCTGGAATGGGCCAAAGAATTTACATTTCTAATAAGTTCCCCAGGAGATATGATATTGATGCTTCTGGTTAAAGGCTCTCTTTGAGAACCGCAGGTTAAAAGAAGGAAATTGGGAAGGGAGCCAGAAAGTCAATGTCATTCATCACACCCTCTGCTCACACTATTGTCGAATGCAGGGAGAGTTCTCCAAGGAATGAATTTAAAATAAATTCAAATCACTCTACTTCCATATTTCTATCAGGACTCAACATTCTGCCTTCCCAGAGACCACATTGAACTCCATTGTGACAGTACCTAATCACACTTTAATAACATTAAGCCAAGAGAGAGCTTTAGGGAGAAAGTAAATTGGGCCTTGAAGTCACTTTTGGTTTATCTATAGATTATTCATGTACAGAACCGGATTCATCATGATCCTTGTTTCATGACACAAGCATTGCTCAATGTTGACCCACTTTTAGTGATTGTTAGTTATTTAAATAATCAAATAACTACCTACAAACCAATCATCTAAAAGCAAAGTTAGGATATTGACAAAAACCCTACATTGAACCATATACCAGTGATCTTTCCCAGTCTGAGTTACCTATTCCTTAAACTTTAATCCCGGTGTCCTTTTCATATAATCTTCTGGCTGTACATATGTGTGTATTTTTTAAAAAGAGCATTTTTAAATTTTAGAATTTTTTAGCTTTATGTAAGTTATGTAATGTCTTGTGTTTGGGACATACTTTTATAACTAGTATCATATTGATGACATTCATCTATAGTTCTCTGTGTCACTATAGATCAGTTGTAACTACTATACAGTATTTCTTTACATGGATATACTACACTTTTTCATTTTGTTTTTATTTCTGTGAAAATTATTGCAATAAATATTCTTGTACATGTCAGGTAGTAAGCATGTGTAAGTTTATCTTGGACAATAATCTAGGAGTGAATGGCTGAGTCATCCTGTGTATAAATGTTCACATTTAGAAGATAATGCCAATATTTTATTCCCTAATTTCAACAACACACCCATTAGCAGTTAAAGATCCAGTGGATCTATATGTTCTTCATCACTTGACATAAACAAATAGATTTTTTTAAATTTTGTTTTTATTTCAATTGAACATAAAATTGTATTTCATAGTGATTTCAATTTGCTCTTCTAATTCTTGATCATTAATAATTTTCAGCACCTCTGTAAGTTTGTTGACCATATCTGTTTCTTCTTATATGATTATTCCTTTTTTCTCACTTTTCAATTGAGCTGTTTGTGCTTTTTTGTTAATTTATAGAAGTGCTTTAGATAATCATTTCTAATTATTTTTCAGTTTTATGTATTAATAGCATAATCTTCAAAGGTGTAGCTGTCTTTTCAATCACTTTAAGTATATTGATAATCAAAAGTTCTTATTTTTATTTAAAATATATACTTCTTTTCTTTTATAATAATTTTTGTATCTTGAGGAATCTTTTAATCCAAGAAATAGATATTCACTTACCTCTATTTTTATGTATTTTAGAAGTTTGGGGTTTTTTGACATTTACATACTTAATCTATTGTTAGTTATTGCATATAGTATGAGTAGATAGCAAATTTAATTTTTTCTATGTGAACTTAGTAAATACTGAGAATATTATATAGAAATGACAGCACCCAACCAATTTGGATTTATCCAAAATACTCAAGATACTTAGGAAAAAAATAAACCACATAAATATGATTCACCACCTGAAAAAATTAAAATGGAAACTATATAATAATCTCAAAGTATTTGGCAAAGCTCACTACCAAGTCATCATTCCATTTAAAGGCACTCAGTAAGTTAAGAAGGGACATTTCTTAGCCTTGTAAACAAATACCTATATAATTAAACAAACTAGCAAAACCTGAGCTAACTGTACCCTAAATATAGAACCTTTATAAACTTTCCCTTTACAGTCAGAAATAAGAAATGCCAACTACACTGTTGATAGTTTAGCTAAACTACTTCATATCACTGCCTTGGCATCCATATCGTGCGGCCAAGTGGCCTGGAGGGTCCTCTCATTGACACTAGCCCCTCCCTACTGTGCCCTAGATAATATCCCACAGAGTCACAAGTACATGTAAATTCCTGGTATGATTCCCTAGAAGGCCCTGGTAAGCAGTCTTCCCCACCCTCTCCCTGGGCCTTCTCCTGTGTACCCCTTAGATATGACCCCCATGAAGCTTACCAAAAGCCTACTCTTTTGGTTTGAATAGATCAATCTGGCCTTAACCAGGAGCCCCCAAGCACTTCAGCTGAGGCCCTAATGAAGGCATGTGGCCCAGGTCCTGCCAGGCCTCTGTCTGCCTGCACACTGTGTTGCCTTCCTCCTGTGAACCTTCTATGCATGCTCTCTACTTAAACTTTCCTATTTTAATTTCACTGTTGGTCTTTTCATTGAACTGGGGCTCACCATTTGACATTCCAGGGCTCTACCTAACAAATGTTAATTTTTAAAAGTCACAACATGTACCAATGTTCTTTTGTCCCTAGTATAAGACCAAAAAATGAATTAAAAGTATAAACATTAGAAAGGAGGAAATACAACTTCTTTTTTTGTTTCACAGATTATATGACCATTCACATAGAAAATTCAAAACAATCTACAAATTTTTAAAAAATAAATTGACTTTCATATTTTGACTGAATGTTGGCCCTTGTCAGGTAGCTTAGTTGGTTAGTGTTGTCCCAATACAGCAAGGTTGTTGTTTCCACGTCTGGTCAGGGCACATACAAGAAGCAACCAATGAAGGCAATAACAAATCAATGCTTCTCTCTCTCCCCCCTACCCCCACCCCCCCCTCTCTCTAAACAAATCAATAAAAAATAAAAATAAAAAATAATCTGGCTGAATGTGAAATTAATATACAATAGTCAATTGGTTCTGATATCCTCTTCCCTTAGAATTAGTGCTTGCCAAAAGTTTATTTTGTTACACAATGAAATAAGACTCTTGAGTCACCACTCCTTTAAGTATACACACCTCTGAACGTCATTTCTAAATCAC